>NC_141607.1:54053573-54400310 GCF_047967505.1 Dipteris shenzhenensis
ACCCACTCTTCAATTATTCTAAAACTGAGTGTTCAAACAGATACATTACACAATATGCAAATACATTATCTAACAAAACACAAGATACATGATCATCTGCAATGACAGATTCCACATTATACAAATGGACAAAATACATTAGACAATTTCCAAGATCCCAAGGAATGGCACATTCCTTGGTCTTATAATTTTTGGAGAACAATTGTGCCAACTCTCCCCCACATGAACGTGTAGTTACACGAACATGTGGTTATATATATTATGAAATTTGTAGCCACATGATCATGCTTTTACATGATCATATGATTATATACACTACCAACTTGCTATCTACTTCAGAAACCAAAGATGATCATGCTTCCACATGATCATATAGTTATATACACTGCAAACTTTATATCCACATCAATGTATGGTTGTATGCAAGATTTGAACAATGCTACATGATTATATATATCAATTTAAAAAAACATTTTTTTCACGCATTCTCAATTATGTTTTGGTTTTTTTGTTTACTTTAATAATATATCTTTACATTTGTAATGTAGACTGCAAACGTGACTTATCATCAATTGAAGCAACTTGTCATCTGCTTCAATATCGCGTGAATTGCAAGCAATTGATATGAGCAGCCAACTACAAGCACATCTAAAGACCAGATACTTTTCTGATATATTTGGTATCATTCAGGAAAATGAAACGAACATTTACAGAAAAAAGAAGATATGCTTCTCCATTAGTATTCGAAATAAGAAAAGACGATTACAACCCAGTATTCCATCATGGCCATTCATGGATACACATTTAGAAGAATGGCAAACTTTGTGCTTTAAATTTATAACAAAAATGGAATATTGTGTATACTGTGGTAGAGTAGAATTTGCTACGAATTTGTTCTCGAAGTTACAACCGATACCATCTATACTAGATTATGAGGTTGATCTATCAAATTCTTTTCTAAGTGTATATATTGAGAACAAGAATGATATTTCTTAAGGAAACAAAACAAGAATGATTTGTGAGGCTTGCATAAAGTCTCCTTTTAGAAAACTATACTCAGTTCCATATGATCCTGACTACATACGAAATATGCTCATTGCCGACATATTTCAAATGCAACTGTTATCAGTCATTGATGTATCTTTTAATATTCCTAAAGCAATTACATCATTGGCAAGAGGAACGTTGCAAAGAAGATCAATACTAGACAATTCTTTAATATGTTGGGATTGACAACAACGGATTTGCAAAAATCCAATGACACTATTGTCAACAACTGAACAAATACTAGCTTTCAACTCAACATCAAATCCTATCCTTAAAAAATACTTGTCAGTGTATGAAAGACCTCATCCAAAACTTGGAATTAGTGCCGTTTCCTTAGAAGAAATTGTTGATATTCTAGAGAGACACTTTGCAGATTCTCCTTACGATCTAATGCGAGTTGCACATGAGGACAATATCTATCATTATTGGAGCATATAGATGTAGTGCCTGCAACCCATCAATTTCAAAAACAAGATTCACATGAAGTTGGCACAGTTGTACTCTCTGTAATTCGGATGGAATGAAAAATCTTTACATCCACAAATGGATTATCTCATTCTCATGGATTAATAATTGAGACAACGTTATTTCCATTTATGTATCCTTTTGGACATGGTAGCTATGATGGTAAGATATTCTTAAATGTGTACTTAAAAATGAGAATAGGATCACTATTCTCAATATTCACACTCTACAAGCCGTACTTGCTACTGGTAATGTACCAAATTCGACAAGTAATCATTATCGCATACTACCTCTTAAAGTATGCTATGAAAACAGAGCCAATGGGACATATGAACTTGAACATTGAGGATGCAAAGCTTCTTGGACTTGACAATCTAGATCCTTTGAAGTTGAAAATGATAGTTGCATGTATTTTATCAAAGCCAACATCACCAACAGAGGCAGCACTATCATGCTTGCGAATTCCTACTATACAAAGAAGTGAGGCTGTATACTTCATAGACTCATCTCCACCATCGCTGTGCCAATGATACCTTCGAGAGTACTGTGTAACAACAATGCATCCAGTAGATATGTATTGTGGTCAACCAAACATCATGGAAAACCTCACATTCTATGAATTCTGGAAGCAATATGAGATTCAAAAAGGCAACCGCAAGAACAATTCAAATCAAATCATTAAGGATTCTTTTGGTAACTATCTATATCCCTCCACACGCATTGTACGTTTCACAGATTACCATCCTGTTCATCATTTTGATGGATTTTTCTATAATATGCTACTGAAGCACATACATTTCGAAAATGAAAATAAGCTTATTTCCCAGGAAAATCATTCAAAATCATACTTCTTGGAATTCCATATACGACAACTCATACAAACAGATGATGACATTGAATCAATCGTCGAACAATATTGCAAGGTGCACATGCTTATTGATGAGAATTGCCATCAACTAACAAATATGATTATATAAAAGAGTCCACATGCATTGAATGGAAATTGTATAACATCAACAGATCTTGACGAAGGAAACAACGTCAACAACAGATCTCGAATCTCAATCCTTCGAATGATAAACGAGTTCAAGGAATTCGAGAAAGCGACTTTATCATTTGAGCAACAAGATGTTTATGATAAAATTACTAAATTACCAGGAGGCCTTCATGTCATTTGTGGTACACCAGGACCAGGAAAGACCATGATTAAATACATCACTCACACTGGTACATAGAACAAGCAAAATCAGTTGTTCTTATAGCCACAACAGGTGCAGCAAAACTAAGACTAAGCCGCTTAGCAACTACAGTACATCATCAATTTGCTCTTCCAAAGAAGCATGACATGTTTCGTGCATCGCTTCCAATAACAGACGAACGCTATCAAGACCTAAAATCTGCATACGTCATCATTATTGATGAAATCTCGATGATGACTTGCCAAATGCTAAACATGGTTGTCAAACAGTTATGCGAAACTTGTAATCAAACTCTGCTACAACCATTCGAAAAAAAAAAAAACTCTTGTTCAGGGACATGGCACAACTACCGCCGGTGTGTAAGTGCAAAATTCAAGAAAACCAGTACTGTTGAAAATGCCACATCTGTAACTCAGGCTTCTGGACAATTGCTAAACATTCATTTCGACAAACTTCAATGCATCATCTTGAAGATCCTATATATGTCGAGATTCTAAATATTATTAGAATGCGCCAACCTAGCATAGAAGAGATTCAATACTACTTAGGAAACTTGATCATCAATGAAAAAAACGTAGATCAATTTATTGACAACAAAATACAACTATACTCTGTACTCATCAAAACAACACACGCCACCACAATAGGCTCCTTCTTCACAAACAATTCAGCGAAAGACAAATCAAGAAAATTAAAGTGACTTCAAATGCAGAAAACATAATCGAGTTACAAGAATGGCTGAACGATTCTAATTTTTACTCAATACAAGAAATCGCAGTTGGAGCACGAATTATGATTATTGAGAACATAGATCTCTCTATTAGAGCTACAAATGGTGCAATTGCAACAGTTACTGCATTTGATAACGACAAACAAAACAACAATTTAATAAAAATCCATGCAAAGATTATATTAACTAACGAAAATATTGCACTTAGACGTTCTAAACACAAACAAAAAGTTCTAAACTCAATATGGTATCACAAGACAACCTTTCCAGTAACTCTTGCATATGCAATTACTGGACACAAGTCTCAAGGATGCATGCTCAATGGAAAAGTTCTTGTTATGATACAAAAGTCATTTGCACCTAGACTAACATGCGTAATGCTCTCTCGAGTTACAACTCACACACATCTACAAATTCTGAATCGAATTTCACCATCGGATTTCCTTCATATGCCATCTGAATTTTGATTATGTAAGTCTGATTGTATTATGCAAGGAAATAAAAATGAATTGTAACGATTGTGCAAATTGCAATATTTCATTCTCTAACATTTTATAGTTTCTACAAATTCAAACTTACTTACCCGATTGTACATCATACGATGAAGAATGGCAACTGCAGATGAGATATATCTCATATCATCAATAAAAAAGTGGGGGTCTCATTCACACAGTTGTTAATTCAATATTATATTCCTTGCTACATATAATTCTTCTTCCTTCGTTCTACCTTAAATTCTTTCTTTACAGATTTTCAAACAATTTAAAAACAAAGCTTGATTGGCTCAACAAGATCACGAGAAATCAACAAAAAGAAGAAAGGGACAAAGTTACTTCTTGTATACAGCTCAGATGCGAACTCGCAAACATGGCAAGAAAAGAGCCACAAGAATACATTTACGGATGGAGCACACTATAAGCTCAGGAATTTCATGGACGACAATCAACAAGACGTACATCAATGGAAAGAAGAACATGGGAACAAAGACATGAGAGCTGATGGTAAATATCATGATGTTTGACTTTACAAATTCAAATTTCCTTTCTTGTTCCAAAACTCAATACAAGAATGATGCAGGACTAACATAGTACCTTATTTGAAAAATCACAAATAAGGACGATCTCATTACTCCAATGATGTTGAGAACAGAAGCACAAGCTGTAATAGATCAACATTCAGAACTTACTGCCTTGAAGCTCTTCATTTTGGCCACAACGTCAGCTTGGATGAGCTCCTCAACATAGATCGAAAGATTGGAAGTATGATACTAATAGAGTTTAACAACATGTACCAAAGTGATGAAGCAAAAAAAGAAAAGGAGTTGCCTATTACAATAGAACGTGTGACTGCCGTTATTGATCTCAATTTTGCAAAACAAGCATACGGCGAAAATTTCAATTTCTTCTCGATTCCACCAAAGACCGACGTAAGGCCACGCCCTACAGGTAAATCCTTCACTACAAATACCACAAAACACGCTATCTTCATTCTCAAAGCATCATGAAATAACTCATACCTCTTGAATGTCGTATTACACATAGGAAAGCGCAACGAAGACAAACAAGAAGGCAAAGAGGACACTTATTACATATATTGTATTCAATGCATTCCTATAACAAACCGATATATTAAACAAACTAGTAACCTTCACAAATGGCTTGTACAACACAGAACTAACCCTCCTTTGAAACTGAAACTTGATGTCAACAGGTACAAACCATTCGACAAGAATTTCAAAGCAGAAGTCCTAACAACAACGGACAAGAAATGCAAGGTAGATACACTGGAGCAAAAATTCATAAAAGATTTCAACACAAATGACTCGACAAGTGGCTACAACAATCTCCATGAAAATCCGTCATCTACAAAAAAATACTACTTCCTCAAAAATAGAGACATAGTCTAGAAATGAAAGCCCATTTTTTATACTAGAATATGACTTTCGATTTTGAAATAATTCCTCATAGTCTAGAGTACTTACATGGAAGTACATTTTTGATACATGAATAAGACTTTCAATTTTGAACTACTGTTAAGTGATACTTTTGTAGGAGTTCTAAATTTTGAATTCATTAAAACAGGAAGTCTTCTTTTTTTGGGTATTCAAGAAACTTTGGGAAATTTTGATGCGTTATAATATTGGCAAAAAAATATTACTTCAAAGTGGATCAAGTATTTCTCCTATTATTCTTCACCACAACACTTTTCAATTTTTCCAAAAGTCAAAGACTTCATGTCCATTTTTAAAATATCAAAACAAGAACGGTTCCTATTGGTATTCAAGATAATTTCACGAATTATGTAGCCGTTATAATATTGTTCCTATAGTATAACTACTAGAAAAACGCTACGATGTTAATCATGTATCCAAAATCTTATTATCCACTTCGAAGTTTCAAAATTACTCACCATTTCCTTCCTCTAAATAACAGCTGCTTGCTCGGATCTAGTTTTATATAGTTATATAATGAGATAAATTTAAATTTAAATAAATAAATATTTATTTAGATATATACATCTATATTTTGGTTATATATATATATATATATATATATATATGTTAATATTAAAAAATATAAATATATAAAGATTTTAATATAAATATAAATTAAAATATATGTATATATAAAATTTATATATATATATATATATGTGTGTGTGTGTGTGTATATAAATAGTTATAATCTCTCTCTCTCTCTCTCTCTCTCTCTCTCTCTCTCTCTTTCTATCTTTCTCTCTCTAGATGGCCATGTGTCAAAGTCTGCCTGACTCTAGTCCCTCGCGCGTCGCAATCTCTGCCATGTGGTAGGCCATTGTCTCCGCAGTCTGCCTAACTCCACTCCGTCGCGCAGTCTCCGTCGTGTGGATACACGAAGGAAATAAGCAACATCAAAGACTTGAACCATGCAGCAGAAAACAAGGTGAATGATATTTAATCATTCATAAGGCCTGCCCAAGATTTAGAAAAGCAAACAAAAAGGAATCCACTGGAAATGGTGTGAAGGAAGACTTTAGGAGATAAAGGGAGGGAGAGAGAGAGAGAGAGAGAGAGAGAGAGAGAGAGGAGGGGGAGGGGGGGAGAGAGAAAAGGTGGAGATGGTGTGTAGGAAGACTAGAGGAGATAAAGAAGGGGAGAGAGAGAGAGAGAGTCAACGACTTCAAAGTTTGCATTCAAGTCCATAGTGAAGCTAATGACGTATTGTCCAATAGGAAAAATGTACTTTCAAAATTCTAAAAATGCCTAATTTCTGCTTTGCCAAACTTTAAACGCTGCTAAGGCTAGCCAGAGGGCAGGCCAAAAAGCGAGCAGTAGGACTCACATAGCAATTATGGCGATAGATCTTCACGAGTAGCTATGCCATCGAAGTAACGCAAGACAAGTGAAATTATGAGGCTAAAGCCTAAAGGTTGCAAATTCCAGCGAAGAAAGGAAACACAACCGTCATACAAAGTAGTTAATTCCGTAACAGGTGTGGCGCTTATCATATAATGATTCATAACCACGAAGAAACTGAGCAACATCGTTACTAGGAAAAAATTAGCAACGACCTAATCATGATGCTAATTCGAGGCAGTAAGAAATGTAAAACAAAAATGTGGGCAGAATCTGCAAAAAACTCGGGTTTCTTGAACGAAAAATTTAGAAAATCATCATCGGCAAAGGCGGTCCGATGGCAAAGATTCTACGTGCTGGATTGGAAAATATCGACAAGCGACCTTCTTAGAGGAGATTGCGAACAGGCGCACGTCCACCTTGTGCACACACACTGTCACATCAGAAATCCATAGCGTGGAGAAGATTTCACAAGCACACCTTTGAATTTGGAGATGGCCTCATCGTCCAAATAGTCGAAGTCCTCAGCGCAAGTGAGTTCCAGGCCTGCGTACAACATGAAGATTATAATAAGGAGGAGGGAATCGAGAAAGGGAAGCTCAGAAGGAAGGAAGACAGAAGAAGAGCGTCACCTCTCTTGAAGGTGGAGCTCTCGGTATCCATAAAGTCATGAGACGTAGACATCGGAAAGAACACCAACGAACGAACAACAGCAACAGTCGATATCGTAAGGGCGGTTGTGCTGCTGCCATAGCCCGCTACGATTTTATAATGCCTGAAAAGTTTGTTTGCCTTCCCTCGCAGTGACAGCGTCGCATTAGGAACCCATACCTCGCTACCGCCACCCTATACAACACCGAATTAAACCATACTTGCAGTGCACGCACGAAGGCCAGTTCTCTGTTCCTGCACAACACTTGCCATGGGTAATCCGCCTCCATCTCCTCAACCTCACCAGACGGGATGAAGGCCACGAATGCAAGCGAACGAATGGAAACATATCGTTGGCCTTGCCTCTTCCCAAGATCACTCGCAGTCGCGGATCAAAACAAGGTGAATGATATATTTATCATTCATTAGGCCTGCCTCTTTCTGTGAGTGAAATGCCTGGCCCAAGGGTGAAGGAAAGTAAGAGTGAAATCCCTAGAGCTCTCATAAAATTGGAGGCCCAAGGGTGAAGGAAAGTAAGACTGAAATGCCTAGAGCTCTCATAAAAGTCATACAAGGGGACCCAAATCATCAATACTCTACAAGTGCACAAACCACAAATTAACAAGTAAGAGAGCATGAATAATAACAATGGTTTTATTTTTCCCATCTCAAAACCATAACCTTCCCATGGCAAGCCCTTCCTAACACAAGCCGAAGGGCACGCACGCAAAGGCAACTAAGTACCAACCAGAAGAGTCCACACGTAAGCACCGAATCACCGATAAGGAAATAAAAAAATCCCAAAAATGCGAATTTTCATTTCTAGTAAGGACGCCCACCCATTACTACAGCCTACCCAGGGCTTGCCAAAAATACTAAAGTAATCCAAACCTAGTCTCTAATACTATGTGAAAACATGAGTACCTAGGTGTGCTTAAAACTAATCTAAGATGGATGCAGCCTATGTACACATGCTAAAGAGCTAAACAAATAAGCATAGACTCAAGTTCAATTAGGTTACTATTGAACTTGAGAGCTTACACTATATTATTGCATAATAATGACCTCCCTTTTATAGGAGTGGATACATACTTGCATTCCTTACTCACGTGTGGGATAATGCTTCCTACCATGTGATAGTATTCTCTTGCTTTCATACCTTTACTCCTACCTCGCCCTTATCTTGTGCTCATGTGGCACCACAACTCTCAACAAGAAGATACACGGTCTTTATCAAAATAGTACCTTCCACAACTTGTCTTACTATGAGTTCACCGACAACTCCTAAAGAAGTATGAAGTGTATTTGAGAGCAATAGCAGCTCGAACAAAGGATCGAGACAACAACATTCAAGGCATCATCTTAGGAATTTAGTCTTGTATCTAAAAGTGGGATTGTAATGTAATATTCTCAATTTATGCAAGCTCAACTCAAGAAAATGGTTTTAGACTAAGAACCCCTAGACCACTCAGACGACTCGCTAGTAGTAAGCCAAGTGTTATCGATGCTCAAACATCAATCCCTTTGAGAGAGGCAATGCAAGCAGTGGAAGAGGTGTCTAGCTTGTGGCTGGCCAAGAAGTTTAACTTGTTAATCGAGCATGGCCAGGATGACATTACAACTCGGTCAAGAATATTGATGGATTGGGTTGAGCAATCCTCTAGGCCGAGTCAGAGTCACCTAGGGAACCGACCCCAATGTAACTAGTGTAGTAAAGAGCCTCAAGTTTTGCACATGGTCTTGAGGATGAGAGTATCAAGATCCATCACCAAGGTGCACAGAGCTACCAGAACATTTGATCAAGAAAATCGAGTGGTTGCAAATTTGCTATCTAAGGTGCATGCACTATTAAGCACCACTATCTTGAAAAAAGCCCCCAACTAAGGCAACCACAGTGGGATATTTGATGAAGCTAGTGTGAGCTGTTTAACGGCTCTATCTATAAACAATGCGAAAATGTGATGACCTTTGGGTGGTAATAAAGATCATTTGTGACAAGCATGAGGTGGATGCTCATTGGACGAAGAAGCATTTGAGCTCTGCTACGTATATATCGGGCACATCAATTTGGACATCCAAAATGTGATAAGCAATCTAGGTAGCTTAGTATCATTGGGCTGTGACAAGTGGATGAAAATTAGTCTCCCCATGAGGCCAAGTTAAAAACACTAGACAAAGAAATGGGAGCACAGTTGGTTTGGGCACTAGCCCTCTTGAGCAACCAACGGTGTTCAAACCCCATATAGGGTTGACCTAGCCAAGTATTGTTTCTTGGCCCAAAGTCCCCCCTTTGTGTGTGTGAGTGAAAAAAGAAAGAAAGAAAATGATCACAATGGCCAACTCTATGACCTAAGTATCTCCATTCATCCTCAAACACTACTAGAGTTGCACAAAGGATAAAGGGCTCAGCTATGGTGACTACAATATTGGGCTTGCTAAAGGCAAACTAGGAAGGCACCTTGAGACTATTACTTTAAATGTGCACCCGAAGTTAATATGATCAACGTGCCAAGGTTCCGACAAACCAAGTACATGTGACAACATCTCAATCACAAGACCCCAACTCCAAGTTCCCTCTAAAGAGTTACCTGTGACAATACAAAAGTTTGTCAAACATAGAAAACCCCAACAAGCCATAGAACAAAAGACATCAAATAAAGATAAAAGGAGAGAAGTAACTAGTTATTACCCATGCACGCTTGCCTAGTTTTGTGGTGGCCACTAGATCTCACTTGATGTGAAGAAATTCTGAATTGTCAATAGCATTAGGAGGATTCATGGGAGCCTTGCCTCCAAAAGGGGAATAGGACCTCACCTAAAGTGAAGAGGACTTGGGATCACCAACAATACTTAAGGTATTCAGAAGAAATTCAAGTGATCGTGATCGTTGTCAAGTATTCTCAATTTCCCTCCACAAGGTGCAAAGCATGGAGAACATCCTCAATGTCATTAAGAAAGACAAGCTCAACCGTATAGTGATATTTGTTGCTATGGGTAGTCGCTATTGCGTTATCATTGCTACGGTCAAGTTATTGTTATTTTAAGCACATATGTTAACTTTATCTTTCCTTGCAAGAATGTGGAGTTGATGCCTAAGAGGAAGTGACGTGTAAACAATGTAAGACAAGATGCCGAGTAACAACAATGCCCAAGTGAAAGGCAACTAAGTCCTTTTTGTTTCAAAAAGTCCAATTGTTGCTTTAGTAGGAATTATTTAAATAAGATAACTTCTGAACAACTCCTTCAACAAGAAAAAACTACCCATTTTCATAGTGCACCCTTTTTCATAGTGCATGCCTTTCTTAATAATACATCTTACGAAAGCCTCACTCCCTTGACAATTGTATCTTGTTAGCAATTTTGTCCCTTCATCCCCATCCAAGAACAAGACGAGTGTGAATGAGAGAAGACATAATTGGAACCAAAAAAAACATGAGGGATAATAAATTTGTAGTGTGAGTAAATCGCAAATGACTTTCATGATGAGCAATTGATGATTGTCAAACATGATCCTCTATAGGGAAGCTATCAATAGGGTTCACGAAGGGGACATGGAGTTAAAGAAGGGGTGCAAAAGCAGAAGGGCTCATCTATGCAAAAGGGAGTTGAAATGTTAGCACGCCAAGAGGAATGATTATGCATGCATGGCATTAGCTGCATACAAGAAGACATTACATGTTTGGGATGAGGCGACCTTATGATATTTTTGCAGGCCTACAAGTGAAGGGATGAAGTGGCCGTTGAATCATATCATTGTACAATGGATGGCAAATAAGTATATTCAAAGCATCGCTATCTCCATCCTTGTTCTTTGAAGCCTTGCACTTGTGAGCATTTACACCATGTATAACTTAATAGAAAAGGCAAAGAGATGGAAGGGAATCCCTAAAAGCAAGAGCGAAAAATTTTGACAAGAATCCTAATTGATTTATCAGTATTGAGCAAATAGAAAGAAACTAGAAGCAAGCGTGTACTAACGAGTGATTGAGATCCACTCAAGAAGTTTGGTGCCTTTCTATGTAAGGAGTCAAGCGGTACAACCGAAGAGTCATGAGCAGCAAGAGCTGTGTACATGAAAAGGTGTATAACCCTTCTGAAAAGGTGTCTAACCCTTGGGACAGAGTATGCCATATAGCTGTCAGTCGAGTGTCCTAATAAAAGGGCAGCGCCTTTGACAAATCCATAAGTCGCAGGTAGAAAAGTCACGAGTCCTGGCATTTACTTCATAAATTAACACTCTTTCAACAAAAAAACCTCTGCCATGACAAACAACTAGAAGGCAAAATCTAATACCATAAACATTGGCATCACCTACCACTAACAAAAGACAACAATTGGCTCCATGGCTGCTTGTCACCACAGAAAATAATCAAAATGTGACAACATTGAAGCTTTGACATGGACTACATCTGTAAGATATGCACACAAACAAACATTACTGAGTTGCTGTGGAACACAAACTACATGTGGAACATTTCATGCTTAAAGCATCACATCTCCCCATAAATATACTTGCCTCAAATCTTTAACTTTATTCCAAAGGCCAAAATGTATGCATGCTGGGAGCACTCGTACTATCCGCATCCTTCTAGTACATCATATACCCCTACACTCTGGATTTCGAAGACTTGAGCTTGGTAAATGCTAGCATAATTGTTTTCCCATAGGCTGCTGACAGTGCACTCTCTGTCTACATACACACAAGTCATTTTTAATTAATTCCTCGTGATGCTGGATTGCATGGCTGGAATTGAGGAAGTCTCTGCAAATCGAATTCCTATGTTAAAAAGTTCACATCACAACAGATGCACCAAATTACAAAAGCCAGCCACAATATCAGATTCCATTGGGAGAGAGAAAAACATTTGCAGTTACAATAGCACAGCTGGTTTGTATCCATAGTGTGCCAAGCAACATAACACTGTTTGTAGAGGTAATATGTACGGATCATAATAAAAGCAGTTACTAAGTTTTCAAACCAATTATGTGCCAACTACAAATTTGTTATTGAGATAGAGACCTGACATCACAAACTTGAAGCACCGTTTATACCTACAAAGCACTCGCGGTCCAGGTTTTCCTTCTGCAAATAATCACTGCAGGTGATTCCTTTTAAACATTTAGCACGGACTGCCTTACCAATTAAAAGCTTCTAGGAGACTTTTGAGCATTCCCATCAATAGCCATGCTTCTTCCATTCAGCTTTATAAATTTTATGTTCACATATATGACATCTAAACGACTACAAAGAGGATCCTTTACGTAGAACCCAATCAACAAGCAGATTGGTGTCAAATGGTCCTTACAAAGGTTTGACTATCACCTGAAAAATATGATACCTAGCTTTATTTAGGAATATTATCACCCGACATTTAATTATATACACTCATCTTAACGAGCTTGTCATAAGCCTATTAAAAATTTTGGCCATCAATGGCTGGGTAAAAGCTTTCCTGGGAATGGGTTCCAAAGAAGCCAGTGACTCCCTCTGAAGCCCTAAGGACAAATTAAGGACACAAAATTGATGTTGTCATGTGCAAAGAACGGTCATACCATCCACACCCCTCCAAAAGAAGGGATGTCTTTAACTCGATTCTATTCTTTACACGTCAAGAAGTAATCGTCGTGGGTCTTCAACCACATCTTTGACGCGGCGAAGGAAGTATACAGCTTCTCTTCCATCAATAAGCCGGTGATCATAGGTCAGAGCTATGTACATCATCGGTCTAGCAACTATGCTGTCCTTCACCACCATAGGTCGCTTCTGAATTGTGTGCATCCCTAGAATTGCAGACTACATAATGACAGAAAAAGACACGCCACATTCAGTGACTTGCTTCTGAATATGCAAGTCCAAAAAAATAATCAATAACATCAAGCATCTTACCTGAGGAGGATTAATGATCGGTGTGCTTAAGAGACTACCATAGACACCACCATTAGAAATAGTAAAGGTCCCTCCTGCCATCTCATCTATTGAAATCGACCCATTGTTGGCTTTCACCGCCAAATCATTGATAGTCTTTTCTATCTCTGCAAAGTTTTGTTTCTCTGCACCACGAATTACAGGTACTACGAGCCCCTGCAATAAAAGATGCAAGAGATTAGAACCACCAGAATAGATAGAAGAAACCAAGAAGATAAAAAGCATGAAAACTTAATTGTAATAAGCCTTTCATAGCACACCTTTTTTGTACCAACAGCAATACTTATGTCAATGTAGTCTCTGTAGATAATATCATCACCATCAATAACAGCATTCACAACTGGCTGTTGCTGAAGAGCACTCACAGCTGCCTGGAAAGCATAACAGCAATTTAGAAAGGCCATTTTGACTTTTCTTTGCAAAAACTGTCAGCAGTACTTGATCACAACCACCAATTTCCAACATCCAATGACATTTGGATTCAATCACTTCTTACCTTTACAAAGCATGACATGAAACCCAACTTCACTCCGTGCTTCTCTTGAAACTTTTCATTATATTGAGACCGCAGCTCAAGCAAGTTGGTCCTAGAGCAGAATCAAAAAAAAAAATTGATATCATAACGCACCAATAGCCAGCTTAAGCTAGCCAAAATCAAAGAGTACCTTCATAAGCATTTAATACCTGACGGCATATTTATCTCACCCCCACAATTTCCTTCTCTTACGTCAACCCAACACCCACAAGCTATATCTCCAAATCAAAATTTGATGTCAAAGCAAGCTCTCTCTCTCTCTCACACACACACACACATTTTTTTTAGTCTCACACACACACACACACACAAAGCTACACACATTTAGGACTTGGTTGGTACCTAGAGAGCTTCCTATGAAGCTCAGCTTCTACAGAGAGCACTGCTTGCAGATTTCAGTAAAGGGCTTCATTGATCCACTAGGATGCACATCCCCCACTGCTTGAGGATATCAATCGCGCAGTTCCACGTTTATCACACTGAGTTTGGATCAAAAGTGGATGGGTTGAGGGCATACACAGAGAGGGTCACATTTGCACTTTATGTGATCAGCACGAGATCAAGTCCAAGGAGCACTTTGCTTACTATACTATGAGATCCGAGGTCGCTATCAATGTCTTTTTAGGGATGGTTCATACCCCTATCAAATTTCTTGTCCTACCCAGATCAGAGATGCCTGACAGCTTTCATCCATGAGGCCATCCGACACAAGGAGCATTTGCTCAATGCGCATAGGCGAGATCACAATGTACAGACAAGTTCCACTCCAAGCACGGTCACTACCTTCTTCCAATGAACCAACATGACTCAAGGCAATAGTGGATCCGAGGACGAAAGCGAGAGACATGATACACTCGCCAACGAGCTGAGGCACAAAAACCTTCCCTCCATGCTCACCAGATCAGAGGTGTGGTCGATAGGGAGTGACAGTGGCACCTGTTCGACGCAGGGCCATAGCTAGGAGACCATAGCAGACCACAGCTGCCAACATTCTATCACTATATTTATGCCACTACAGCCTCATAAATTGTCAACCCCCTCTTAGGCTTGGCCTATCCACTAGCTTCTGGATGATCTTCCCCTTAAGCTCAGAGATTTCTCTTTGTATATGGGTATCTTTATTATTATGGCTATTCTGTATTCGTCATGCAACCCCCTCTTAGGCTTGGCCTCTCCACTAGCTTCCGGATGATCTTCTCCTTGAGCTCAGAGATTTCTCTTTGTATATGGGTATCTTTATTATTATGGCTATTCTGTATTCGTCATGGGTATTGATGCCCACTTAGAAGCTCCACCCTTTCAGCTCATTGTATCAGGTTTTGAAGTCTCATAGACCCTTCGGTCCATAGTTTTTTCCATACGTTACCATACGCATACTGCATACGGGTACAGAAGTAGGAAGTATGATTGGAGGATCAGCCCCTAGGGCTGAATCATACGTGACCCTAATCTTACCCAAAAAACAAAACAGGAAGATATGCATTGTACACAAGTTATTTACAAAGAGCTACAAAACTTTCAACTTCAAACTTGTATTAATTTTAAAGTCAAGAAACTGATTAAAAAATGTTTCATAAAGGTCTGGGAACACGGGTCCCCACCCCCCCCCCCAAAAAAAAAACCAAGTATGATTGGCATACCATACATGTACGGGATAATTATTTCATACGCACATGGTTCAGCCAACCATACACGTACGGACCCAACTATGTTGCAGTCTTTCAAACACTTTTAATAATCTCTCTCTCTCTCTCTCTCTCTCTCTACCTAATAGAGGTGCAGCAAATGCAACCTGATAGGCTGCCTCATAAAGCATGGAATGCCAGCACAAAGCTTCAAAAGAACTACAAAAGTAAGGTCATCTGCACAGGATGGGCAACCGACATAAGAAAATGGTTCAGCAGATGGAAAGTGGAAGCATATTTGACCATGCCGCCTGAAAAGGTCAGCATGCAAGAGTTTCAACTGTCTTTACTGAGCCCTTTGCGGAATCACTGGTTGACAAGTGAAAAGAGGGTAAAGCTGGAATATTACCAAGACAACATAAATCCCACATGTTGGTCTACATACATGTCCATAGAGACTCATGCTCAGTCTTATATTAGCACACCTATCCCCCTTCTATATCGCAGAAACATCGCCAGGTTCCGTACCAGATCTCATACATTTGCCATTGAGCAGGGAGCTTGGATACACCAGCCCAGACATGCTAGAGTCTGTACCCTTTGTGACATGCAGACAGTTGAGACGGAGGCACATGTAGCTCTACAGTGCCCCCGATATGCACATATCAGGGAGGACTACCAGCAGATACTCGGGGACTCCGCTCAGTTGACATCAATTCTCTTCACTGCCTCTCCGGCAACATTGGGATCTTTTCTCACTCGTCTTTTTACCTGTTGTCAGGAACTCATAGACTCCTGACCCCTCTCCTTGAGAAGACTCTTTTTACATTGTATCGAGACGGGTCCCATAGGTCATTTTTTGGCCCCCTGAGGACGCTAATAAATTCTACTTCTCTCTCTCTCTCTGTATGTCACCATAATGTAAATATCCTAAGTCAAAGTACAGTTGACCATTTATTTGATCATAATTAAAGAAGTTTATATGTATTAATTATGGTCAAAGAGTTATTTTAATGGTCAAAGGATTGACTACGGTCAAAGATACTTGACTCCAGTCAAGTAAATCTGACTGCGGTCAGAGAGTGTTGACTTCGGTCAACAAGACTTGGCATGCGCCAAGAGGGTTAACCCCGGTTAACCAAGATGTGCCAACTCCGGTTGGAGAGACTTGGCTATAATTAAGGCGCCTTGACCCTTGGTCAAAGCTCTTTAATTATAATCAAGAGTGTTGACTCCGGTCAACCAGAGAAAATATATATATTTATTTGTATATATATTTGTTTAGATGTGCACATATGTTTAGTGGGGACGCCCACCGTGACTAGGATTAGTCCACAGTGTGTTATTTGCATGCAAAGCGCTAACAATTAATGGGTACCATGGTGGTGCGCTTTAATTAATTGTTGCAGGTACTAGCAAGGATTATTTTTCCTAAGCGAAATGGGAGCCTGCCAAGCATCTAGGAAGCGGTTCGTGTGACCAAGTGCTTTGAAGACTCCAGAGTGGCCCTTAGTGGCATGTAATAGGACTTAGTCTAGATTTTAGACAAGTGGCATGTTGCCAATTTGAATAGAGCTTGAAGCTCTTGTAAAAGAAGGATTTTTTTTTTACGCTTTGTAAAAGGAGAGAGAGACTTACGAGACAGCTCTATGCTGAACTTCTGTAACAGTTTTTTTTCTGGAATGAATAAAGACCTTCGGGGGGGTCCAGCCCGACAATTTGTCCTGGGCCCTAGTGCATCTCCAGAGAGAGGGAGTGAGGGAGAGTTTTTTGAGAACATAAATCCCGTTCTATAGCTGTCTTTCACCGTCAGTCTGGTTATATTGGTATCAGAGCTTGTTTTCGAGGCTTTTTCAAGCTTTGACGATCGGGTAGATAAGGCGTGAAGAGCGCAAGGATTTGAGATGGTGCAAAGCTAGGCGCTAATGAAAGGAACGGGAAGGAAGCAGCTCCGTTGACGGAAAGATTGACGCAGAGATTCCGTTCACGCAGCAAGCATAAGTGACAGGACTTTATTCGGAGCTCACGTTGCGAGAAGAAGACCTTGTTCTTTGTTTGGAGCCCCTATTGTTGTGCGTCAAGCTGCAAGTGTAATTCGCAATGGCTAACAAAGTGTAGCGAATGTGCAAAGCAGCGGGTCTACACGCAGCGACAGAACAGGTTCCGACGTGAGCAGGGGAGGGGGTTCCACCGTCGCCTTAACGTTTTGGCGTATTTTCTGATCTGATGGCCACGTAGACCTCCACATGGGCGCACACGACTTTTAGACCTTCAAATCTTGTGACGGAAAGTTGGAGGGACCGTGATGCCTTCACGTGCAGATTCGTGTTTGATGGAGCGACGCGAGACGCCTGACGTTAATTACCAGCCAAGGTCTAGAACCTTCGGCTGATGTGGTAGCCAGCAGCTGACGTGGCAGCCAGCAGGTTCACGAATAGATGACGTGGCACTGACACGTGGCAGACAGCGCACTAGATGACGTGGCACTGACACGCGGCAGCCAGCTTGGCAGACCAGTGGTTAAGTTAACCCTGGTACAGTAAACCCTGGTTGGTTGACCCGTAGTTAGTGAAACCCTGGTTAAGTTAACTACAGTTACTTAACTCTGGTTAGTTGAACCAGTACCTAGTTAGTTCAACTTTGGTCCAGTTAATCTGGCCTAACCAGACCAGTTTGGTTGGTGTAACCGGTCCAGTTAGTCTAGTTGCAGACTAACCAGACCAGACCCAGACAGTTGGTTAGAGTAACCAGTAGTTATTCATCTGGTTACTGTTTCACAAAAAAAAAAAAAAAAAAAGACAGTTGCAGAGACTGTTTCTGCTAGCAGATTTCACCTGCCTGTCAGACTTTTACTGTCAGAAAAGTAGCAGAAAACCAGAGAAAAGCAGAGAAAACAGAGATTTGCAGAAACAGAGTATGCATGCCTTTGAGCAGTAAAAAGAGGGAAAAACAGATGCCTGTTGAAGCCATCTGCAGTAGCCAGAAAAGGGCAATATAAATTGTTGATGCTTTGGCAATTGTGTGGGTATATGCCTTGAACTGACAGACAATACTGGCATAGATTGTAAATGCAAAACACCTCTTGTTGAGGTACTTTTTCTGTTGAAAAAGCAAAAGTAGTGTGCATCAGTTACCCGCACTGTGTGAGAAATTTGCAGATCTCAGAATATGGATCAATCACCTATCCAGTGGGATTCACAAGATAGGGATGTACATCCAGGACAGAGAAATGTGCCGCAAACTCAACAAGAATTTGAACAGATGGTATGCACTCGTATTATGCACTCGTATACAAGAGCTGGAAAATCTAAAAAGGGATCCCAGGGCTCAGCATTTGTTTCCAGCAGAAGCTATGCCTAATCCAGTATATGATGTGCCAATGCCAGAGGCACACTCTCGTGTACAGTCTGAGAGAGAGAGATCTCATAGATCTCATAGGAGACGGTCCCATAGTAAAAAGAGATCGAGGCATCATCACCGATCTCCTAGTTCAACACCGTCCACCTCGAGTTCGACTTCTGTGTCTTATTCTTCCTTATCAGATAAACCATCCAGGAAAAGAAGGAAACACAAGAAGTCTGGGAAGAGAAAGTCTTCCAAAGCGACTAGGGAATTTAAAGAGGGAGGAAAATCTATCAAGTTTATGACCTACAATGGACAGTATGGTCATACAGACAAAGCATTGCAGTTTATCAGACAGTTTGATGCTGCATTCGGTACAGAGAAATTTTCAGAATCCTCCAAATTAAGAATGGTCAGTTTACACTTGACAGCAACGGCTAGTGCATGGTGGAGTGCACTGACCACAGATGGGTCAGCCCCAAGTAAGTGGAAGGGCTTTAAGAAAGCCTTCTACCAGCAGTTCATGCCTAAACAATTTAGAGACCATGTTCTTCAAGATTGGGACAGCTTGCACATGGATGCAGGAGATACAGTGGATGGGTACAACCAAAAGTTTTGGGATGCTTATTAGCAGGTTGCACCGTTCAAAAAGATCTCCAAAGGCACCCAGATGAGGAAGTACAGAGCAGGTCTCACTCCAAGAATTCAGGCAGTAGTGAATGCTTTGGGGGCAAAGAATATTCAAGATCTTATGCATTCAGCCTCAGTAGCGAGTCTTGTGCTGCTACAAGATCCATCTACAGTGCCATCCTTGCATGCAGGACGTGCTGATAAAAAGAAAACTGATTTTTCAAAATCAGAAAAGAAAGAGTCCCCCAAGGCTGAAAAGAAAGGGTTTCAGCCTCAGAAGCCGAGGGGTACTCAGTTCTCAAAGACTTATAAGGGCAAATCTCTATTCACCCCTGAACAGATAGCGGAATTCTGTAGAGATGGGAAATGCTTCAGGTGCGGTAAAGAGGGGCATGTGGCTGCCCAGTGCCCAGAAAAGCCTTCAACATCGAAGGGAAAAGAGGCAGAGAAGCCACGAGGACCGCAAAAGCCAATGGCAGGAGGAATTCCTGATATACTGGGTCATGCTTTGAACCCAGAAGAACGAGAATTACTGCTATCATGGGGCAAAGTTAGAGACCAGCAAGCGCTAATTTTATTTGATCCAGGGGCTACTGATAATTTCATATCAGAGGATCTAGCCCTGAGGCTGGGAATAAAGACGGAAGAGTTAGGCAGGGCTTTGGATGCCGATCAAATGTTTTGTGGGAATCCTGTGCCAGTTACTCCCTTGATAGGGAAGCTCCGTCTACATGTTCAGAGTTATGTGGATCAGGAAGACTTCTTCATTTCTCCACTGAAACATTATGATGTAGTTTTGGGGATGCCTTGGTTTCACCGCAAGGCAGTGAAGTTGACTCTTCCTGAAAGAGTGCTGGAATTTGTGCATAGGGGGAAAAATCAGCGTCTAATTGCCAGGAATAAAGGGGACACTATCCCCATTGTATCTGATGTTTCATGCAGTAAAGCAATAAAGTCTGCAATTTCTGCGTACATGGTTTTTGTAAAAGAAATAGAGAATGATATGCATGCTGAAATGAATGATGCAGACAAAAATAAGTTCCAGTTTCTTGTAAACTTTAAAGATTGCTTTTCTGATGTTTTGCCAGGGGAGTTACCCCCAGAGAGACCAGAAGATCATCAGATAGAGTTAATGCCTGGTAGTGAACCACCAAACAGACCCCCTTATAGAGTCAGTGCGACTCAGAGAGAGGAGATTATGGCTCAGGTACAAGACTTGCTGTCCAAAGGGTTGATTCAGCCCAGCTCGTCTCCTTTTTGTTCCCCTGTACTGTTAGTACAGAAGAAAGATGGTTCATTCCGTATGTGCGTCGATTATCGCGCACTGAATAAAATGACCATCAAGAATAGATTCCCTATTCCGCGTATTGATGATGTCCTGGATCAGTTAAATGGAGCTTCAGTTTTCAGCAGGATAGACTTAAAGAGTGGCTACCACCAAGTGAGGATACAGCCTCAGGATGTGCATAAGACAGCATTCCGCACAACATTCGGGTTGTATGAATACTTAGTGATGCCTTTTGGGTTGACAAATGCTCCAGCCACATTCAATAGAATGATGGATCGTATCTTCCGGAAGTACAGGCATTTTACGGGAACTTTCTTTGATGATATCTTAGTTTTTTCTAAGACAGAGAAAGACCACAGAGAACATCTTGCTATAGTGTTTCAAGAGCTGAGAAATCATCAGCTCTATGCAAACAGCAAGAAAAGTGAATTCTTCCTGGAAGAAATCCACTATCTGGGGCATATAATATCCAAGAATGGGATACAAATGGATCTAGCGAAGATCCGTGCCATTCAGGAATGGCCAGAGCTGAAAACTGTGCATGAAGTTCGAAGCTTTTTAGGCTTGTGTTCTTACTACAGAAGGTTTATCAGACATTTTGCTGATATCGCAGCTCCATTACATGACCTCACTAAGAAAAATGCAGCCTTCACATGGGGATTATCACAGAAGAAAGCATTCAATACACTCAAGGAAAAGTTGACTACAGAGCCTATTCTGGTAGTTCCGGATCTATATCAGTCTTTTGATGTGGATTGCGATGCTTGTGGAGAATGTGTTGGGGCTGCATTGCATCAGAATGGTCATGTAGTAGCCTATGAAAGCAGACGACTTCGGGATGCGGAAAGATATTTAGGAATCTATGAGAAAGAGTTATTGGCTGTAATTCATGCTATCCATACCTGGAAACATTATCTTTTGGGTGCAGATTTTACTGTCAAAACAGATCACCAGAGTCTGAAATACTTTTTGACTCAGACCAAGCTTTCAGAGAAGCATATGAAATGGGCAAACATGCTGTCAATGTATCATTTTCAGATTGTCCATACCCCAGGAATTCGGAACAGAGTGGCAGATGCCTTGTCCCGAAGACCCCAGGTCAATAATGTAACTATTGCTTATCATCAGGACCTGGAAGGCATGAGGGAACAATATGCTCATGATTCTGATTTTGGTGAAATTTTACAGCAGATGCAAGAAGGGCAATCCACCAGTCACTATTCCCTGAAAGATGGGTATTTAATGAAAGATGATTGCTTATGCATCACCCAGGAGATGAGGAAAAAGATTTTGGGCGAATGCCATGCACCTCCCTATGCTGGACATAGAGGAATTACAGCAACAACTCTAGCCCTGGAGAGATATTTCTTTTGGCCAGGAATGCGGAAAGATATACATCAGTTTGTTACGGAATGCCTTACGTGTCAGAAAGTGAAGTATGATAGACGGAAGGCACCTGGCCTACTTATGCCTCTTCCCGTGCCTCAGGCACCATGGGAAAGTATTACAATGGACTTTATTTTTGATTTGCCGAGATCAAAGTCAGGGAATGATGGGATCTGGACTATCATAGATAGATTCAGCAAGCAAGCTCATTTCCTTCCGGTTCGCAAAACCATAAAGGCAGATCATATGGCTAAGTTGTTCATGGCACAAATCTTTAAACATCATGGTATGCCTAAGTCCATTGTTAGTGATCGAGATCCCAGAATGACCAGTCTATTCTGGAGAGCTTTATTTGATAACATGGGGACGAATCTGAATTTTTCTTCTTCTTTCCATCCTCAGACAGATGGTCAAAGTGAAGTAGCAAATTCTACAATTTTGGATATGCTGAAATGCTACGTGGGTGACCAAAGTTTAGATTGGGAAAAGTACCTACCATTAGTAGAGTTTGCTTACAATAATACAGTACATAGCTCTACAGGGAAAGCCCCTTTTGAAGTCATATATGGGAAGGTGATTTTGCCACCTATATTGAGGACTAAAGATGAAATATTTGCAGCTGATCAGTTTGTAAGAGACCTCCAGACAGCTTACAGCCAAGTCCGGACAGCAATTGAAAGGTCTCAAGAGAAACATAAAAGGGCTACAGATAAACATAGGAGACAGCTAGATCTCAAGGAAGGGGACTGGGTACTTTTGAGGTTTGAAAAAGCTAGGCTCCGCAAGTTTAAAGGCAAACAGAAAGTGTATGCAAAGTTATCTCCCAGATATTATGGCCCTTTTAGGGTTACAGAAAGAATAAATGAGGTTGCATACAGATTAGCATTGCCGAAGCATTGGAGGATTCACAATGCATTCCATGTGAGTCTTCTAAAGAAATTTCAGGGACCAGAGCCTACAGAACCAGTATCAAAAGATCCACCAGAAGTGGATGAGCTGGAGGAAGTCCTTCAGCCAGAGCAAATTGTGTACCATACTGTACGTAAAGGCCCTCAGGGTAAGGAATTTTACAGGTATCTTGTAAAATTCAAGAATTATACCGCATTAGATGCCAAGTGGATGGACGAAGACATGTTATCCGATCATCCACAGCTTTTGGGTGTTTACAAGGAAGCTTTTCAGTTGAGGTCAACTGAATAGAAGCCGAGGGGATGTCACCATAATGTAAATATCCTAAGTCAAAGTACAGTTGACCATTTATTTGATCATAATTAAAGAAGTTTATATGTATTAATTATGGTCAAAGAGTTATTTTAATGGTCAAAGGATTGACTACGGTCAAAGATACTTGACTCCAGTCAAGTAAATCTGACTGCGGTCAGAGAGTGTTGACTTCGGTCAACAAGACTTGGCATGCGCCAAGAGGGTTAACCCCGGTTAACCAAGATGTGCCAACTCCGGTTGGAGAGACTTGGCTATAATTAAGGCGCCTTGACCCTTGGTCAAAGCTCTTTAATTATAATCAAGAGTGTTGACTCCGATCAACCAGAGAAAATATATATATTTATTTGTATATATATTTGTTTAGATGTGCACATATATTTAGTGGGGACGCCCACCGTGACTAGGATTAGTCCACAGTGTGTTATTTGCATGCAAAGCGCTAACAATTAATGGGTACCATGGTGGTGCGCTTTAATTGATTGTTGCAGGTACTAGCAAGGATTATTTTTCCTAAGCGAAATGGGAGCCTGCCAAGCATCTAGGAAGCGGTTCGTGTGACCAAGTGCTTTGAAGACTCCAGAGTGGCCCTTAGTGGCATGTAATAGGACTTAGTCTAGATTTTAGACAAGTGGCATGTTGCCAATTTGAATAGAGCTTGAAGCTCTTGTAAAAGAAGGATTTTTTTTTTACGCTTTGTAAAAGGAGAGAGAGACTTACGAGACAGCTCTATGCTGAACTTCTGTAACAGTTTTTTTTCTGGAATGAATAAAGACCTTCGGGGGGGTCCAGCCCGACAATTTGTCCTGGGCCCTAGTGCATCTCCAGAGAGAGGGAGTGAGGGAGAGTTTTTTGAGAACATAAATCCCGTTCTATAGCTGTCTTTCACCGTCAGTCTGGTTATATTGTATGTATGTATGTATGTATGTATGTATGTACACTGGGGGCGGTTGAGACAAAGAAGCATTTTCTTTGTACTTGCCAGCCTACTATGAGATCCGTATGCTACCATTGTCTCTACCTAGAGGGAAGTGGCTTTGGCCCACTATCACGACTGATCCATTTTCATGACCATGTGTGCATTGGGCTCTATCTGATGGAGATGCGTCGGCACAGAGAGACTGTCAGGTGAACGGATTGGTATCTGACGTGTACTGGGTACACAAGACTAGCTCAGGTAGCCTGGGGAGGCTTAGAGCTAGGCATGCTTGATTCTCGGGTTGAGTGGCAAGGGTACGGACCAGTTAGAGGTCTTCGCTATTTTTGGCGCTTGGGGCCCGAGTCTATATAAGGGGCCTAGAGGTTCAGTTTTCAGAGAGCCGATGGAGCAAGTTTCGTTCCCAGGTGCTAGGTCTGATCCTGGATTGAGTCGCGGATGCGCGCCTGCATCATAGCGTAGCCCAAGGCCCAGTAGCAGATCCCAGGCTTCACAGCGCCACCTGGTGGTATGGGACACCAAGCTGGTTAGGATCTGGTTGGGAGTTCGTGCCAGTAGCTCAGCTCGTGGCTCGGAGGGGACATCTCCTGATTCAGGATCACATCCCATAGATGTCATGGTTGGGTGGTGAGCGGCCTGCTCAGTTTCCTCACGTTGGTGTGTTCTGGAACTTCTGTTGCGAGAATTTTGGACGATTTTTTTCTCCAGGTATGCCCTAATTTCGAAATTCATGTTCAATACCTTGCAAGTGCTTGTTTGGTTCATCGGTTTTGGGAAGTGATTAAGATTTAGGGAAAGAAGGAAGGAAGAAGAGAGAGAGGGTGAATTCGAGGCTGCTAAGTGGGGTTAGGTCAGAGAGAGTGTGAGGTGTAGCTAGGAGAGAGTGGAGAGGATTGTAGGAGAGGCATGAGAGGGGCTGCTAGGCAAGCGAAGGGTTGAGGGGAACCCCAAGGGATCCCGTGTATGGTTAGGGCTGCGCAGTGATTAGGTGACGCATGTAGGAGAGTGTAGAGGGGTGCGCCATAAGCTGGAGAGGGATTGCGGCCAGGCTGCTGTTCGAGGAGGTTGGATGCTAAAAAAAGCACCAACCCTCCAAGTTTGGGAGGGTGGGCATGCTAAAAAAAGCATCAATCCTCCAAGTTTGGGAGGGTGGGCTTTTTTAGAAAGCATAGCTTTCTAAAAGATGTACCTTCTACTTTATAGCCTGGCGAGACCATAGTTCTGCCTCAGCTTATGCTAGTGCGCACGAGAAGACCCCTCCACACCCCTGGCGGATTTCGTCACCTAGGTACAGCTTGCAGCAGACTTCCGTATGTCAACGGGTATACATGGGAGTCTGCCTACAGAGATGAGACGAGGGATACAGGGGGGGTCACAGTCCTTTACAGATCCACACTTTTAGGGACCATTTGAGTAGAGCAGAGAGATGCACATTCCAGGTTTCTTTGCATCCGGATTCGGCACATGGACAACCGGGACCTGTTTGTTGCAGTTTGCTACTTCTCCCCCTGAGACCTCTCACTTTACTAGAGATATTCGAGGTGAGGATGAGACATCTCCATTTGCTGCTCTTTATCAGTCCATTGTTGACTTCTCTATCTGCGGAGAAGTCCTCCTACTTGGGGACATCAATGGAAGGACTAGCGCCCGCAGGATACAAAGAGGAGGACACATATAGTTAAATATTGACAAAGATCAAAGCAAGCTTGCCCAACATTGAATGGGTGAATGATGATGAGCAGGATGATGATGACTCTAGGCCAGCTTCTATTTTGCACTATAAAGGTCATGCAATCCTTACATTGAAGTCAAAAGATATGTGGATCAAGCTTCTTCGACAATCGTACAAGTTGAAGGGCACCAAAGTATGTATAGCATAGGAGCTTACACAAGCTCAACTCAAGATTAAGACAACTAGATTAGCTAAAGTCAGGGCTGCCAAAAAGGATGGAAAATGGGCAGTTTACCATGAAGGCGTAGCACTAATCAAAGAGTTTAAATCAAAACCAAAAGACTCTCAGTCTTAAACTGATGTATGGCTGTTTACTCTTCTAGACTATCATGTAGGTATCCTAAATAATATGGGTTGCTTTTTGCGCTCCTTGGGAGCTGCCATGTGCCCTCCCTAAAGCAGATGTACTAGAGGGCTTCTTGCTGTCCCATATACCTTTTGGTCTCTAGTGGACATTAATAGACTCTCTCTCTCTCTCTCTCTCTCTCTCTCTCTCTCTCTCTCTCTCTCGTGGATCGATACTGAAGAAGGAGATCAGCAGCCATACAGAGGCACAAGGGCAACGTGCTCTAGGGCAGGCAGGTTTCCAGAGACGACACTCTAGACCACATCTTCACCCTGAGGACTATCATTGAGTCGAGACACCAAAAAGTCTATGCTTGTTTTGTAGACTTTCGAAAGGCCTTCGACATTGTCCCGCGATCCCGCATGATCAGGTGACTACAAGATATGCAGATTCCAAAGGTTCTTATTAAGGGAGTGGTGAGCCTATACGAGTCCGTCAGAGGGAGAGTTCGTGTCCCAGGAGGCCTATTAGATTGGGTTGAGAGCACAATCGGAGTAAAGCAGGGATGCCGTCTCTCGCTGACTCTCTTTGGGCTCTACATTGATGAGATTACATCTTTCATAGACCATCTAGAGGCGAGGGAGCACCACTAGCAGACTTGATGATACAGATTCTAGTATATGCAAATGACATAGTCCTCCTATCATCTTCGGCAGAGGGACTACAGAGACATCTAGATGCCCTAGAGGTGTTCTATAAAGAGAGAGACCTGATGGTTAACCTTGGGAAGACCAAGGTCGTGATCTTCAACACCTCTTACACAATGCTTCACCAACATAGCTTTACATACCAGAGTCAGCCGGTGGAGATTGTGCAGTCCTACACATACTTGGGTGCAGTTTTCACAGGGCCAATTTTCACGATGACCCACGTAGCCAGAGCACGACTCACATGAGGGCATGGTGCTTTGGCCCGACTAGAGCGACAGTGTTTCTAGGCGCACTTCCAAGATCCACCAAGGAAGTGTTGGCTTTTCAACACCTAGTGAGGCCGACTGCCATGTATGCGGCACCTTTTTGGGGGTGTGATATTTCAGCAGCGAAATGGAGGAGATTTGAGCGGCTACAGGTGATTATGGGCTCTAGGATGATTTGGAGTAAGCCCTCGGTCCCCCATCAGATAGTACAAGCAGAGTTTGCCATGACCCCTCTCCAGGTTGATGCCATTTTTCAGACAATGACTTTCCTCCACAGAGTTTGGGACCTACCTCGCAAGAGACTTCCGAGGCTGGCACTAGAGTCCTCCATACAACTAGCAAAGAGTGGGGTAGGTACAGCATGGTTTGCACACATCACCGCCAGGTTTGCCAATCACGGCATTCAAATGGATAGGCTTCCCCCGTTTCAATATAGCATGGATGCACCGCCCGAGTTGATCCCACGGGATGAGATTAACAGCATCATATGGTTAGATCTCCTCCACCTCCACACATCTCGCACTTGGGGAGGGGGGGGGGATCAGGAGTTCCCCACCAAGACCCAGCTCTACTATGACCACTTTCTGAGAGTATCGGAGGATGGGCTCATCATTAGACCTCAGTATCTCGAGGACAGAGGAGTCTCACACGCACTAAGGATTGCCATCGAACAGATGCAGGTCTCGTCCCATCACCTGAGGATCGAGATAGGGAGAGCTGCACACATACCCAGAGAGCTGCACACATGCAGGTTGTGCACGATGGGGGCGATCGAGACAGAGGAGCACTTTCTATGTGTCTATCCAGCCTACTATGAGATCCGAGGGTGCTACCACTGCCTTTTTTCAAGAGTACGGCTTTGGCCCACTCTCACGACTGATCCACTTCCAGGACCAGGCCTGTATTGGGCTCTACCTGATGGAGATGTGACGACACAGGGAGACACTACTACGACATATCAAAGAGCAGCAGGATGGGATCACCGCACCACAGGGTACTGAGGTAGACCGAGTGCAAAGACAAGTCACGGATTTCTATGCATTTGACTCGACCCTAGGGCACTTTGGAATGGAGGAGGAGGAGCTAGCCGACATGAGAGATATATGGATCGGTGGAGAGAGCCGACACAGCATTGCTAGGCGAGGGACACAGAGACCGTACACAGCGCGACAAGCGACCAGAGCACACACGATCGAGGTTCGACCTATTTCAGCTCTCCTTAGGGGAGATCGACCGAGGCGAGGCATCACCCTTGACATAGCCCATCGGATCCAGAGATCGAGGAGACCACGTCCTCCACCACCACAAGAGACATCCCGACAGATGCAAATACGTGAGCTCTTTGCATCTCATCAGAGAGCCATTATGGATCCTCAATACATGGAGCCGGTTCATGCACTTGGGCCTCTAGCTTTGAGCACTTGATATTTTCATGCCACCCTCATGCTATTTTGCTACTTTTTTGCTATTTTGTACTACTATAGCATTTTAGTACTCAACAAGGGCCTTAGTGAGCCATTTGCCCCGACCCACAATGGTCTGTATGAGTTACTTGATTCCGTACTTTGTCCCATAGGCCCACGAGGCCTCCTGCGGACGTTAATCTCTCTCTCTCTCTCTCTCTCTCTCTCTCTCTCTCTCTGTGGCCGCCCGTACAACAAGCTGTACACCAGCACCGTACAGCAGGTCACCGTACATGGCTCGTCGCCGTCGTCCGTACAACAGCCGCTTGCTCCGTACAGCCTGTTACCCCCGGCTAAGCTGAGCCCTTGGCTCAGCCTAGGGGGTTAGCTTCAGTGAAGGGCTTGGAGAATCTGCAAGGCCACCATGGATTGCCCGAAGGTGAAGACTTTCACCACGACCCCCGTCAGTAAGCCCTCTTACTCCGACATTGCAGCAACACCCAGCCCCTATGCATTGACCTACAGGAAAAGGATCGGATTAGACCCTCAGGAGCACATTTACCACTTGGAGCATGAAGTCAGAGAGCTCAGGCTGCTAGTTGCAGCTCTTAGCAGAAAGGTGAACGAGATGGAGAACAAAGGCAAGCAAGAAATTATTGCGGAAGCTATGGAGAAATTCAGCACATCTCCACCGGCACCAACTCTTGTCTCCAAGGTCAAGGGAATGATCAACACTGAGGTGAGTTCAGCCAAGGAAGACATGGCCACTGTTGCAGACAGCCAAGCTTGAGGCGCATCACTCTACTCCATCTGCATCTCACGAGCCTGCAATGCCTTATCACAAGGCTGCTCCAAAGCAGATCTGTACACAGAAGTAAAAGAGCAGCAGGCTATAGCACACAATAAGAAGATACTACGCATTGGAGGGCTGCCTAAGGATTGCCTTGGCCCTTTTAATGAAGAAGAGGATTACACAGCAAACGAGAGGATTGCATGTCTCAAGAAGGAAATACCACAAGTAGAGTGGGATCATAATGATATCAGTTGTGTCTCCCAAATAGGAATGCACGTACAAGTGTTTTTCGAGGAGAGAGCGGGAAGAATTAACATTTTTCGACAAACAAACAAGTTGAAGGGCACAAGGATTTGGATCTCTGAGGAGCTCACCTTAGCTCAGCTCAAGCAAAGGAGTGTCGAGCTCACCAAAATGATGGATGCACATAAAGCTGGAAAATGGGCTGTGTATCAAGATGGAACAACACTAATTAGAGATTTCAAATCTAAACCTAAGGACTCTCAGTCTTAAACTGATGTTATGAAGGCCACTTCTATAGTTTTATAGTCCTAGTATGTATCGGTGTGATATAATAATCGAGCTGAGATGCCATGTGCACTCCTCGACCCTCTAGCTTCAGATGTTGTAAGTCTTTTTGACATTTTGTACTTTGTCCCATAGACCCGTGAGGTCTCTTGTGGTCATTAATATGACTCTCTCTCTCTCTGTGAGATCAACCAGATCATCCGAGAGGACCTGCTCCAGCTTCACACCTAGAGGACTTGGTTTCTTCATCCCTATGAAGCTCGATTGCTATCGCCGACACTGCCTCCAGATCTCACAGGAGGGTTGCATCACGCCCCCGGGCTATACACAGATTCATCTACCGCATGCGCTCCGGATTTCACTCGGCCAGTTTAGGGTTTCGTCACACCGATTACGGATCGAGAGTGGACGCGCAGAGGGTATCCCACAAGAGGGCCGCATCTGCCCACTTTGCGACCTGCAGGAGATCGAGTCGGAGGAGCACTTTGCTTTCAGATGCCCTATCTATTATGCCATCCGAGGCCGGTACCACTGCCTATTCCGCGACGGATTCGGTCCCCTCACACGCATGCTGTAGTTCCCAGACCAGCGGTGCCTAGCCGCTTTCTTACATAAGATGACCCGCCACCGAGATGCATCTCTCCGAGCACGACAGCATGCGCAGCCCACACAGCGTGAGGACACTCAACGACCCATCACTGATTTCTTCCAGTCACAGGATACCTCTCCTCAGTCTAGCCGACGACGCGGACGTGAGCGAGAGCCAAAGCCACGACAGCTACGCCAGCGGACAGACTTACACATCCGGGTCCATGACATCCCTTCTATGCTCTCAACACGCCCTACCGGGGTCACCATCGCTCTCGTTCTTCAACATAGGGCCTCCCGCCGCCCCCGACGACCGAGCTCGACTAGGCAGCGTGACGTCAGAGGCCAATCATCCATCGCAGGGTTTTTTCGACCTCCCATTTGACGGGCCCTCTATGATTGGCCTTTGACGATCACCACAGGCATATATATATATTTGTATCTCCCCCCTTCTACTCCATTTTTTTGTGCCATTTTTTGTATCATCTGGAGATAGATACACATTTTTTGCACCAGGACTAGTCACACCGTCCTTCATAACTTTTTTGAAGAAACAGTTGGCCAGACCGTTTTGAGACCACCACCGTTATGCTCATTGTACTAGTTATCTTTAGTCTCATAGACCTTCATGGTCTCCCGAAGACTTTAATAAAATTTCTTTTCTTTCTTTCTCTCTCTCTCTCTCTCTCTCTCTCTCTCTCTCTCTCTCTCTCTCTCTCTGTGAGTACCAATCCCCGTCGTAGATCCAAGTATTTGGCACACATACCGACCTCACTCTACGACGTCTCGATCCACGCACCACTTGATATGTCATCTTTGCTAGGCCCACCACATCCATCCTATTTACTACACAGAATGTGTGAACTGCACTGCCTTGGCTCCACAATTGGAGAGCCTAGGACCATGAGGGGCTGTGGACTGAGCACTTTGCACACGGGCATGAGATTCTGTCTCCAATCTTGGAGCAAATGTTTAACCATGCAATATGACATGGCTTCCCGACTACTTGGGAGTACCACCACCATTGTGCCGATACACAAAGCAATCTACTCAACCATGCAATATTCCATGGCTTCCCCACTGCTTGGAGTATCACCACCATTGTGCCGATACACAAAGTAGGGGACCCCATGGACACGGGGAACTACCGCACCCTCATACTCTCCCTAAAATGCATGTCAAATCAAAGCTTCTCTTGCAGTAGCTCTTATATATATACAATTTGCCTCACATCACAACTTGGTCCTTTAGAATGTCTGGATAGAAAATTTACCAGCCCTAACGAAATATGGCCAAAGCAAACAAAACTTTTGATCCATGCTGAGAGCCTCTTATACTATACAAGATGGATCTTTTTTTTGCTCTCACTATGTCAAGTAAATCAATTGAAAACAAGTACATAGGTTGCCAAGGCGTACATGTCAATTTCATTGAAAGTGGTGAGAAGTGCAAAAGTATTTTGTGAATCTTTAAGACGGGCAGCAACTCGTTTCCGCAGCCTTGTCATGGGCACCTGGACTTGCACACAAGAGAAGAAAATGGTCACTAGAACACCCAACTTTGAAATCCTTTCTCAAAATTATGGCTCAGTACTCCTAGAACTATTTTTTCATAACCAGCATAGAAACCCACCATACATTGCATAGATGGAGAGACAAACAACAAGCCTAAACAACTTCTAAAATGTCTTTGAATACATAGTAGTCCATTTGAAAGGGGAAAAGCCCCAAGACCGCAAGACTAAGTCATATATACGAAAGGACACAGCAAGCTGCACCATAAATAAACCCACATTACATTAATTACAAGGATGTGTGTTAATAACATACCCTGTGTTCTCTGTCCTTTGCTGGAAGCTGAAGCTCTGTAGCTTGTGTAAGTGCTTTTTTTGAGGAAGGCGATGAAATGGGAGGAGAGGGAGGGGGAGGTGGAGGGGGAGGGGGAGGGGGAGCAACACCAGGAGCTGCAGCTTTCTTATCTGTTTGGATCCCTCCTTTGGGCGATGATGTATCGGATTGTTTTGCATCAGGAGCTGCTGCTGGTGTATCCAGCTCTTTTGTCGTTCTAGATGACATAGATGACTCTCCTTTTGCAACAATTGCGACTACGACTCCGGGAGAAACAGTGTCTCCCTCCTCCACTGTCAACTGTACCATCAATAATGAAACAATTCAATTCTTGGACGTGCAATCCCATCAATTAAAGATGGAAAAAGGAAGAAAACAACCCTACACTTCTTTTTTAAAATAAGAAAATGCATGCCCATACATTTGAAACCAAGGACAATATTAACATAAAGCAAAGCTATAACATACAGATTTTGTTGTGCGAGACAACAGAATAGCCCAGGAGTGAAAAGCAAACTGTCAAACAATGTAGAATAGGGTGGGCTCACAAGCAGAAACAACTGAAAACACAACCTGCTATTTCACCCCCAACTGTAATTCTACAATTATGAATTGAAGAGATGGGTAGAACTTTAAAAAGGACCCCAACAATGTGAGGTCAAATGTTTTGGGGTAGTAGCATCAACACTCCACTTGTGAACCCCCATGTGATGACAAAGGGCTTGACACCTTGCATGACCTAGATGCCACATGGACACATTAGCATGCCATGAGGGATGTCATGTGGGCAACATGCAGGTCTGCCACAAGGGGGGCAAGAAGAGCTGTCACAAGGACAGCATAAAGTGCTGAAGTGTGAGCCATGTGGGCTTCACAAACAAGACCAGCATACGTAGTCAAGCATTGCCCAAAATGGGGCAAGCAAACAGCCCAGCAAAGGGGCCTGGAATGGGAGGCAAGAGGGTATAGGTCAGGAGCAGTCGGCCAGCAGAGGCTGGTCGACAGACTATTGCAGCAGGGCCCTGGAGGGGTCGGGATATGTCAGAAGGAGGTCCAATAAAAGAGTTCGCCCTGCCAGGCAGTCGGGTCCCATTTGGGATGTCGTCCGGTCCATCTACAATCCTGGTTGGGCCAGATCTGAAAAGAAGGGGTCAGCTGCCCCTTTACTTGCATATCCCCTTGCTAAGGTCTCTCCATTCAGGCACTGAATCTCCAGAAGAATAGGCAGCAGAGACAAGAGCTCTGTTGGGGACTGAATCATATGGTGTGTTGTACACCCAATTGGAGTGTGGCTCACCTGCTCATGGAGGCAGGTACATAAACCTCGTGACCTGCTCAGGGGCCCCTCACCTATTAAAGGAGGGATCAGCCACCCCTTTACTTCTGTATCCCCTTCAGAGCAGTTGCTAAGATCTCTCCATTCAGACACTGAATCTCCAGAGTCATGGCTGCAACATGAAGGTTGAGGGAGTTGAGGGGGACTTGGAGAAGAGGGTAGGCCAGTCCATAATTGGCAAACCTAACCCCCGGGTTGGGTTGGGGATTTAGCCCAACTCGGGGTTAGGTTAGAGAGGAGAGATCTAGTAGTGTAGGACCAGGACTTTAGATTGAGAGTGCACATCTAACAGTGTTCAAGCCTGCAAATGTGTGGCATTGTCACTTCTCTTCACAAAAGACATATCCACTTGCTTGGTAATTCATTTATTGCATATCTTTACTTGCTGAAAATTTCAAGTTCTTTAAATTAGGATGTTTGCTGAAAGAATGCATGTGTTTTCCTATTATTCAATCAAGTCCTAGTTGGCTAGGGTCTAGCATTTTAGGGTGGACCTCCATTGAAGGGGGTACGAGCATTAGTGTCCCACAAGTTGTGTATCTCTCTAAGAGAGGCTTAAACACAGTACCCAAATATGGGACCCATAAAATGCATAGACTGCAGGTCGACCCAACAACTATTAAAGAGAATGTAAACGACAAACTATCCTTTTCCGGGATGAAAACTTGCCGGTTCCTGCGATTCAGATTCTTGCAAAAGCTTCCCGGTGAGTGCGATTCCCGATGAAGCTTGCCGTAATAGGCCTAAAACGTTATGTGAGAAGGCCAACTAAACTCAAACTAACCCTAGACTAGCCCTTTGAATAGAGCCAACTGCTAGAAACCTAAGGTGAAAACAAAAGTCAAATCGGAGAAGAGCTTCACAAATCATAAAGACATAAGCCATTCCAGCACAAAACACAATTTGCATGTAAATTTATGGGTAGGATGAATGGTTTATTAAGAGGTTGAGTAAGAGAATTAATGCTTAGATGCCAGAGTGAACGCAAATTACAATATCACATGATTGTGTGTGCGTGTACATGTCGCATGCATGTGTTCCATTTCAAAGCCACACACAAAGTTATTATCTATTGCATGTCCTTGAGAGAGCAACTTTTATATTTAATCAGATCAAAAAAGCAAAAAAGAATACAGTGGAGATGGTGTGTAGGAAGACTATGGGAGATAAAGGACAGAGAGAGAGAGAGAGGGAGAGTTGGGGGGGGGGGGGGGGGGGGAGTAGAGAAAAAGGTGGAAGATTTCAAGGGAAAGATATGTGGAGTTGGCCCCATCATAATATTCAAGACTCTCACAAAACGAAAATTCGGAATTTTGCTTCAGAGAAGCGAACCTCCACCTAGACCTACCCAGAGGGCAGGCCAAAAAAGAACCAAAACAAAACAAGAGAGGCAAACAAACTCTTACCATCAGACGAAGACAGATGCCCTTCATAACTCATCCACAGCATATGATAGCATATGATATCTTTCAGTTTTCTTACAAAGAAACAGCAAGCAAAATGTGCTTTTCATTTATACTTTACAGCATGTTGCTCACCGTTCAAGGGTCACACATTCCTACCAAGAAGATTCCAGCTTTCAATACTTAGGTGACCTTTAAGGAAGTACCACGAACCATTTCCAAGGGCAGAGAATTACTGTCATGCGATTCCGTATACCTTATACCCAGACTCCAGCTTTTCTACTAGCAAAGTGCAACTTTCATTTGCACTGCTTGACTTTTACCTAAATAGGCCTCCCCTCTTGCACAGACTGTTTAGATGTCTTTCCTACTGGTCAATTATTGTGATGTTCTAGAATTTTTGTTGGACTGATTTTCATTTTATCCACCTAGCATTTTCCCTGGTCAACATTATAACTCCCACTTTTAATAGGTCCTTGTCTTGGGTCCAAAAAGCAAAGCAATGTAAAGCCCCCATGTAACACATTAACAGTGCCTTCCTGAAAACCCCAAATTTTGGCAAGGAAGACCCATTTTAATCGATGATCAGGATTACCTTTTCTAAAACACCAGCTGCACTGCTTCGTACATCGATTGTCACCTGAAAAAATCGCACGGAAACAGTATATAATGATTATTGAAGAATTCTAAAATAAAAAATTCAGTTTGAAAAACGAAAGATACAAGAAATTTTGAAAAAAGAAGAAAAAACCTTGTCTGTATCGATCTGTGCAATAACATCATCAACTTCCACTCGGTCGCCAGGCTCTGCACTCATTCACAAACAGCGATATTGATGACAAAAAGTATACATGTACAAAACAGACTTTCTCAAAGGAGAAAGGACCCAAGCATATTGAAAACTGCACCCATTCTTCACGAATTCTAAGATGAGCTTTCACTAAGTGCTAGCATGTGTGCGCCAGTTGCATGTGCATGTGTACGTCACAGAGAAGATCTTCGAACCTGCATGTGTGACCATATCCGGGTACATACACATGCATGTGCTGCATATGCATTGGGAATCTAGTTCACAGACATGGTGTGTGTGTATGTGTATGTGTGTGTGTGTGTGTGAGCTCTTGGCTGATACATTACCACAATCAGTCGTATCCAACATTCTTACAAAAAGGTGCTTACAGAAACTACGACAACCAAGGACTAATTGTGAAGTTAGTCAACACATCAAGATGAGCTCGGAGAAGAATTAGCATGACCTGAAGAATCAGTGTGGGGTTGACCTAAGGATACCTCCCCAAAACTAGAGTATGCTTGACTAATAAAGAGGTAGGCCACAAGCATAAATATAATATTCAGTGGAAGTATTAATTCAAAGTTGATAGAGTGCGCCCAGCTCATGTGATGCCATGAAAATGTATTCAAGCAAAGCTTGGAAACGATACATGCTATGAAACCGAAGCTATAACTGATGTAGGCAAGTGAGAATAAAAATATATATTATGAAGGTGTGCTTTTTGTAACCAGATTTCAAGAAGAGCTGCTTGAAGGACTGGTGAAAATAGAAAAGCCCTAGCCCAAAAAAAAGGACTCACACACTTTTCAAAAAGGCTGCAATTGCCCCATCACTCACGGATTCACCCATGAAAGGCACTGTAACTTCCGCTTTCTCATCTGCACATCCGCAAAATTTGATGAGCCAACTTGAAATAATTCTGAGAATTTTCAAAATTATGATCCAAGAAGTAAGAAATAATGAAAAGCAAAAGTAAAATCCATATAAATAATCACCTTGACCAGTTGCAAAGAACCTCACAGATATTTGCTGAGCAGGAGTTTGCAACCATTGCACCCAACCTAGGCTTCTGGAATGAAACTCCTTATCAGATAAGTTATAAATGTTCCTCAGGAACCTTATTCAAAAAGCATAACAAAGACAATGCCATGGTAAAGAATACACTAGTCAGTTTACTAGGTCTACTTCTATCCAAGAAAGACATACCGGGTAGAGACATTCTTATATGGGACACCTGCATCAATTGAGGAATGTCAGGCAGCTGCTCATATAATCAACATGAAGATGCCAATTCTGGATATGATGTTTAATGTGTTTACAGCTGAATTCACATACCAAATCTGGTCAATTGATGCAATTGTGTGGCATTGTGCCATTGAGTTACACAAGCAACCTGCTACAATCACAGTAAATCAATCAGCTCTCTCTCTCTCTCTCTCTCTCTCTCTCTCACTCTCAAGCTGATCTTACGCATGAGGGGATTACTAGATGGCCGCCTTGTTATGGGGGAATACACAAAAGATAAAATAAACTATCTGGAGGAGAAGGTAGCACAAGTCGAAGGGGATCCAGACATTATCTAGAATATCCAGCAAAGGAGGAACACATATACAAATTTCTCTCAGTGACGAGGCAGCAAGGATCAATATTCTTTGACAAACACATAAACTGAAGGGCATGAAGATATGGATTTCGGAGGAGCTCACTCTGACTCAACTCCAGCAAAAAGCCACTGAACTTACTAAAGTGAAAGAAGCTAGGAAAGCAGGAAAATGGGCGGTCTACCGTGTAGGACAAGCATTGATTAGAGAAATCAAATTCAAGCCCAAAGCAATGTAATGAAGGTCACAATATGATAGCATAGAAGATAGGTATGTTCTATAATAACTCGCCTCAGAGATGTAGCAGTTTCTTTATGTTTACCTTGTCTCATAGGGTCATGAGGCCTTTTGCAGACATTAATATCTCTTTCTTTCTTTCTAGTACAAGTAGAGTTTACCATGACCGACAGTGACATACCATTATACGGTTTGGGCTTTGCCTAGCTGGAGGCCACCGAGTGGGCACTAGATCCATCTAGACACTAGCAGATAGAGGGGATTATCATGGCCTAGTATGCGTGTATATCCTCATGGTTTGCCAAATTGGGTATTCAGATGGACCGGCTCCCCCCTTTTCAATACAGTTTGGATGCCATGTCCCTCCTAATCTCACGACATGAGATCAACCGTATCAGATCTACTCAAGCTCTGCACGTCATGGCCTTGGGGCGGAGACTAGGGGCTCCCCACCCAGACCCAGTTCTATTGCGATCACTTCTTGAGAGTATCAAAGGATGGACTGATTATCCAATACCTACTTCCCTACTCTAGCTGTATACATCACAAACGGGGCGCGGGGGGGGGGGGGGGCAAGTGTTCCACACCAAGATACAATTCTACCACGACCACTTCTTGAGAGTATCGGAGAATAGAGTGAATGCCCAGATAATAATGCAAAAGACCAAGATCAGACATAGCAAATGTCTTTTGCAAGTCAACATTAAAATCTGCAATTTACTCGGCATGTGTCCTAAAATCAGCAAATCTGTTCCACTCTTGTGGATGTAAAGGGTAGCCTCTGTAGGGTGTTCTGAAAGCCAAGTGTGAGCAAATAAGAGTGTATCCACGAATACCAAGCCCAAGGTGCCTGCTTCAATCCATAGAGGGCTTTCTTTAAGCGGCATACCTTGCTTTCAGAACCTTCAACCTCAAAGCCAAGAGGTTGGGAAACATAGACCTCTTCCTACAAATCCCTGAAACCGGTCTCTAATCACTCAAGGGCAGTGAAACTAAACCTTTAATCACTTCAACACTTATCAACTCACAAAGCATATATCACAACCATTAACCATTGCATGATCACCATTTGGCATTTACCCATTTTGTTCACAAACAAAACCACTGAAAAAGGGATGGAGGCTAGAATGCCCCTGCTCAACAAACATAGACAAGTGCACACGATTGGCCCCAAACACCGTGGCGCCCCTTTCCATATTTTCACAGTGAAATGATTACAAGTTGCATCTGGGAGACCTTCCCTGCAACTGAGCACGCAACCCTAATTCACTGAGCCTTCGCAAGACTTTCAAGCATAGAACACCATCACATAAGTGCACTTAATCCATAGGCTCAATCCAAAGGCATTCTTTTTTCCGAGTGCAATTCCATTGGCTGCCCAGATGCAATCACATTGCACCCCAGCTGCACTCTCTTTGAGTGGTTTCCAGATGGCATTCACAAAGCTTTTCAAAGCTCCAAAATAAAATAAGCATAGAACACCATCACATAAGTGCACTTAACCCATAGGCTCAATCCAAAGGCATTCTTTTTTCCGAGTGCAATTCCATTGGCTGCCCAGATGCAATCACATTGCACCCCAGCTGCACTCTCTTTGAGTGGTTTCCAGATGGCATTCACAAAGCTTTTCAAAGCTCCAAAATAAAATCAGCAAAGTCCCCAAGCAAAGAATGACTCATGTAGCATTGCCTGGGCACCTATGAACCAAGAAAGAGACGGCACACGAGGCCAACCAATAGCTTATGGCAAAAAGAAATTGCAACAGCAAAATCACAACTCACCAAGCCTTGAAAACTTGAACCAAGTCCTCAATCGCCCAAGAGAACATAGTAGCCAATGCCCAATTGCATTCTCAACCAAAGAGGAGAGCAAAGGCATGAAGAAAGAGCATTTACAAGTGCCGACCAGCAAGAATTCCACTGAAAAATGTGAAAAGAAGCACTTCTGTCACGAAGAACTGGGAGTTCTTTGGCTCAAAAGAAGCGTGCTTCAGAGAGGAATGCATTGAGAAGGTTTTGGAGAAGTTTCATCGCCAGAAAGTCTCCAAAACTAAGAAAAACCAATCAACCAGTGCGTGGGACCACTCGAAATTCAACAGAAAGCTGTAGCTTTACAAGAGGAGAGGCCTAGGAGGCTATAGAAGCAAAAAGGTAAAAAAAAAGCCACTTTTGCAAATTCGGCCAGCAAAAGAAGTGCTCAGCTCTGCTCGTTCTGCCAAACGCACGGAGGGAAAAGCATATCACTGCGAAGGGGAGGCAGAGGGGAAGTCGAGGAATCCAAACGGCTGAGGAGTTATGAAGAAAAACGAAATTCAACTGAAGGAGACTGAAAAACCAGTCCAAAATCTCAACAAAGGGAGAAGATGAGAGAGAAAACCATACGTGAAGTTTAGAAGGCCCAGGAAGGTCTAGGAATAACAAAGAAGCAAGTAGAAGGCACTAGAGCCACCTGGAACTCTAGGGGGGTCACTGAAGGTACATGGCCCCCTAGGGGACCCATTAAAAATGCCACGTCGTCATTTTCCAACAACCACTCTTTTAATTCCTTGGAATGCCTTTGGACCTAAGGATTAATTACACTTATGTGCTAGGCACCATGTTGCGTTTAATTACACATTATTAAGCCCACGCTTGGACTTTTAAAACCAAAGTTGTCACAGTCTTGTAGTACATCAAAGTACTTAGAATTTTACGCTTCTGTAACATACCCCTCTCTTGAAACAGCAAACCACAGTTTGCTGCCCTAAAACACAGAAGCGAGCATGAAATATACCATGAAAGAGCATACAAGAAAGCTGCAACTATAGTATACAAAGACTGTGAAAATATGGCTAGGAGAGGCATGCATCCATCCATATACACTGCTCAAAATCTATGTGATCCTCGGCGATCATTAGTCAAGATGCATCAATATCATGAAGTCTCACATGAGAAATATTGTCAGCTCAGTATCTCGGATGAAACATATAGTGTCATCAAGCGATCTCATGAAATCACGGTGAGCCCGTCTATATTGAGGGAGTGGAGGTGCTACCTCCCTCTCGAACACCAGATAATGCTCCAGACGCTCACTCTGCTGAACTACCTGTAGGAGCCCGGAAGCTGCAATATCTCAAGTGAATCTGCCAGTTCACCTTTCTCCATCGATTTCACATGGAGTGATGGATAATTTTGAAATTTTACCAAGTAGCGACGGATAACTTTACCCTTGAGCTTTCTATCTTTGTGTGCCAGAATCTGCTCTGGGACCAGAAGTTCATGTTGTTTTTCCACTTCAGGCTGTATCTCATCAGGTAAATCCTCGGGAACATCTCCATGATATTGCTTTAACAAGCTCACATGAAAGGCATTATGTATCTTCCAATGCGAAGGCAACTTCAACCTCTAAGCTACCTCATTTATCTTTTCAAAAACCTGGAAAGGACCATAGTAACGCATATTCAGCTTTGTGTACAACCTTTCCTTGCCTTTCTTAATTTTCAGCCTTGCCTTCTAAAAATGCAGCAAAACTCAATCACCCTCTATGAATACCAATTCCTTGCAGTGCTTATCTGCTGCTCTTTTCTACTTGTCCTAACTTCTTTGCAAGGCATATTTGATCTTCTTGTAAGCCTCTTCAAGGCTTTCCACAAAACGATCAGCTTCGAAGATTTTCTCTTTTGTATGCAAAATGAGAGAGATCTTCCTGGCACCTTCCACTATTTCAAAAGGTGCTTTACATGTGGATGTGTGCACCGTATTATTGTAACCATATTCCAGCAAAGGCAAATAATGCTCCCATTTGCTTTTGTGGTCTGAGACATAGCATTTAAACATATCCAGGATGGTAGAGTTTTCCTGCTCCAATTGTCCATCACACTGAGGGTGAAAAGATGACGAAAAATTCAGCGTAGTGCCCATATTTTCAAACAGCCCTCTCCAAAAGAGGCTGGTCATCCTCGGATCTCTATCACTGATTATGGATTCAGGCATCCCATGATACTTGAAGACATGTTGCAGAAACAATTTTGCCATTTGATCTGCTGTAAACATATCCAGGATGGTAGAGTTTTCCTGCTCCAATTGTCCATCAGACTGAGGGTGAAAAGATGACGAAAAATTCAGCGTAGTGCCCATATTTTCAAACAGCCCTCTCCAAAAGAGGCTGGTCATCCTCGGATCTCTATCACTAATTATGGATTCACGCATCCCATGATACTTGAAGACATGTTGCAGAAACAATTTTGCCATTTAATCTGCTGTAATTTCTTTCTTACTGGCACAAAGTGGGCTTGAGCATCATTAACATACTGATCTTTCATCACATCTAACACATTGTTGTAAGCAATGCTCACTGCTGAAACACTGGGTTTCTTGGAGACTACTTCAGGCTGTGGTTTCCTGGAAAGTGCATCAACCACGACATTTTTGTTACCCCGCACATGTACAATTTGAAAATGAAACATTGAAAGGAAGTTAGCCCATCTCATGTGCTTTTCAAATAATTTTCTCTGCGTGAGAAAATATCTAAGTGACTGATGATCTGTCTGCACATAAAAATCAGCTCCAAGAAGATAATGTTTCCATGTAGTCAAAGCATGTATCACTGCTAACATTTCCTTCTCGTATGTCTGCAAGTACAATTCAGCATCTTTCAGAACTCTACTCTCATATGCAACCACTCTGCCATCCTGCATCAAAGTGCCTCCTATGCTGTTCCCACATACATCACAAGGTACAGCAAAGGGTTTTGCAAAATCTGGCAAGATAATAACGGGTTCAGAACACAACTTTTGCTTCAGCTCTTCAAAAGCTAGCATTTTCCTTTGGTCCCCACCGAAACGGTACAGCTTTCTTCTCTAAAGCATGCAAGGGAGAAGCAATTTCTGCAAAGGACTTTATAAACCTCCGATAGTATGAGCACAACCCAAGGAAGCTTCTGACTTCATGCAGATTTTTCAGAATTGGCCAACTCCTTATGGCCTCAACTTTTGCAGGATCCATCTTTACTCCATCCTTTGACACTATATGACCGAGAAAATGAATCTCATGCATAAAGAACTCACTTTTCTTGGTGTTTATTAATAGCTTGTGTCTTTTCAACTCTTGAAACACACTAGTGAGGTGTTTCCTGTGCTCCTGCTGAAACCGGCCTCTAATCACTCAAAGGGCAGTGGAACTAAACCTTTAATCACTTCAGCACTTATTTACAACTCACAAAGCATATATCACAACCATTAACCATTGCATGATCACCATTTGGCATTTACCCATTTGTTCACAAACAAAACCACTGAAAAAGGGATGGAGGCTAGAATGCCCCTGCTCAACAGACATAGACAAGTACACCCGATTGGCCCCAAACACCGTGGCACCCCTTTCGGTATTTCTTTATGTTTCACAGTGAAATGATTACAAGTTGCATCTGGGAGACCTTCCCTGCAACTAAGCACGCAGCCCCAATTCACTAAGCCTTCGCAAGGCTTTCAAGCATATAACACCATCACATAAGTGCACTTAACCCGTAGGCTCAACCCAAAGGCATTCTCTTTTCCGAGTGCAATTCCATTGGCTGTCCAGATGCATTCACACTGCACCCCAACTGCACTCTCTTTGAGTGGTTTCCAGATGGCATTCACAAAGCTTTTCAAAGCTCCAAAATAAAATCAGCAAAGTACCCAACCAAGGAATGACTCATGTAGCACTGCCTGGGCACCAGTGAGCCAAGAAAGAGGCGGCACACGAGGCCAACCAATAGCTTATGGCAAAAAGAAATTGCAGTAGCAAAATCACAACTCACCAAGCCCTGAAAACTTGAACCAAGTCCTCAATCGCCAAGAGGACATAGTAGCCAATGCCCAATTGCATTCTCAGCCAAAGAGGAGTGCAAAGGCATGAAGAAAGAGCATTTACAAGAGCCGACCAGCAAGAATTCCACTGAAAAATGCGAAAAGAAGCACTTCTGTCGCGAAGAAGTGGGAGTTCTTGGGCTCAAAAGAAGCGTGCTTCAGAAAGGAATGCATTAAGAAGGTTTTGGAGAAGTTTCATCGCCGGAAAGTCCTCCAAAACTGAGAAAAACCAGTCAACCAGCGCGTCGGACCACTCGAAATTCAACATAAAGCTGTAGCTTTGCAAGAGGAGAGGCCCAGGAGGCGGTAGAAGAAAAAAAGGTCCAGAAAAAGCCACTTTTGCAAATTCGACCGGCAAAAGAAGTGCTCAGCTCTGCCCGTTCTACCAAACGCACGGAGGGAAAAGCATATCACTACGAAGGGGAGGCAGAGGGGAAGCCATCGGGCCAAACGGAAGTCGAGGAATCCAAACGGGTGAGGAGTTATGAAGAAAAACGGAATTCAGCTGAAGGAGGTTGAAAAACCAGTCCAAAATCTCAACAAAGGGAGAAGACGAGAGAGAAAACCACACATGTGAAGTTTAGAAGGCCCAGGAAGGTCCAGGAATGGCAAAGGAGCATGTAGAAGGCACTAGAGCCACCTGGAACTCTAGGGGGGCCACTGAAGGTACATGGCCCTCTAGGGGGCCCATTAAAAATGCCACATCATCATTTCCCAACAACCACTCTTTTAATTCCTTGGAATGCCTTTGGGCCTAGGGATTAATTACGCTTATGTGCTAGGCACCATGCCGCGTTTAATTACACATTATTAAGCCCACCCTTGGACTTTTAAAACCAAAGTTGTCACGGTCTTGTAGTACATTAAAGTACTTAGAATTTCACGCCCCCGTGACACCTGCTCATTTTTAGAGAACACAATGATGTCATCGAAGAAAGTGCTCACAAACTTTCTATGTGCTCTAAAAATTCTGTCCATCATTCTATTGAAAGTAGCAGGTGCATTAGTCAAACCAAAAGGCATCACAAGGAACTCATATAAGCCAAATGAAGTGCGGAAGGCAATCTTGTAGACATCTTCAGGCCATATCCGTATCTGATGGTATCCACTTTTAAGGTCAATACGATTGAACATTGAGGAACCTTCCAACCGATCCAATATATCATCAATGCGTGGAATTGGAGAACGGTCCTTATAATCAATACACATTCTCCAACTGCCATCCTTCTTTTACACAAGCAACATAAGGGAGCAGTAAGGAGAATTACTTGGCTGTATTAATCACTTTTCCAAGAGTTCCTTCACTTGTGACATTATCTCTTCTTGTTGTGCCTTACTGACACGATAGGGAGGTATATTAGGCAGTGAGCTTCCTGGAATTATATCAATTTGATGATCGTCGGGCCTCTTGGGAGGTAATTCTTGAGGAAGTGCATCTGAGAAACAATCCTGAAAATCTGAAATAAAAGTAGCCCTTTCTCTATCTAAAGCAGAAAGAGTAGAGCCTTCCTGAACTGGTTGGCTGTCCTCTCTGACAAAAATCAACTACACTGAAATATGACGCTTTATTACATTGAAAATGCAAGAAGCTGAAACTACAAGGATAGACTCCCCTTTCAACTTTACATCAAGTACATGATTTTTGCCTCTATGAGTTAAAGAAATCTTCTTGTTTCTCATCTGCACATCAGCCCCCATTCTGTACGTCCAAGGCATCCCAAGCAAAGCATCACACTCTGGCAAAGGCATAATGTAGAAGTCCTCTGCATCCTGATATCCCTAGATATGCATCCTCAACTTGCCAATGATAGGAGTGACAGGTGTGTTGAGTTCAAGGTTGACCATATCACACATGCCGGATGGCCCCGTTTCCTCAGGCTTGATGCCAAGCCTTCCTGCCATATCAGGAGTTATGAAATTCGCCTTTGCCCCAAAATCAAAGAAAAACAAACAATTTTGATTTCTGATTTTTCCCCATGCTTTGCACATCTCAGTGTTTTTCGTTCCTCTTCATCATATGCATGTAGCAAACTCCCAATCACATCTCGAAGAAGTCTTGCTAGGCCTTTTGCCCTTCCGATCAGCCTGTTTATCATCATTCTTATCATCATCTAACCTGTCTCTTTTCTTGTATGGGCAATCATAAGAGCAGTGTCCCTCTCCTTTGCATATAAAACATTTGTTTTGCTCCATGAGTGACTTTCTCTCTTCATCAGATAACTTGTTACGCGGATGTTTATTAGGCTGTCCACGCCTTTGACCAGCTTTGAATTGGGCTTTTCCTCCCTTTTGAAACGGTCATTTGCCATAATTTTTATTTTCAGATTTGATGTCCCTCTTATCTTGGTGTTTGGCAGCCCGTTTGCTCTCTTCTTTCTTGCTGTCCATAAAGCCCAAATTCTTCTCTTGCATCCATGCATATGCTGTCCTTGCATTCTCAATTAATTGAGTCATAGAACCCACCTTGGTTTTGATGCAATAATCACGTAGCTCACTAGGAAATCCACAACAATACCTCTCTATTTGCTCTTTTAAAGAAACATGCCTGTAAGAGCTCAATGGCAACAAAACATCCCAAAACCTCTGGGTGTAATCATCAAGATTCTTGCAAAGTTTGTATGACAAGTCATGCCAGTGTGAAAGTACTTTAACTTCAAAAAAGTGGCAACCTTCCTCATCTTGGATGCTTCTGTAAACAAACCCCCAAACTGTTGAAGGAATGTGAGGGCTTTGTACCTGTGCTATACTCCATTATATGTCTCAAACTTGACATAAGAACCACCATCCTTAAATTCTTTGTATACATTTGATGTTGGCTGTCCCAAAGATGGCTGTATTTTTGCAGCATTCCCTTCACTAGGGAGAGCCATGCTTGGCTGAACATTAGGCATGGGAGCATGTGCTGTGGCTTGCATGCCTGGCTGCATTCCCACATTGTCATACATGGCTTGCTTTCTATGCCCAATTGGCGGTGAAATCAACATAGCATCAAAGATAGTATCTGTACCAAAATATTCAGGTTGCTGCCTCAAATATGGCTGAGATGCCTGAGCCACATTTATGGACTGCACATTATTATTTTGAGGAGTAGAAGTACCCAAACCAAGGCCTTGTGCTGGCTGCTCATAAGTAGTGATCCTGGAGGTAGGGGCAAAAGTCTCCTTAAAGTCAATGCCCTACTGCTAAGCATAGCCCTTGGCAACAAGACGGGCTTTGTAACGGTCTACTGAACCATCAACTTTTCGTTTAATCTTATAAACCCACTTAGTTTCAATGGCATTCTTGCCAGGAGGCAAGTCACATAACTCCCAAGTGTTATTCTGATAGATTGAATTCATTCATCTTGCATAGCCTTCAACCAACAATCATTCTAGAAGGCATCCTTAAGACATAAGGGCTCTTCATTGCATGCTATAGCAACCAATGCGCAAGCAACCAAATTAGCATGCTCTTTCCGGACAGCTGCTCTAGTACGGGCTGGCAGAGGAGTATCTTGTTTGCTGTCTTTAAATGTGTCAAGGAGCCAACGGGGGACCTTCCTAGGCTCCTGGATTTCAGCTCTTTCCTGGTCAAGAGCCCTGTGCATAATGTCTTGATCAAGCTGAGGCATATCAGGCTGTAAATGAGGCTGAATATCATGATGCACATATGGCTGCAAATGACCAACAGATGGAGAAGGATCAACCTCAGATGTGACATTATCCTGTTCGCTGTCTTTAAATGTGTCGAGGAGCCAACGGGGGACCTTCCTGGGCTCCTGGATTTCAGCTCTTTCTTGGTCAAGAGCCCTGTGCATAATGTCTTGATTAAGCTGAGGTATATCAGGCTGTAAATGAGGCTGAATATCATGATGCACATATTGCTGCAAATGACCAACAGATGGAGAAGGATCAACCTCACATGTGACATCATCATGAGAATCTGATGGAAACAAAGGCATCAAGTTGTCGAAGAGATTTAGGGCATCAACAACAGGCTGTTTTTGACAGTCCAGCAAAGGCATAGTGGAGGATTCATCAAATACAACATCCCTACTCACAAAACACTTGCCCATACGGGGCTGATAGAGCTTATAGCCCTTGCTCTCTGAGATATACCCAATAAAAATGCATTTGACAGCTTTATCATCAAACTTGGTGAGTGTCTGAGAAGGCACATGTAAATGAGGCTGAATATCATGATGCACATATGGCTGCAAATGACCAATAGATGGAGAAGGATCAACCTCAGATGTGACATCATCATGAGCATCTGATGGAAACAAAGGCATCAAGCTGTCGAAGAGATCTGGGGCATCAACAACAGGCTGTTTTTGATAGTCCAACAAAGGCATAGTGGAGGATTCATCAAATACAACATCCGTACTCACAAAACACTTGCCCATACGTGGCTGGTAGAGCTTATAGCCCTTGCTCTCTGAGATAAAAATGCATTTGACAGCTTTATCATCAAACTTGGTGAGTGTCTGAGAAGGCACATGGGCATATGCTAAGCATCCAAAAGTCCTCATGTGAAAAATCCTAGGCTTATGACATGTTCAAGCCTCACAAGGTGTGATGGTCTACAATGCCTTTGTAGGACATATGTTCAAAATGTAATTAGCACACATAACGGCATCCAACCACAACTTGTTAGGCAAGTGCTTGCCTTTTAATATACACCTAGCCATCTCCATCACTGATCTATTCTTACGCTCAACCATGGGATTCTGTTGCGGTGCACTGATGATGAATATCACGTAAGGCCAAAAAAACAACAAACTCCTTTGACATATATTCACCCCCCCTATCTGTATTAAGGTGAGCAATGTGCAGCCCACTCTCATTCTCAGCCAAGGCATGTAGAAACTTCAGATTTGGATTTCAATGCAAAAATCCAAGTATGCCTGGTGAAGTCATAAATGAATGTAACAAAATAATAAAATCCCCCAAGAGCTGCAACCAGCATGGATCCATGAACATCACTATCAACCAAATAAAGCAAAGCTTGCGTGAGGCACCAACTCTCCCATCCTTGGGAAATGCAAAAGGGTGCATCTTACCAAGCAAGCAAGGTTCACAAACATGCTTTGAAGACATGCATTTTGGAAAGATCAACAACCATACCATCGTTATATAACTTCACCAAAGCCCCAAAGTTGAGGTGTCCAAAACTCTCATGCCACAAATGGATATCTGCCATGGTAGAGGAATCAACAGCAAAGGCATATGCATCTGCAAGTCCAACATCATCCAAGCTTGTCATAGGCATCAAGTCTATACAGTCCTCTAGTCAACGTCCCAGTAAATATATACCTAGATGAATCCAGGAACATTCCCAAACTCATCCTCTAAAAACACAATATAGTGCAGTTTCAATCTCATGATAGTCACTCACAACGTTGAAAACCATAAACTCCATCATGCATAGCAGGGACTAGCTACTATGACATCCCCACTGACGTCATCAACACCCAACAATGGGTGTAGACCATAGTATAAAAATATGCTCTCACACATACAAATCCACACACCCACACATACTTGAGCATCCATTTATACAAAGTCTTCGTACTAAGTTTCTATCGGCACTCCAGAGGTGAAGGGCAGACTCAGCGATGACGAAGGCTAGCACTAAAGGAAACGGCTAATCAAAAGGTAGTTCAAAATCTCTTCATTCAAGCTACAACTGCTTGTGAAGTCTAAACGTTTTCATTTTAGTCTCTCCCCAACAAGCATCTAAATCTAAATCTAGCTGATAGGGCAACGCACCATTTAAGATAGAAAGAATTATCACAAAACTAGCAAGCCGCAACTTGGACGAAAACTTCACAAGGTGAAATTTGCATGTCCGCTAATACGGCAAAAGCATATACCTAGATGAAGAACATTCCCAAACTCATCCTCTAAAAACACAACATAGTGCAATTTCAATCGCATGATAGTCACTCACAAGGTTGAAAACCATAAACTCCATCATGCATAGCTGGGACTAGCTACTATGACATCCCCATTGACGTCATCAGTGCCCAACAGTGGATGTAGACCATAGTATAAAAATATGCTCTCACACATACAAATCCACACAGCCACACATACTTGAGCATCCATTTATACAAAGTCTTCGTACTGAGTTTCTGTCTGCACTCCAGAGGTGAAGGGCAGACTCACTAAAGGAGAAGGCTAATCAAAAGGTAGTCCAAAATCTCTTCATTCAAGCTACAACTGCTTGTGAAGTCTAGACGTTTTCATTTTAGTCTCTCCCCAACAAGCATCTAAATCTAAATCTAGCTGATAGGGCAACGCATGTGTAAAGACCATAGTAAAGACCATAGTAAAGGCATGTGTAGCATCATACACTGCACACCGAACACCATCAAAAAGACCCTGATAGCATGGCTGAAATAGAGATGAGGTTCTTGCGAATGCCTAGAACATAAAGCACATTGTCTAGAGTGACAAGACCACCAAAAACAGAAGTAAGAGCAACTTGCCCAATGCCTTTCACTGTATATGATGCATTATTGGCACATGTGACACTCTCCCCCTTAGATGTATGCTCAAGTGAGCTGAATAACTTCCTGCAGGAAGTAATGTGCTTGCTAGCACCACTATCAAAGAACCATGCAGCAGATACATCCGAAACTGTCATGTAGGCATCATGAACATCATGAAGATCACGATTATACTGACATGTAACCAAGAAGCCCAATGCTAGTCTTGTGCAAAATTAGCTGACTCATGTCGATCTTCTGGAGTAAGAGAGCCAAAAACTGCAAGACCAGACTCTTTATTCTTCTTTTCAGAGGCAATTCTCTTCCTGCATTTAGAGATATCATGCCTAGGTTTCCAGCAATAGTTGCATCTCTTCTTCTTCTTGTTATCCCCCGAAGAAGAGGAACAGGTGAATGAGGGGGGCGGGGTTACCAGCTGAAACCTTGCCTTTGCCTTTGTTTTTATGCTAGGCAACAAAGGCTTGATCACTAGCCTTAGAAGCATTGCGATTTGCACGGCTTTGTTCCTCCCGAAGTAGAAGAGCAACCAGCTGGTCAAAGGAATAATGGTTTAGATAGCACTACTATACGGTAATTACTATGTGCTTTATTTCCATTTCATAGTCCCTTGACATCGTCCAATACTCTACCATTCTATTTCCATTTTAGCTAGGTCAATGTTTGTCTCCTCATCTTCCTCTTGATGAGAATACTCACCTTGTTGAACATCATTCCCAATGAGAGTAAGGATCAAATGCATCGAAAGATTGAAATACAACAATTGAAGCAAACTCTAACCATGTATTAGACTGTTTTGATATAACATTCTATTAGAGTTTGGAGCCACTATTGTCGAGAATTACATGCAATATGATCACACAAAATAACCTTTGAACTCTAAGCACCACCCCATGAGGATGTAGTGAGCTAGAAAACCCAACACCCCCCGTAAAACACAGAACCTGAAAGAGCTAAGCACACTCATCTAGAGCATCTAAAATGTGATCAACTCAACAACAGAATCCGATCACCTGGAACAATCACCACAACAGATGATTCTAAAACATGACTATGATCTCAAAAAGCCCAATCTTCATCAAATCTTTCAAGATTGTCAGAGTGTCTCATCCTGACCCCAAACAATGTTTCTAGAGTCTTCCAATTCTCTGCTGCGGTCTTTGAAATGTCTAAATGATGAAAGTACTCTGCTCCTAAAGCACAACCGATCACTCCAAGATCTCTCTCATTTTTTTGTTCCCAGGCAGGAATCTTATCTGCTTCAGCTCTCCTACTTTTAGGCTTCTTTTCAGTGCCTAACACTACACCCCACAAATTCTTGTGCATGAGTCAGGTAGGCCTTTCCAAAATGCCAAGAAAACAAAAGAAAGGACTGTTTTGCTGGAAATGAAGGAAGCCTTGCAGTAGGTGCTTACCGAATGATGTAGACCCAAAAATGCAGCAAGGAAAAGGCTCCAAATGTGAGCACAGGTGGTCAGCCTTGTAGGAGAGGTAAAAGGTACAGCAAATGGCAATGAAAAATGCCAAGTAAGGGCTGGAAATGAGAGTTACAGCAAGAGATAGTGCTCCCACAAGAAGGAGAACACCTCGAAATGAGAGAAAGGCGATCCACTGGAGGGGAACTCGCAGCCCAAGGCAAGGGTAAGCCAAATGAGGAGAAAAGGGCTCAAGGAGAAGCCTCCGGATCACTTCAACAAGCTCCCAACCCTAATTCTTGTGGTTGTAGGCACTTAGAAATGCAGCAGCAGGCCCCAAAGCTGAAAATCGGCTGACGTAGAGCTTGAGGACGCAGACACGCTTCACAAGTCAGCTCCAAAATTCACACTTGTGTAAAATCGGCTGCTGCAGGCCTGAAAACAGCTCCGAATTCACCCCAAACAGCATGCACCATACAGCTGTCCGTACAGCTGTACAGCTCACAAGTGTGGAAAAGACAGAAATAAATGCGCCATACAGAGATGTAGCAGGCTGGAGAAGGTCGAAAATGCTGAGGAATCGCCCAAAAACAGCAGCAAATGCTCTAAAACACAATCTTCCCGCGATGGCAATGCTTGGAGAAGCCTCGGATGTGCACACATGTGGAAATGCCTAGGAAAATGAGCCGACCAGCAAAGGAATAGGCTGCCAAACAGGCTCCCAATGGCTCCAACATGACTCCGGGTGACTCCGGGTGGCTGGAAATGGCTAGAGGGTGGAACCCTGACCTGCTCTGATACCACTGTAGGCTAGGGCAAGCAATGGAAGCTCAAAAAATGGAGGTCAGAAGGCAAAAAACGAGCCTCTGTAATGAAATTGCTGCTACAATGAATGAAGGCTCAAGAGAGAGCCAATATGACAAAACCCTAGGGCTAAGTGCCCTAAGTGTCCTAACTATCCTAAGTGGTACATGTACTAATTGTACCAACAAACCTAACTGATTGTAACTAGGCCTACAAGGAATGAGTGGCACCTATGGATAGCCCATAGAATGGCCTACACGAGGGAGCTATACCCTATGGGTCTTCTAAAGGCCCCCCACTACTGTGGACAACCCACACGTACCAGGGTGGCATTGTTTTACTGTTGTTCTAGCCGAGATCTACTTGCTGACAATGTGGCAGATGGCCACTAGCTGAGGAATGCAAATGACACTGATAGAAAAAGGCTGGAGGTGAAGGGGGGCTAATGTGTCTCCGTAGCTCGACAACAAGTATGGCCCTGAGCTATATCCTCATAATTAGCCCTTTATGTTTCCCCTAATGCTATCCTACTAGCTTAGCATAACTTTTGTCTCCATGACATGGTCTGGCAATGGGTGGCCCATAGACTCACCCAACAAACACTTTGGCAGCTATCTGGGTGGAGGATTCTTGCAAGACATGTGAGCAATCAAGGCTTCTTGCACCTTGCAGTCAATCCTATAGCAAGGGCATGAGAGTTATTGTAATACATTTGAGCATTCAACGCTTGTCTATCGGCTCTTAGGCAAAGACAAGGGACAATTGTAATTGATCATTAATTGCAGACTAGACAGCCAAAAGATCAACTTGTTGCATATGTACCCTACGATAAAGATCTTGAGAAATATATGTAAATGATAATAATCTTGTGGAATAACCTTGTCGAGCCTTTCTCAATAAGTTTTATACCATAATCACAAAGAAAAAAGCTTTCATCATATGGCATGTTATCAATCTTCTACAGCAAGAGGAAAAACAAAAAAGAGCTTTAACAACCTAGTTAACAAGGTTCAAACCAAGGTTTATCACCAACAATAGGTGGAAAATCGAATGCCAAATCTTCATTCAAAAGTAGAACTTCTCGCAATTCAAGTGAAACAAAGGTAGCTGATGCTTAATTGGCAAATGAAACTTCATCGAGCAGTCACAAGATCAAGTGCACAGTGTCATAACTTCGGCCAAAAGAAGAGAGATTACTAGCAGAAAAAGTAAATATGCATGTGGTTCAAGGTTGCAAGCAAGGCCATACAGCAATATGGATTGCTATTCCAATAAGGGAAAGGACAAAATATATCAATATGAATCCAAGAACATGCCCAAACTCATTGTAACATGCGGGGACTTACTATGCGGAAAGATGAATGCAAAGAGAGACCTCAAGCATGAAGGACACGAGATCTTCTTAACTATTGTACATTGCTTTATTATGATATATAAATGCTTGCGAAAATGCCTTATCAACTGTGTACATGCACTAGAATGGCATACAAAAATGCAATGGAAAACTCCCCTAACTGCTACAGAAGCCTCCTACTGAGCTTGGCGCCTGAGGATCCGTTGCGCTATTCCGTACTATTGACAACTGCCAGCTGCGCCCACTAGTTCTTCTATGAGGGAAAGGAACCCACTCTTGCTAGGCCTGAAACTAGTCTACGAAATCCTGAGACAACCATTCACGCCTTCCTTTTGAGCTTCAAGGCTAGTGGGATTGTGAAAACTCCTGATGAGAAGGTGAAATGTGAGTCATATTGACTGAAACTAATGTGGCTAACAGACATCCACAGATGGAAAACCCATAGAAACTCATTATACCCATCACAACTAGTTGTTGCAACTGGGGTGCTCCTTGGGAGAAAGCTCCAAGAGAATTATCACGAATGACAGTGAAAATTGTGTGATCTCCTCATGAAACTGAGGCGGCCGATTGAGCTCCTTGCGTGGAAGACCCATAGGAACTAGTTAGACTTGATGAAGATGTTGAACGAGTGGAAAACCCATCCGAACTAACTACACTAACTAAATGATCCCCTCGGGTGGGAACCCAAGAGAATAAGTTGCTGAAACTGGATGATCCCCGTGGGTGGTAGACCCAAGAGGCCTTTGATTTGTGCATGTTGATTGAGCTAAGATGGCCCCAGGGATGGAAGAACCCCAAGAGCTAACCCTTGACTACGCTGAGATGGCTCCAGGGAGGGAAGACCCTTGAGAGCTGGCTATGGAACTGGCTGCAATAATCTCGTTGAGGAAGGACCCTAAGGAACTACATGCAGCTACTATGAAAACTAAAGAGGAACTGACTGTGATGGCGATTGCCGAGGGATAGTCCGCATAACTGTGTTGTGAGGTGGAAGACCCCTAAGGGAATAATAAACCTCGCCAACGATCGATCTGGATCTAGTGCAACTCAAAAAATTGGGCTCAAGGAGACAATCTTGCTCCCTGAACGCTCGCATGAGAGCTACAATGTTGGATGGGTCCATGATGAAAGACTACTAGACCCATCAATTGCTGCGCCAATGACTGCCAGAGAAAAAAAATTTTACTCTGCTGCAAGGTTTAAATGCACGATCAGAAGATATCTCGACCATGCTCCCTCCTATGTTGGTTGCGTCCCCATCATTGTGATTTGCTTCCAGGACTCCCTCCAACCTTCTTCAAATCAAAAGGAACCATGCTCTAATATTAATGTAGCATGCAGGGACATACTATGCGAAAAGATGAATGCATGAAGGACATGAGATCTTCTCAACTTATTTGCCGATGAGTTCCGACCCTGAAAATCATAAACTCCATCTTGCATAGCGGGGAGCGCCCAACAGTGGGTGTACACCATAGTATAAAAATAAGCTCTCACACATACAAATCCACACCCCCACACATACTATGACATCCCCACTGGCATCATCAGCGCCCGACTGGGTGTAGACTACAATATAAACGTATGCTCTCACATATGCATAACCACACACCCACATATACTCTGAGCATCCGTTTATACAAACATCTTCGTACTAAGTTTCTGTCAACACCCTGAAGGTGAAGCACAAACTCAGCCCTGACTAAGGCAAGAGAAGTCTTGTCAAAAAGTAGTCCACATTCTCTTCATGCAAGCTACGACTGCTTGTGAAGACTATATTATTTCATTCTTGGCCCTCACAAACGAGCATTTCTAAGCAAAAAATGCTTAGAAATGGCCAAAGATGGCAAATTAACCTTGGGTCGAGTTGAAATATGAGATGTGATGATGAGCACAATGGCTCTCCCTCTCTCTCTCTCTCTCTCTCTCTCTCTCTCTCTCTCTCTCTACGGAGTAGAGGTATGGGGTGGGAGTATATCTCCATCAACATGGAATGAGATAGAGAAAATGCAAAAGTCTTTCATTAGGAGGCACCTGGGCATCAAGGCTACTACACCATACTCTTTGTTACTCCTAGAGACAGGATGTATACCCATAGAGCTACATGCTCTGAAGAGAGTACTCAGATACATCACAAAGGTCAAGTGCATGGATAATGAAAGGCTACCAAAGAGAGCATGGAATGAAAGTCAGAAGCTTCAAAAGACAAACAAGGGCAAGATTTTGACATCCGGATGGGCACAGGACCTAAAAAAATGGTTCAAGAAGTGGGAAGTAGAAGAGTATTTAAACTACTCTTCAGAGGAGATTGATGAAGAGGCTTTTCATTATGACCTGCTGAATGCACTACACAGGAAATGGCAAACAGCAGAAAACAAAGATAAATTTGAGTACTATCGCACATATATCAACCCCGAATATTGGTCAATTTATACAGGAAGGGAGACAACAACGCAGAAGTACATATGTACACCTATAGCAGTGCATAAACGGAGGGCTTTAGCCTCACTTCGCACCCGATCACACCAGCTGCAAATAGAAACAGGGGGATGGAAAAAGATGCAAAGGAAGAGTAGAATATGCCAACTATGTGATCAAGGTATGGTTGAAACAGAAGAACACATGGTAATGATATGCCCTCACTATGCACACATTAGGGAAGAGTTCAATCACCTCCTTGAGGGACATAACAAACTGGCTGATTTGCTGCATAAAGGGTCACCTTCAGCTTTAGGAACATTTGTGTATAAGCTCTTCAAGCATAGGAATCCACCTGAATCCTAGAAGGTGGTTTCTCTTTCCACCCTCTTATCTTCGGGAGGAGCTTTCATGTACTTGTGATATTGTATTGCTCAGGTCCCATAGGCCGGTTTTGGTCTTCAGAGGACGATAATATATTCTTCTTCTTCTTCTTCTTCTTCTCTCTCTCTCTCTTTCGCACGTGCGCACACACACAAAAGCTCCCACACATTTTAGAGATTGCAAATCACCTTGGCTCAATTTGAAAACTAATGGCATGTGGTGATGAGCACAATGGCCAGAGATTGCAAATCAAACTCGGGCTGATTTCAAAACTAAGAAGATGAGATCCTGAGCATAATATACCTTTGTAAAACTAGAATATATCCAATCATACAAATTTAGATTTTTTGTTGTTCTAAAGTCCAAAAATCTACACATAAAATAAAAGAGACAACGAAAGAGAAGAAAAAAGAGGCAACAAAAGCTTTTTTGAAAAACAAAAGGAAGACATACTTAGCAAGCAAAGCAACACTTTTGTCGTCATCAGTGCCCAAGCATAAGCAGCTACACTGGGTTTCTAAAGACCCACGGAGTCTCTTGGACAAACCCAATGCTTACTAAAATACGTCAAATGAACAAAAGAGAAGAAAACAGGAAATAAAGAAGAAAGGAAAAAGGTGACTAAGCAAAAATAAACAAGCAAATCAAGAAACAAAATCTTCCAAAAAACAGAAATAAAATCTCTCTCTCTCTCTCTCTCTCTCTCTCTCTCTCTCTCTCAATCTCTCTTTCTCTCTCTCTCTCTCTTATTTAAAAAAATTAAAACCTAAATGGACTCCTTACACTTATGTACCGCTTACTACAAAGATGCAAAACTACAATCTTGAGCATAATGCCCACAAACTGGACACTTCAAAAGGTGAAATTTGCGTGTCCATTAATATGGCGGGAACAAGTATCTAGATGAATCCAGGAACATGCATAAGGTTACAAAGATTACAAAGTCAAATAAGACAATAACATTCATTCTTTGAAGATCAAGTATCAAACAAAAATGGTACTGAGAGCATGAATAACATTCATTCTTTGAGGATCAAGTATCAAACGAAAATGGTACTGAAAGAGCATGAATCAGCTTTCTTTAAAATAAGGGGACTACTAATTTGGAAACTAGTGTATCCATGTAGCACATGACAAGTAAAATGGGCAGCTTGAAACTTGCAAGAGTTTTCTAAGCATTGTACATATATTCAAGAAGCTCTTAGCAGGGTGAATGAGCGTCAAACTTTTGACTCCCACTGCATCACATTTTGAACATGATGAAAACGAATGCTTTGATGCACTTGATTACTTTCCTCATGAAAAAGGCATGATCTCAGACTTTATCGCTTTCTTAGTAACTGAGGAAATATAAAGGACGTAATCCAATTTCAAGTTCCAGAATGTATCTACAAGGGGGGAACGAATGCCCTCATCTCAACCCAAGCACCACATGCCCGGCAACTGATGCATTGTCAGGTATCATGCCTCATGTAGCAAGTACTTGGTGTCAGGTAAACCCATTACCAGCTTGTGTCAACAAAGAGGACAATATATATTTGGCTCAAAGTCATATATACTCGGGAAAAGTGGCATTCACTCATTTAATTTGTAGATCATCTTGTTAACTGTACTTGTGTTGGTGTGAGGAGGAGAAAGTGTTCATACAATACATTCATGTCTGATACTCTTGAACATCTCAGTGCTCCTATATACTATTCTGATTATCTGAAGACATAAACTCTTCTGCCCTTCCTCCCTCCCCTAGCGTGTCTGCACATGGGACACAGTCGTGCCGATGTGTGCATGCCAATCAAGATAATCAATAAATAAGCATTCACACAAATAAACATATTTCATCAATAAATATGCATGCACACAAATAAAAAAGGTAGTCTGGTTATGTCTCTTTGTGTCCTCCTCCCGGGCCCCCTTTCACCCTTTTCACTGCTCCCATAGAGATGCTAACAGTCTTCCCTTGTACCTGAGCAATTTCCTCTGAAGTGCTCGTCACCTTCGCCCTAGTTTTCAAGTGTAGAATAGCATCCCCTGCTGTGTCAATGCCTCTATGTGGATCCATTGCATTCATCCCACCTGTTCATTTCACAAATATTCAATATCAGAAAAACATCTTGAGCCACAGTACAAAGAAGAAATAAGCTCTCAGAGGCATTCATAACGCTTCAATAAATAAACTTAGCAATGTATACATACATCCTTAGTGGTTGCAGGTCACATGCATACACATACACCCACTACAATATATACAGACTGAGTTTCTATCATTTCTTCAGAGGTGAAGGGAAAAGTCCAGAGTGAGACAGGCTAGAGCTACAGAGCAGAGTTCAAAAAATGTAGTCCTGTAACAAATAACTATTCCCATACACATGTACATGCAGAGTAAAACAGGCTAGAACTAGAAAGCAGAGCTTTAAAAATGCAGTCCTGCAGTAAACAACTATTTTCACACACGCATACACGCACACAAAAGAGCTTTAAGTCTGGGAGACAACAATAGCCTAGTGGACTATGTTCACCAACTAAAGTCCAAGAAAGCGACTAAAGCATGCTGGTGGGTGCAGCATCCTTGAAAAAGAAAAGTAGCTTAACTTTTAAAAAGAGCTCACAAGAGATATGAGTGTACAATCATGCACAATCTGATGTTAAGATTCTTAAGCACTCTATAAATCTGTGAGAAATATTTGACTTACTACATCTAGCAGGTAAACAGAGCTTCCAAACGTCAAGCACAACTGTCAACATCAATAAATATCTGCTTCGCCAAACCTACCATTACGATTAAATTCTGTCCTCTTTGATGCAGTAATTCCATTCCTGGTAACGTTTGGTGATCCCAAAAATTCCTCCGTTGCCATGGGCAGTCCCTGACAACACAAAGCTTCTTCCCTATCAATATTCCTTACAGACCATACATCTGTAAAATTGCAATTTTGCAAGGCCTGGACCTTCTATGGACTGCAATATCCAGTTGTGAGTACATTCGCTGCCTCAACAATTACATATTATGAATATTACTCCCCAACAGATAAATGAACAAATACTAATCACATCCTACCTTTGGACCCTTGGTATCTTTCGCAGCATCTGAGACATGCTCCGCTCCTTGAAGCATCATAGCTCGAGCCTCAATACCAGATTTAATATCCCTTGCCACATAACTTCTAACCCAGTTGAACCTTTTCATGTCCTGAATACCAGGTTAATAAAGCAACACTTTAAGCTCAGCTCAACCCTAGAGACGAAAGAAAGAACAGGGTCGCCAAAGAAAAGAAGCTGAGAGAAAAGAGCGTACATGTACTCCCATGCCTTGCCTGCAACAAGTCAACAGAACGGGTCACAAACGGCAAAGTAATTTGATAGTCTCACCGCATTTGCGCGCACACACACAATATACATGTAGAAAAGGGCTATATCTTTTCTTACAATACTAGAATGAAAATCATCCAAACACTCCATGGGCCTGATGATACTCCAGGAGTCAAAAGAGAGACTTCAAAAAACAGAAAATTCAATGGCAACAAGCTCAAGGTTCCCTTTGTGAGCTTTCCACACACGAACGGATCGGATTGATCAACAACGGTCACTTGAAAAATATAACAAGTGTATCTGAACAAACTCCCGACGACAAGCTCAAACGGAGCAAACATGTGAGAGTATTGCCAAGTATGGGCTAATTACTATATGATGTTGTTCTATATGTCCAACCCACCGAACGTCTAAGGGGCTTATGTCATGAAGGGGAAAAAGGAGGGAAATAATGATGGCTATTTTGGAAGTTTTTCCCTTGAAAGAGCCTAGTTTAGATGTTTTTCCCATGATGCATTACATAATTTTTCAAGGGAAAATGAGAGAGGGCTATAAGGAAATGTCACATCAACAGTAGAGAAATGTCAAGGGGAAATAGCACCATGAGGTCTAGAGCATGGGGTGTTGTCTCCTGTGGTCCCACTCTGTGGTCCCACTCTATTTCCCCTGGTGTATTTGCACGGCATAACAAAAATAGCTATTTCCCCTCCATGACATAAGGCCCTAAGTTACTTTCCCTTTCCAGTGTGCAGGTTGATATTACAAAAATTATGCATCCTGTAGCCATGCACGAAATAATTTAAATAATTGTGCGATCGATAATCGATTCACTTGTAGTGTCTCATATGTTTAGCGATTTCGCCCATAAATGATAAAGAAGCTTTTGGGATGGCTATGCCCGTTGGCACATCTTTCGTTTCTCTATATTTCTATCGAGATAAGCTACAACCAACCGCAGCCTTGCGCAATTACGAGGACTGGAGAACGCAACCCGGATCTAGCAAAGTAGGATTTGGCAGCGCTAATTTGCCTGATGCGTAGAAAACTCAAGAGCAGAACTGAGGATCGGAAAGGGGCATTGATCCTACCTCAAGCAGAAACGTACTTGAAAGACAAGGAGAGGAGAGGTGAGTACCTGGCAGTGGAGGAAAAGGCTGAGGCAGCCCGAAACATGGTGTCGATGGAGAAGGAGAAGAAGAAGGAGAAGGCAGCAAAATGCAAAATTTATGAATGGGAGGACAACCGAAAGTGATCGAGCAGGCAACCTTAATGCTCGCGAAGAGGGAGAGGTGACGAGTCAGCATGGGAATGAGGTGTCGTGCTCTACTGCCCTTCTCTCCTCGGTTAGGTTACGGTCTTACACACCCATGACATGATGTCTTAGACCTCACCCGAACCCACCCTAGTAGGTTACAGAGCAAGCTTGCTGCTGCCAGCATAGGCCACGGGCGGATGTGCCCCTCATAGATGGCCATGTGTGCAGGGGGGTTGCACGTTCACGAATTAAATAAGGTTGGCTTAGTTTTTTTAGGTGGGGTAGGGGTAGAGGGGTAGCAGGGAAGGGGGGCGGCGATGGGGGGGGAGGGGAGATTCGAGGCCATATTAAAAATGCTATACGTTAGGTGGTAACCACTTGTAATGAGGATCTTCTATTTTATTAGCACTTCCTCGTTAGAGGAGTGCTACAATGGAGGATTTCATATTTCCATTTGTGGATTTTTATAACTAATTAAGTTGTGTGTTTCAAACTGTCACTTATGGAGAACATTCTATAAAAATGGCCACGTGTGCAGTCTTGTTTCATAAGTTGTATATTGTTTTTTTATAAGAGAAAAAGCATGCTACTTTTAAACATTAAAAAGTAAGTTTTTTGAAATTTAAAACTGTCCCATTTATTAAAAGTGCCTCCTTAGAAGGAGTGCTGTAGTGGAAGATTGAAACTCTTTTGTGAATTTCCATGTGTAATTTTTAAAATTTTAACTAATTTGTGTTCCATATTGCCACTTATGGAGATCATTCTAACTCCCTTTAAGAATCATTGTTTCTTCTTTTGCACTTGGTTTACCACTATATTAGGAGGCAGTGCCCATGCACACTTGTGCACCCTTGTTTTATATGCAAGGCTATGCTTCAACTCATAATATATCCATCTCCACCATCCTCGAACTGTAATTAGTTATACATTATTCTGAATATCAAAAAATTTAACTATATACTCATATTGGCTCCTATCAATGAGTGCCCTTTCCCCAACCCTTAAAGTCATATTCATGTCGGCTATCATGAAGTTTGGAAAAAAGCATCTATGATGTGTGGAGACAATATGAATCTGGAGGAGAAAGAACAATCATCAATTGGTCGTTATGAGGTGTGTGGCAAATCTATTAGAACCTCTACTCATCATACGCACGCATGGCGCACCTACAATGAGGTGTTAGTATAGGTTAACTCCTCACGATCGTCTACGAGTACCGATTGTGTTGCAGCTAAGGCCTAGGGTGACTATACGCTTTCCTCTCATTTGAGAGGAGTTTGAGAGCACTTGTTAGTTGTTACTATTTTATGGCATATGGAGGAAGGGCGTAGAGGGGAGGGGCTAAGGGCGAGCGGGCGTTGCCATTGGTAAGGCGATCGCTACGCTGCCCTGGGCTGGCACTGCGCACAGGTGTCGTTGTTTCGACAGGCGTCGTGCCTTAGTAGCAAGGGCCTTAAGGCCCTTGCTTAGTAGGTTAGTTTTTTGTAGGGAGCGACCGATGAGGGGGGTAGAGAGAGAGAGAGAGAGGGGAGAGAGAGAGAGAGAGAGAGGGGGGGGGAGGGAAAGAGAGAGAGAGAGAGAGAGAGAGAGAGAGGGGGGAGGGAAAGAGAGAGAGAGGGAGAGAGAGAGAGAGAAAGAAAGGGGGGCGAGAGAGAGAGAGAGGGGGGGAAAAGAGAGAGAGAGAGAGAGAGAGAGAGAGAGAGAAGAGGGAAGGATGGGGGGGGTGGGAGGGGGGGGGCAAGGGAAAGGGGGTGGTGAAGGGGGCGAGGGAGTGGTGGAGATGGAGGGGGGCAAAGGGGGAGGGGGTGGTGGTGGTGGTGGAGGGGGGGTGGTGGTGGTGGTGGAAAGGGGTGGTGGAGATGGAGGGGGGAAGGGGGTGCTAGAGATGGAGGGGGGTGGGGGGAGGGAAGAAAGAGGTGGTGGAAATGGGAGGGGTGGAGGGAAGGGGGGTTGTGGTGGAGGGGGAGGGGTGGAGGGAAGGGGGTGAGAAAAGGGGTGGTGGAGATGGAGGGGGGGAGGGGGTGGTGGAGATGGAGGGGGGGTGGGGCAAGGGAAGAAACAGGTGGTGGAAATGGGAGGGGTGGAGGGAAGGGGGGGGGAATGGTGGAGGGGGAGGTGGTGGAGATGGAGGAGGGGGGGTGGTGGAGATGGAGGAGGGGGGGGAGAATGGAGGGAGGGGGAAAAAAAAGGGGGGGGGGGGGATGGAGGGGATGGTGGTAAAGGGAGGAATGGTGGAGGGGGAGGGGAAAAAGAAAAAAGAAAAAAGAAAAAACTTGACGAACGGAAAACTTTGACGGAAATCCAAAGGAAGGAAGAGGTGGTCACCTAAACGCTCTCCAAGTCTTTCTCGATGTAACGCGATTGTTGACTAATGGACGGTGGGTGGATGGCTAGGTTATCACTGCGAAATGGGCTCGAGGTAACTTACCATGTGAGAATGGGAGTAGGGTGGTGGTCGATGGATAGGGAGGAATGTCTTGCGTAGGGCTCAGAATGGGGAAGAGGATGGAGGCAAGATGTGAAAGATGAAGAATAAGGGGGTGGAGTGGATATTTATAGGAAATGGGTTTAGGTTTAGGGTTAAACCCTAAACTCTTCCCGAGTTGTAACTTTTTATCGGGTTAGCTCGATTTGCTCTTCTACAAAAAGGTGAAATGATCAAAATTGCAAGCTCTACACATTTGTGTCCACTACCTAGCCTAATTGTTTATCAAGTGCTTCTTTTTAAGAAATAAAGAAAATTTCTTAAGGTAGTAACCCAAGGTTGATGCTTGGGGTTGATATGTTTGGCCAGAAATGGAAAAAATTTTACTCTCCTTGTCTTTGAGTGTTATGTTCATGAAAGTTCGAAGTAGTTTGTTTTTTACACATACTTGCTCATTACTTGAGACACTAGTCTCCCCAACAATGGTGCCAAATGTTCGCTCTTTCCCACGGCTTCCGCGGGAAATGGCTTCCGCAGGAAGAGCAGGGTATTCTTAGTATTCAGGGTTCCGAGGCTTTTTGTTACCTACAGATATATCAGGGTTGTTGTTTGTAGTATACGTGTAGCTTAGGACCTCGAGTTGTGTTTCGATGAGAGACATAGGCTTAAGTGTGGTAAGCAAACATAGTGCATGCATGTGTAAAAGGAATGTGTATCATCATGGTTAAGGAAATGAAGGCTTTTGTCTTCATTGGGGGTTCCAGGGTTTAGAAGGAGGTCCAAGGTTTAGAAGGAGGTCCAAGGTTTAGAAGGACGTTCCAAGGTTTAAAGAGAGGTTCCAGAGTTTAGAAGGAGGTTCCAGAGTTTAGAAGAGGTTCCATGGTTTAGAGTAGAGTACATGGTGGAGAACTCATCTCCCTTGTAGATCATGGAGATTAAGGGTTGAGGAACTAAGGGTTTAGGGGGAGCATAGGAGTGGGAGAGGAAGAAGGTGTAAGAGTATGGGGGAAAGAAGAGAAAGGAGGGAGGAGGAGGAGGAGGAGGAGGAGGGAGGGGGAGAAGGGAGGAGAAGGGAGGAGGAGGAGGAGGAGGAGGAGGAGGAAGAGGGAGGAGCAGGAGGGAGGAGGAGAGGGAGAGGATGGATTGCAAGGTTGGAGGAAAGGGGAGGAGGAGTTGCAAGGTTAGGACATGCTTTTGGACGTGGAGTGCAAGGAAGCATGGACACTTGAGACAATTACTTGGAATACCAAAGTAGAACTCAACACAATGCCCTAAAGAGTGTGGGCTTCATTCCATTGTGGGGTATTTATACAAGTTGGAGAGCTTCTCTCTCTGCATGTAGGAATTGTAAGACATTCTCTCTCTACATGTAGAACTTGCATATAGAAGTTGCATGTAGGAATTGCATGTAGAACTCGCATGTAGGAGTTGCATGTAGAACTCGCATGTAGAACTCGCATGTAGAACTCGCATGTAGGAGTTGCATATAGGAGTTGCATGTAGAACTCGCATGTAGGAGTTGCATGTAGAACTCGCATGTAGAACTCGCATGTAGGAGTTGCATGTAGAACTGGCATGTAGGAGTTGCATGTAGAACTCACATGTAGGAGTCGCATGTAGGAGTCGCATGTAGAACTCGCATGTAGAACTCGCATGTAGGAGTTGCATGTAGAACTCGCATGTAGAACATGCGAGTTGGATTTCTAAGAGGGATTATTTCTAGTCTTATGCATATAAAGAATCATATATTACCCTCTCGCTGTACCGCAAAGGGCATCCCAATATGAGACAGTGCACTCTTGCACTTTTCGGCTGTGCTACCTGTAGAGATTTGCTCCCAAACTCAAAAAAGGAAAGCAACACTAATCCTCTTACCAAGACACCGCAAACTTGGTTTGTTTTCTTGAGCTCCTTACCACGAACCAAGCTCTAATACCATATGAAGAGAGTGGGAGAGAAGTAAGGAGTCTCATTTGTAGCTTTCTTACATACACAATGGGGGAATACACACAAAGGTGGAGGCTGAAAACAATTTTCCTCTTCTTAGCTGTGAAAGCCAAAATAACTCTCTCTTAGTACAAAAGGAATAGATGAACCCTATATGTGGGTCTCAAACCAAACTCAGCTAACCTAGGTGGCATACTAACTGAGCCACTAACTACAGTACATAAAGATAGCTGTCATCTAGCTATTATTCATGGGCGGTGTACCAACCGCATCTGCAGCTAACAAGTCAGTGACATAAATGCACAATGGTCACCCTCGCATATCACGAGTGGAGCTCGATATCTCAACAGTTCTTTGGGTTTTCTTTAGCTTTTTACTATATTACCATTGTTGCACGACGATACTTTTGCCCACTAAGCATGGAAAGTAGTAGCCAAGTGTTAATGACAAACTTATCTATTAAAATTAAATAATTATTGCAATTGGGCTCCACAAACTAGAAATCTAGATACAATGAAACCAATTAAATTGTTCTAAACCAAGTAGGGTTTTCTGTCCCATAGGCAACAAACCCTACTAGTGCTTATGGTGGCTGAATTGGGATTCATTCCATGTGGTAGCCTATTAAGTTTTCCACATGGCTACCCTACCACAACATACAGCTACTTCTTCTTAAGCTCTATGAGCTACCCATGTGGAAGTCTTCGTTATTCTAGCCACATGGAGAGAGAGAGAGAGAGAGAGAGAGAGAGAGAGAGAGAGAGAGAGTCTATTAAAAGTATTCTAAAGACCAAAGGGTCTATGAGACTAAAAGGACGTAATACAATGGGCTGAGGGGTGGAGTCACTAAGTAGGCATCAACACCCATGATGAATACAAAAGAAAGCCCATAATCTTGATCATAATGAGACTGATACTATATGGAGAGAAAACTCTCCAATCTCATAGAGGGGATGGGAGCTAGCAAAAATGTCCACCCTAAGAGTGGGTTGCCGATGTATGGGTTTTGACATTTTATGAGTAAATGTTTTTGTGAGTTTGCGAGTTTTTCAAGTATTTTTATATGTGAACTTTATAGCTAGTGGCTAGTTATAATTCTTGCATATCACCATGCAAGTATAAATAAAATTTCAGGCAATATATTTCTTAAACATAGAAAACACTCAATCGTAACCATAGAGCTAGTTCGATCAGAGGACAAGATCTCATCATAGATACCTTGAATCAATAGCTCACCATTAAGCTACAAAGGCAAGCAAGCATTAGCCAAGCATCGTTACATTCGTGCATTTGTTGAGCCAAGTAGAAATAGCTTGAAACAATAGCTCATTGGCAAGCTACAAAGACAAGGTGCCAAAAACTTTTTTCCCAGATGGCATTTTTGGGTTTCATCCAAAGGTACCCATGTTTGCAGTCGTTTTCAAGGTTTTTGGGCCTCTTGAGCACATTTCTGGTCTCAACGAGGTCATGCATGTATCAAAAGTTTTGTTTTGTTCCAAGGAATTGATACCCCTCTAGCAACATAGCTCAAGTTTTGTTTTGTTCCAAGGAATTTGTACCAATGGACTAGAGTAACGATGGTCATCCATAGGTCAAATATTTGAACATCAGTAATTTCTAGTTTTGTGGGAGATGTGTCTGTTTGTATTGGGTCCTCTACATGTAAGAATACAAGTATAACATTATTTTAAATTTCTGCCAATGCTAAATGCATAGTTCTTCTTAAATTTTCCCATTCAAGAAAGACATCATGGTTGAGCCAAATTAATCCTTGTAGCTTAAGATCAAGGTGGTTGTAAGAGTTCTACACCATACATTCTTTAATGGCATGCAATGAGCTACATAAAAAATTCAATAAAAACTCGCAAAATGCCAAGCCCCTCGATGCTACTATGGTGGCATAAAACTTGTGATGGAGTGTTGGTGGCAATCAACATGTGTGGTCCACTGCGGTCTCTTGGCTATGGCCTTGTATGGCAAACAAGCACCACTATCACTCCTATTGGTAGTGTCTCTAGTGTAATGAGCATGGAGGAAAGGTCCCCTAATGTCATCAATGCCTTAGTCTGTTGGTGAGTCTGATGTAACTCTGTCTCAATTCCTCGCATCCACTATCTTGATGAGTCCTACTTATTGGTCCTATCTAGTTGGCAACACGCAGTGATCATGCTCTAAGTGGAGTCTCAGTGGATTTTGTCTATATACCTTGACCTCATCTACGTGCCCTGGACCTATGTCGGACAGCCATATCAATCAAGGAATATGTAATTACATCTTTGGGAGGCCTCATGTGCCTATGAGACAAAGTAACATGTGCAACGTCTATGGTTCCCTCTTCTACTCCACTTTGGTCCCCCTTGAAAGGCTCCATCCAAGGGATCCTCTCGACTCTCCCACTATCAATTGGTGTGAGGCCATAGGTGGGTGGAGGCCTTGCTAAGTCCATGTAGATAGGATCTCGCCAAGTGTCCCATCTACCTACGTGTCAAAGACAATATCCTTTGAAACCTCAACCCTCTAGCAGAACTTGCCCCCATCCATAAGGATCTACTCGAGTGGGACTCTAGGTACTCCATGATCACCTTAAGCCATGAACCCCATCATCTATAAGGACTGAGGCTACCATTAGACAAAGACTCCAATAATGTGCCAAAACACATCCAATGGAAGATAAAATAGGAAGAGGTGTGTATGTGATAGCTAAAGGATCCGATCACTTAGTGTAAAACCAAAAGAAGTCACTTTACAGTCTCGAGCAAGCCCACGAGCTTGGTATAACAAAATTGACACCTATTTTAGACAACTAGGGTTCAAGAAAAGTGAACTTGGGATATATGTGAAGAGAAAGGCAGATGCTCTCACAATCATTGCATTCTATGTGGATGACCTCATCATACTGGACAACAACAACAAGCTGATCAAGGAGGTCAAAGTCAATCTTTGCCGATAGTTTGAAATGGATGACTTATGATTCCTGCATTACATTTTGGGTGTTGAGATAAAACAAATAGAGTAAGGCATTTTTATGATACAAATAATGTATACGATTCTACGTCAAAGCAAACAACACTAAATGGCTTCGAGTTTCATCTTCCACGGTGTATAATTGGTCCCATCCAACTTGCTTCTGTCATCAAAATTAAGAATATCATATCTCTAGGCTATGACATTAAACTGAGAAGAGATAGAGTTAGGAAGTTGTGAACTTGTCTGAAAAATCCTCCTTGCGAGGGTAATTGGCCTTCAAATATCAAAGAAGCTTCTTCCAAGCTTTGAATCAAGGTTGTCCTTCAGCAAAGTCCTTGCCTTTTAAGCTCCACTTCTTATGAACTTTCATTTCAGGGCTTTGATACCATGTCTGGCTCTGATAACATGTTAGAAATGACCAAGCAGACGGCACCCGCAGTAGAAGACTAATGGAAAGCACAAGAATTCACATAGAATTGTTTGACTACAGAGTCCAAAACTTCTTTACTTTGTGTTATCAACATACATATGTGCAAGCTAGTAAATAGAGAATGCTCCAACAGACATATAGAACCAAGTAAATATATTGTCGTCCAGTCCAAAAGGACACAATACAAAAATAGTCCAGAGTCCCACCAAATCGTGGTCCTTTGTCCTTATCAAATGAAGTTATCGTGCTACCTTCGTGGCACTTCTAGATCTCTAAACTTGCATGCCCCTTGTCGAGCATCAAGACTTTAGTCACCGTGCCTTGATCCCTACACCTTGCTTCCTTGAATGTTAGCCTAGGTGTGCAACCCCTTATTGATCTATGTTTGCAGTAGTCATCTCCTCTTGATCCTCCTAGATATAGGCCCAAGACCTACTACTGTGCTGCTCCTCAAATGTTGCTCTAGTGGATGAGTTATGAACCTCAAGGGCTCCCCTGTTATAGGGCAAGTGCCCGTCCAAAGGAAACCAAGCAACCAACCTTAATCTGGATGACTTTTGTAGCCTCCACAACCAACTCTGGCCCAACCCCCTAAGTCTATGAAAATTGACTTGGCAAGACTCTCTTTCTGAGGCCTTGCAAACCCCACCTTGCCATGTGGCATCTAGTCACTAGCCCAGACCTTTTCTCGGCCCTTTTGTTGGCTCCATACCTCTCCAAACGTACGCCTCCATAGCCCTATATTTCACCTCTGTCTAGGCATTTTCCACCCCCTAGAACCTCTGCAAACTTTTGTATAGTCTATTGGATGCTTTTGTACAACTGGTAACATCATCACTTGTGGGCCATGCTATAGTCTATGCACAACTTTGATCCAGCAATTAGTGATTAACACATGGCAATTCCACACCACAAGTGTCCACCATGTTGGCTCGAAATTGCCAGGCATGAATCCCTTTATGTTGTCCACACGGCAGCCCATGCGCTAACAGCCTCATACTCTATGTATGGTGCCCACATGGTAGCCAATGTGCTGCCCATGTGGGAGCCTTCTAAGTCCTAAGTACACCTCCCCCATGCTCTTTTCATTAGGGCTTACAGATGGGGAGGTGACTTTTCCAACACAAGCTTCTCTCAACAGACAAAACCATGTTTCAAAGGGTCTCCTTAAGTATGTTATCTTGGCCAACTAGGGCTTAGCAATCGCCAATTCAATTAAAGCACTAGCTTTTCCCACTCATAACTCATACGCTTGGGATAGGGAATGAAGGTCAAGTCCATTCTTGATTGTATGGTAGTCTGATATTGAAGCCAAAAAAAGGAACTTGAGGAAAATGGTCCTCCAATGTGGTTGAATTCATAAATTCTCTTGAGTGATGGGGGTTGATTCTCTTGACTGGTTTTGGTTAATGTAGAGTAGAATGGGTTCCTATCAATTGTCTTATAGATAGTTGCAACACTAATGCTATTTTTAGACATAGGTTGCATAGAATACGTAAATCCATAAGTCCAAAACATTATAGAAAAATATCAAAGGAGGAGTTAAATCTTTAAATGGGCTCTATAGGAGGCCGTTTTTGTGTTCATAGAAATAACGTACTATGCAATTATTCTAGAGATGGAGGACCCCTGCACCTCCATTCATACAAAGAGCGCTAGCTCTTCTTATGCAGTAGAGAATCTGTCTTACTTTAACCACATTAGAGCTCCTAGAAATGTAGGGGAAATTGAAATGATGGAGTAAGAATTGTACTCCAAACAAGGGTTCCACAATTGTTGTGGTGTGATTTATGAGAATCATATTAATATGGAGTTATTGAAGAGGGTATGGGGGAAATTGTTGATGTGGTTGCATGCATGCATTGTAACCATTACATTGTGGTTGGATCCCTTCCCTTTGTGTTGCGATATCGATGTGGCTAATATTAACATGTAATTGATATGATAAGAAGACCAAGTACTCTCCATTTGCATGCAAGGAATAGTGCAATTTAACATGGGGTTTATGGACATCATAACATGATGGTCTGCATCTGTGAATGATATTGAATCAATAAGAAGCGTTGAATGTGGAGAAGCTTTGAATATGTCAACTTTAAAGATGGAATCTTTGAGTGCTTAAGTACATTGTTGATGAAAATGGGTATATGCTTTTTTCCAGTTGGTGATTTTATATCTAGAACGAGAAGTTCAATTATGGGCTCTCTTTCACCAAGAGCATTAACAATGTTGAAGAACACATGACCGTAGTTGCATGGCACATTACAGAAGCGATTCCTCATCGTGCTCTTGAGAATGGTACCAATAGCTCACATATTGCACAACATACTCTTTTTGTGTGAAGGTTGAGGATGGGATGATGTCACTAAAAGCTTGAAGGCGAATGCCTACACATGCAATGAATGGAAGTGTAGATACAAACTTATGGCCTACATCCTTAGTTATGTACTATGTAGTCTATTTCCATCCATGTTGCTTAAGCTTATTGCAAGGTGCACATTCCATAGTCCTTGTTGTGCTTTCCTAATTCTGTGACCTTATGTTACCAAGCAAGAATAACAAGACCACTAAGGGACATCTAGACTCAAAAAGGGCCTCTTGGATTAGGAGTGTAAGCAGCACCTTAATCAGCCCCTTAATCCAAAGTTTATAGAACAAACGATAGGAAGGCTTCGCATTTAAAATTGGGAGAAAACCATGTTGGTCTCCCATTGGTGGAGAGACCTACCATTGGAGGGAGAAAACCATTTGGTGGAGATCCCTATCTCTAGTAGGCTACCACTTCCCCTTCCCCCGCAACAACCCCCCCACCCTTTTTGTCCCCTCCTCTAACATTTGCTATGACTCCCCAATTTTCCCCACCCTTGTAGTACCCCTTCTCATCTTCCTAATGGGCCCCAAATCTTGCATATCCTCTTCCCTCCAAAAAGTAAAAATTGTCAAAATTCCAAAAAACAAACCAATATCCATCCCATACCTCCCCCCAATGGCTCCCTTGCATTCAAGACCTCTTGCAAGGAAAGAATAGCTCTTAAGTTGTTGTAACAAGTTTAGGAAGTGCTTACTCTTTCTTTTTTCATATTTCAAAATGATTTTATGTTGCAAGTAGGACGAATCCCATTTCTTCTTGCATGCCAAAGCTAGGCCTCCACCCTTGTGTATGACAAAGTGAAGGATACAAATCATGTTTGGACTCAAAAGAATTTAACACTTATGTTATGAGTCACAATGGAACCCTCTATGATTGGCCAACTTAAATCTCTAAAAATTTATAAAAACAAAGGAATGAAACATTTGAAATGACATATTGTTGCATTTGCAAAATGGTGAAAGACTTCAACTGTGAGCATCTAGCTTACATATATGACTTATAACATGGGGTTGAATCCTATAGCTTAGCCTGACATTCCTTCAAATTGTAGGATTTTGTGTGAATTTTAGGACAATTTATTTTATGGTTTTTATAGCTATCGATTTTCCATTCTAGCTATTTTTGTCTCATTATACTTGACATATGTATAGTTATCATTGCTTTGTCAATTTTCCAGACTTATTACCTTCTAGTAAAGTGGAAAGATATCCATTGAAAAGTCTCATAAGGACATTTTGGGAGTTCCATGGAGAAATTAAGCAGCTAGTTCTTGCAACTAAATTCCTATGCCAAGCACTACTACACTAGCTGTGACAAATGAAGTAATGTCCACAATTGATTAGTAGAAAAATGGAGGAACACAAGAAGTTGTATCTAGACAATACTTATTATTGTACATTGGAGAAGGCTTACAAAATCTATCCAAGAGGTGAAACGATACTATACATTTAATCATCCATGAAGTGTTGAGTTGTGCAATAGTCACCTTGGAATTGGATGTTGATACAATGAACACTAAAATATGTGTGCACATTGTGATCTATATGTTGAAGATATTGAGACTAGGATCTTTAAGCACATTTGAAAATAAATATCTATAGTCTTTTATAATGATTCTTATTTCTTTTCTACATTGAAAAAGTTGGTGGGAAGGCACCCACATATCATAGCAAGTTCTTTGGATGGGGGAGCAACAATCTACATTGGTTATATATTATTTAACTTATCTATACTCTTTTATAATGATTCTTATTTCTTTTCTATATTGAAAAATTTGGTGGGAAGGCACCCACATATCATAGCAAGTTCTTTGGATGGGGGAGCAACCATCTACATTGGTTATACATTATTTAACTAAATAATGTATAACCAATGTAGATGGTTGCTCCCCCAAGTTAAATAATGTATAACCAATGTAGATGGTTGCTCCCCCATCCAAAGAACTTGCTATGATATGTGGGTGCCTTCCCACCAACTTTTTCAATGTAGAAAAGAAATAAAAATCATTATAAAAGAGTATAGATATTTATTTTCAAATGTGCTTAAAGATCCTAGTCTCAATATCTTCAACATATAGATCACAATGTGCACACATATTTTAGTGTTCATTGTATCAACATCCAATTCTAAGGTACCTAGTGCACAACTAAGCACTTCATGGATGATTAAATGTATAGTATCGTTTCACCTCTTGGATAGATTTTGTAAGCCTTCTCCAATGGTTATACATTATTTAATTTAATATACTAGGTAGCAAAATAATAATAATAATAATAATAATAAACTAGGTAGAATTTTCTACAACAATAATATCCATAAGTTGGCTTAATATTTATTGTATTGATGCTCTAAAAATGTACCACTTTAGGAGATTGTTTATATTTATTTGTTGGACTGAGTTTTTGTAATAATGTGAATCATTCATGAAGTATACTAGTTTGTGCATGAGTAAGAGTAGTTCTTAGGTGTTAGGTCATGTGTGGGATCTTGTAGACGAAATATATGCATAGGTGTTAGAAAAGTCCTTTATTTTTCTATTGGGTGAAAAAGTTCTTTATTTTTCAATAAAGGAATTCAATCTACTTCTTGGGCAAAATTTTTGAAAATAGACTAATTAAGGTAAGGCCTAAGGGATACTTTAAGATTTCATGCAAAGGGGGGTTGGACCTCAAGATACTCTTTCCTTTTCATAGGGTCTTTCCACTAGGCTACATGATGTGAAAAGTTTTATTTTAAAAGGTTTTTAGATTCTTACTCTTTTAAATAAGAAAGTAGCGGATCCCTTCCCTCATATATAGTGAAAAGTCCATGCCACCCCTCTCCGATGGCCTTTACCACCCCTCCCTTCCTCCCATTTCCACAAATCAATAATTTTTTAATTTTTTTAAATTGGGAGGACCGATTTGCATGTGATCATTCGAATTCCTTCCTTACTTAAAAAGGAAAGTTGGCAACTTGGAGATGACAACAATGTTCATTGATAATACATGCTTTAATGATATCGCTGGTTGTAATAACAATGTAAATCTATTTTTTGTTTTGTAATTTGATATCGATGTATTGGAAGTGTACCTACCATGGCATATCTAGGTGAGTTTTCCTTTTCATTTAACTCCCAACGATGCCAAATATAAGAAGGGATGCTATCTTTTAATATCCATTAACAAAATTTCTTAGCCACATTTTGTCAATTTTACAACTTTTAAAGACCTTGAAAGGAACCAAAAAAGTTCTCTTAAACTTTAATAAGACCAAACCTTTGGATTTATTAAATAGAATTTATCACTTATCAATTTAAAATGATGTGGCATGCAAGCATGCAAAATTTTATAGTAGGATAGGACAACGATGGGAACAAATCCCGACAAAACGTTGTCACATGTCTCCATTAAAAGAAGTGGACAGAATGGTGTTTTAAAATATTCAAAGCTAATATATCCATCAAGGTTTGATCATAATTTTTAGCATCCAAAAGCCATTATATGCATCATAATCATCCATAACATAGAAAGTTTTTTAACATTGGAATGATCAATACATTGATCATATAATTTGGCTCATTGTACCGTAAGCATAAAACATGTGCACACATATACATGCATGTACATATATTAGGAATTGAGGTACAAGGAGATGTTTTTTTAAAGTAATCAAGATCATATTGTTATCTACTTAAGTATTATATTGTCTATGAAAGATTGGTGATGCTTTTATAAGAATAATGTATATTTGTAATGATACAAATTTAAGAGTGAAGTTTGTTCTTATTGGTTTCAATGACATATGTGGATACTAAAAAATAACTAAAAATGGCATAATAGATGGAAAATAAATTTGGTTGTTTTTTTTTGCAAATATCAAATTGTAAAGTGTAATGTGCATACATTTTTGTGAATACCCATGTATGTAAAAGTAAAAGGGATCCATATGGGATATGCATAAACTATGACTTGAAAAATAAGGTTTTCTATGGTGTACATCCACAAGGATACAAAAGAAGTTAAAAGATATAATTATAATAAAGCAGCTAGCAATAAACATTTAAAAAAATAGAATCCATCCATATACTACACACTTTTTTATGTGTTATAGATGCATATAATATAGTTCTATGTGTCATCTACCACATAGATTTTGCAAAACATTAGCATATATGGATGACATAGAGACTTTCAAATGATAAAATTGAGGTCATTTAAGTATTACAAAATGCTTCCAACTTTCTATCTCTATCATGTTGTAGGTCGTCTCACTCTATTCATAATGGTGTAAGAAATAGAGTTCAAAAGCATAAGTTATGATTAATTCAGTGTTGGGAAGATGTTGGGAGAGCCTGAGAAGGAGAAGCGGGCCAGCAAAATTTTCTTTTCTTTTGGATGTGTATGCAGGTGCGAGATATGCCAAGATAAGACACTTGTCTTGGCCTATCTCATGCCCACATGTATATGCATATGTATACATATATTCCTTTATCCTCCTTGGATATTGAATTTCTCCTGAACACTATATCAATCATAATTTTTTCTTCTAAACTTTGTTGATCTGGACATTTCTTATACTAGTTTTATGAGTTATAAGAGCTAGATAAGCTATGACATAGTAGGATAACAAGTGGAATTTTAAGTTTGGGAGCATAAGTTATCAATGCTTTATTGTAGATTCTTGTGGAAATCAATGCAACCTTGACTTACCTTAACACACAATATTCAAATGATGCATGAAATCCTTCATACAGACCTTATAATAAACAACAAAATGTGTAAGATATCACACCAAATAATGACATTTTAGTTACATTACTCACAAAAATTGGAGAGATTAAACAATTTACAATTAAGCACCACTTGTTCCAAGATAACAAGGTCTATTTGTTGAAAAGCCTTAATTAAAATGAGATATGCAAAACTTGAATACGATGAGAATCAAATTAGTGTCGTAAGAGGTTCAGGAGAAGAAATACGATGGATATAATGTCAAAGCCCTTATAGCTCAGGACGGGAAGACAAGTCCGATGATGGAGGGGACTCTTCAGATGAAGAATATAAAAAGAGAGGAAGCAAAAGAAAAAATGCTTCTATTATGATGAGCCAGTCATTTTGCAAAGGATTACAGAAAAAAGAAGGCAGATTAAAAGAAGGGGGCCAATTTAGATTCAGAGGAGTCAAAGAATGCAACTAATGTGGAGGTTACAGAAGAGCTTTTCTTGGTGACATCTTCAAGTGTCGCTGAGATAACGTATGCAAACCCCAATGTTACGATGAGGATGTCTGACATTGAGATGTGGTCAGATGAGGAGTCCAAAACCTTTGTGAAGTTGAAGGATAGCATTGAGCGCTTGGAGCCATCTAGGTGCTTTCATGGTATTACTGACATAGAGGAGAATCCTTCGATAGGACCTATGGATTCAAAGTCAAATGGAGGCCATGACTTAGAGGGGGACATTATAAAACCACACAAGGAAGCTGATAGTGTAGGTAATTTGGATTTATGCTTGGGGTTTTATTTCTCGAGTATGTTATTTGGTTGTAGACCTTGCTAGATGGAAGACGAGTTGAAATAGACCTTGAGAGCATGGAGGCTGGAACCCATCATGAGGGGACAATAAGAGGATGTTGATACTTGGATTGCTCGAGTTCAAAGGCAAGAATGTGACTAGAGAAGGTGGTGCGATCTAGTGCAACCTTGGACTTGTGTACGAGAGTGATTTGCTTGTGTAGGAACGAACTTGGCAGTGTAGGGAGCCACTGGATGAATAGCTAGGAAGTGACATTGGACACTGCAATGTTCCAAAGGGCTACAACATGGGAGCTACTATCCACAAGTTGGGATCAAGCCAACATGTGTCAATGAGAGGGGGTGTTGGAAAAGTCATCTCCCCATCTGTAAGCCCCCATATGAGGAGAGCATGTGGGAGTTGTACTTAAGGACTTAGGTGGCTGCCACATGGGTAGCACATTGGTTGCCATGTGGGTAGCATACATACAACAAAACATGAGTGCATGGGTTTGTCACATGGGTAGCACATGGGTTGTCATGTGGGTAGTACAAAGGGGTTCATACCTAACAATTTGGAGCCAATTCGTGGACGTGATATAGAATTGCCGTGTGTTGGTCAATGATTGGTTGGAGTCAATTTGTGCAAAGAAGACAACATGGTCCATGGGTGATGACAAGAACAGCTATATGGAAGCATCCAACAGATTATACGAAAGTTTTGCAAAGGTTCCAAGGGTCGCAAACAACCTGGACAAAGGTGAAACGAAAGGCTATGGAGGCTCTTGTTTGGAGACATATCGAGGCCAACAAAAGAGCCGCGAACAGGTTGGGGCAAAGAGAGATCTACCTGGGCTAGTGACTAAATGCCACATGGTGAGGCGAGGTCTACAAGGCCTAAAGAAGAGGACCCTACCAAGCCAAGTTTCACAGACTAGAAGGCTAGGCCCCCAATTGGCTAGGGAGGTAACAAAAGTCGGCCAGATCAAGGCTAGCTAGTTGACTTTTTTGGAGGGGCCCTTGAGGCTCATGACTCATCCACTGGAGAAGCATTTCAAGAGCAAGCTAGACAATACGTCTTGGGCCTACATCCAAGAGCATCAAGAGGAGCTGAGTGTTGCAAACATAGCTCAAGAAGGGGCTGCACACCTAGGCTAACATTCAATGGGACAAGGCACAATGACTAAAGTCTACAGGAGCTCGATGAGAAGCATGCAAGTTTAGGGATCTAGAGGTGATAGAGGAGCACAATTTGGTGGGATTCGGGACTCCTTTTGTATTGTGTCTTTTAGGACAAAAATATAGTTTGTTGGTGTGGGAGCATTGTCTATCACCACTAGCTTACACATATGTATGTCGAGTACACATAAGTTTTTTGGATTTCATAATCGTGTATGAATAAATGGCTTTCTATCAGCATCTTTGTGAAACACGTGTGTGGCCTATATTGGCTTTGACGCATTTAAGTCCCTATCCTCTTTGATTGTGACAGCATATAAATTTTGTCACTTAATGGTATAATATAAAGACGATCATGCTTGAATGTGTCACCTAGCCAAATAATGCTCAATAGCATTGCCTCATGGAGTTGGAGTTTTGGGAATCTTAACTTTTGGAATATGTTCCCCTTTGTTTATTTCAATTAGACAATATGTAAATGTTGTTAATGTAGATGTATCTTGTACAATTTTGTTTTTGGTCTTCAAAAAGATTGTCCAACACTTTTCTTGTTTCGTTTTATTTGAATAGACCCTCATTTTGGAATCCAAAAAAAAGTACGGTATGTTGTGTATGTTCTTTAGCTTCCGTTTGTCCCTCGGTATGTTGTGTATGTTCTTTAGCTTCCGTTTGTCCCTCTTCATGTAACGCATAGATATACAATTCATAAATGCAAAAGGTCATCTTGTATATAATGAATATAAAACCAGTTACATTTCTAAACTTTACCACCATAATCAGGCGTGATACAATACCTCCTGCTTTAAGATCAACGCTCACAATCTCTTAAATGACAACATCTGTATGAAATATTTTGGCCACATATTCCCACCACGAGGAGGTTGCATCCAACAACACTAGCATTATACAAGATCGCAGGCTTGCAGTTCACCTACATTGCGTGTTACGAATCCAAAAGAAATGTTGTTGTATCAATATTTAGGTGTTGAAGGAATTCCACACGAGAGTTTAAGCTGACTAGTATCATATGCAGGCAGGCTTCCAATGTAAGCAGACGAAGCCCATGATAAATTTGAGCATGGGGTGCTAATGTGCACTATAGTGAAGCTTTAAAAGAAATGTCTTTGCATCAATATTTAGGTGTTGAATGAACTCCAATTGAGATGTAAGAGATGTACTCTGGTGACTACCAAAAACTCTAGTGAAGTATTATATGCAGGCAGGCTTACAATGTAAGCAGATGAGCCCATGACAAAATTGAGCCAAGGGTGCTAATATGCACTATAGTGAAGCTTTAGAGCGTTCTGCTTGGAGCGCAGCTTGCACTGCAGTCAGAAGTCTCTCTAAAAGCTGTGGATTAGTTGCAATGATACCATGGTCCACATCTAGATATCTGCCTTTAGAAAAGTCTAATGGCTTTCCTCCTGCATCAAGAACCACGCCTCCAGCTTCTGCACTCAAATCAAACGAAATCAAACTGTGATTTATTGCCACAGTGGCTTCTATCAGACCTTCTCCAAAATCAAGAAGCTTATCAAACTCAAACAAGTACATCACTTGTTATATAGCACGAGTCATACATCACTTGTGACCATTGCATGTATAAATGTCTTTATACAAAGAAAATGCATCAATGGGGTGTGCCAGGGAAGGGGGTTGCGTGGGGCTTTGCACAAAAGAGTTGTACAAGCAGAGTTTGCACCACACAGGGCATAAAAAACAGAGGTAGGTTGCTGTAAGGGTAGTCGCGAAGTCTGTGCAGGACTGCCAGCAGATTCCACCTGCAACCGAACCTGCACTTGCTGTAATCAGCCCTGCAACTCCGATTTGCTTTCCAAGGAACAGTTGGGTGCCCCCTTCAGTCCACCACTTTGATCTCCTTCAGGCACTAGTATGTGTGCAGGGCTGTGTGCCTTTGCCCCTTCCATAATTTTAAGATTTCTGCATAACAAAAAGAGGGAAAGAAAACAGGAGAAGCGAGATGGAAAAAGGGGACATAACTGAGAATGATAAAGCGAAACCCAAGAAGGAGAAGCAACAGAACCAGCCCAAGATTGACGATGTGAACAAGAACAGCCACCATAGTGACCTTCAGGTTGATCGCACTGCCACACAAAAGGCAGCCAGTGTGACCTTCCCAAGTAGCCTCAATGTCGACATTGGCCTCCACATCACCCTCATCATCACCCCCATCGTCATTGACATCCCCTACCCCAACCCTGGAGGTGATAGCACTACTATCTCCAAGTGTGACAGTACCAGCACCAGAGTTTGCAGCACCATCATTGTTGGTATTAGGGGCAGCCTCAACACATCTCAGCCCGACCCCCTATGCCCCACCACAGTATGCCTCTTTCCTGCCACCCTTACCCCTCAGTCAGCCACCTTTCCCCTCCTCAGTTGGTCTGACCACACCCACGTTCCACATGGCCCCTCACCACTCAGTCCCCAGTACCTTATACACAGATGCAACCATGATATTTGCCAGCAGCCACACAAGGCGCACAAATATCATCTGATTGAAGCACCCAATCATTGAGACAGTCAGAGATCTCAAGACAAGGGACCGGCTAAAAATCATGAAGCATGCAAGATAATATATGCCATAGAGGTCTATAACGCAACCCCAATGCATACTTTCAGGTCGCTTCAGGAAAAGAGATCACTATACCAGCATCATCCACAGTAAGTATCCTTTTAGAAGAAACAAAATATGAGCGTCTAGGCTCTTACAGTGCAAATGGAGGTAGCAAGACCTTTGACCAATAAATGCTCTCGCCATGAGCGAGTTGCCTGCAAGAGTAACCCTGCCTTTCCATTTCAGCATTCGAGAAACATAAGGGCAACCCTTTACTTTGCCATCAATGTGACCCAAAAGAAAGTCCGAGTGTGTAGGTTGCCAATGACTAAAAGCTATCGAAGACAAGTGTGAGATCAAATGCGCACGCGCATGCGAATGCACACACACACACACCGCTCCAATGCACCACTCGAGCAGATCCCATGAGACGACATTAACTGTATCATACAGTTAGATATCCTCTAGCTCCATACATCTCGGACTTGGGGAGGGAACCAGGAATTCCCCGCCAAGATTCAATTCTATTCTTGAGAGTATCGGAGGATGGACTCATCATCAGACCCCAGTAACTCGACGATAGAGGAGTCTCACATGCACCGCGGATTGTCATTGGACAAATGCAGGTCTCATCCCACCAGCTGAGGATGGAGGCAAGGAGAGCTGCAGGTATACCCAGAAAGCAGCAGATCTGCAGATTATGCACGTTGGGGGAGGTCAAGACAGAGGAGCATTTCTTATGCGCCTGCCCAGCCTACTAACTCTCATTAAGACCAAGTCTGCATTGGGCTCTATCTCATTGAGATGCGACGACACAGAGAGACACTACTGCGATAGATCAGAGAGCAGTAGGCAGGGACAACACCACATGTGGCTGAGGTAGACCGAGCACAGAAACATGTCATGGTTCTATGCATATGAGTCAGCTCCAAGACATAGTGGGGTGGAGATGGAAGAGCTAGCTGACATGAGGGCAGTGATTGCCAAGAAGGTTGACACGATGCTGCCGAGCGAGGGACGCGGAGACCACACACCACACAGACTGACTAGAGTCCGCATGATCGGGTCCGGCTTATCTCAGCTCTCCTCAGAAGAGACCGCTAGAGACAAGGTGCCACTCGACATAGCCCATCTAATATAGAGATCAAAGAGACTACATCCCCCACCCTAGCAAGAGACAGTTCGACAGACAGATTTGGGACATGTTTGCAGCCCACAGGAGACCCACCATGGCATCGGATTTGGATTCTAAGATTTCAATTTTCTAAGTCCGACAGACACAGATTCGGGATATCTTTGCAGCCCACAAGAGAGCCACCACAACACCAGGATTTGGATTCTAAGATTTCAGTTTTCTCAGCCATTAAGTTTTTGATTGTTGAGTTAGCTTAGCATAGCACTCAGCAAGGGCCATAGCGCGTCCTTTGCTTCAGCCCATAGAGAATTGTATGGGTTTCTTCTTTGATGTACTTTGATCCATAGGCCCATGCAGTCTTCTAAGGACGTTCATATATGTTTCTTTTTCTTTCTTTCTTTTCTCCCTCATGCGTCTATATATCCAGGAACATGCCCAAACTCATCTTCTGAAACTCTTGCATAAAGTGCAAGGTGTCTCCCATAGCGTGCCCTTTGCTTCAGCTCATAGAGGCTTGTATTCTTTGATGTACTTTGTCCCATAGCCCATGAGGTGTTCCGAGGACGTTAACATTTCTTTCTTTCTTTCTTTCTTTTCTCCCTCATGCGTCTTAACTATTCTTAGGTTTAGATTGCTTCCGCTTCCTTAGATAGTATATATATCTAGATGAATCCAGGAACATATCCTCTGAAAACTCTTGCATAAAGCGCAAGGTGTCTTCCATAGCCCAAATGGAATCTTTTTTATCTGGCATCTGACATTACCCCTTCAGCATCACTCCTGGTCTTTGCTCCTTTAGAAAGGAGGCTCATAGGCTTGCATAGGAAGAGTGTATGGTCTAAGACAGACCTACCAATTATCTCGATGATTGCAGTGGCACTAAGGCCAACGCCATAGAAGAAAAAGCTTGCAAATGAAAAAGGAGGAGTGCAATGGCAAAGTGCATGCCAGCATTTCAGAATGACTGAACCTTGGCACAAATGGCTAACAACGTGCTGCCTACAGCACAGTAGTCATACATTTCAGCTGAGCCTCCAATATCATATCACAAGACTATCAAATAGGCAAACAGATCAGAACTGACAACAGCACACCTTTTATGACAATAGAACCAGCGGCATGATCCCATATCTTTTCCCGATAGCCTGGATGCGGGAAGCGTAAATAAATGGCTGCATCCCCTCTAGCCATAGCACCGTATTTTGCCTGACTATCAATCCTTATCGGGGGTGCTTTGACTCCCATTATCTGCATTTCAAAACAACATCAGTCAACCCTTCCCAAGTGTTACTGCAAAATAGGAAGATTCTGAAAGATCTGAAAATTTTTGAAGATGGCAAATGACGTAGGCTTGTAACATACTTGGGCAATAGTTGCAGTCAAGCTCTGCTGTGAATGAGCTGATTCAAAGGATTCACAAAATGATGCTAGTGCCGAATCATCTACATCACTCACATAAACCTGCAAACAATCTCCCTAAGTCTTAAAAAAAGGCCACAATGGGTGGTATATATGTGTACAGGTGGGCATTAATTAAGTCGATAATACGCCGATAAGTAACGTAATCACAATGAATCTTACCTTATGTGGTGGAAATGAACCATCTAATGATTGTAACATTGTGCCTGCGCCTTTGCTTGCACTGAACAAACAGCCCACTGGTTCCCCGGATGAGCTTTTAACAGAAACCCCTGTCAAAGGCAGATTTGGGCATGCCAAAACACCCAATACAACTTCCCCCTCGTCCAAAAGAGCCAGAGCCACTGCATACTGGTCACCTCTTACAAACCTTCACAAAAAAGACCACAAAACTTATGATTCAGAGATGTGTGCATCAGCAGGTATGACTTTCATCGTACAGATGATGCCACATGTGTAAAGTCAAACGAAGAGCTTTGCTGTAACTTCAAGTTATTCCAAGGATGAAACTTCAAGTGCTACCCTTGCTTATTCAGATGATAATATATAGATATTCCTTGATTTCTGTACAAATCGAAAAGCAAATCTTTGTATGAGCAATTATTTTCATTTCAAAATGATATCCAGTAACATCCAGGCTCACTTGAACGTACCCCCTTGTGCCGTCGATGGGGTCCAAAACCCAATGTCTTCCCGTTGGACCACCTTCGGATTTACCTCTATCAATAGCTTCTAAAACATCTTCTTTCGTTAGAAGGGAAGCATTTAAAATGCCCTCAGCAATGATTGCCTCATTCACCAGATCAGTGATGCGTACCAGCATCTCTAACCCATCTTCTCGGCGCAGATCATCCGCATCCTGCCATTTCAGTGTTTATCCACTAAGAGACGAAAAAGAAACCTGCACACTGAGCACATAAAGGATGGCCCATTTGAGACAAAACAATAGAACTTGGAGAATTCCTAACCTCTTCTGCAACCATCGAAAATGAGCCAGAGGGAGACTCCCTTTCCAATGCCCAGCTGACCAAAGCTTGAGAACCTGCAGATCCTTCACATCAGACACGAAAGCAAAAGCAAGAACAAATTCAAACAGACTAATATGCTTCCTTTAAGGCCTCATGAGTCACAAAGCGCACACCATAGTCAGCAACAGTGACAGGAGATTTGTCGGCCTTGGCCTGTGTCTCCTTTGACAACAAATTTTTTTGGACTGCCTGCATCAAAATTCTACCTGTCATATTCTTCCTTTCAAATGCCTGATCTGCTTGCTTGTAAGGTGTTCTTTTCAAATTATAACCCGTGTTATCAGGTTTTTGACCAGAAACAAGTCCTTTTTAAAATAAAAGTAATAGATACCTACAATGCTGGATGTCATCAAAAGCAAGCATTATATTTCCTCGACTCATCACAATTGTTTAACTGTCGATAGACCTTTCTTGATTCAACTTTTTAATTTTTTGAGCAGTTTTCACAGCCACAACATCAGGATATTCCTATGACTATGTTTCTCTTCTCCATTGTATATTCCTAAAAAACACTTCATCTAATGGTTCGAAAATAGTCTCTACAGGAAAAGAAGACGGTCCTGGGTTCAAATTATAGACTCTATTTCTTAACAGGTCAAAGAGCATTAGCAAAGTGGCATCAATTCAACATTTATATACCTAGATGAATCCAGGAACATTCCCAAACTCATCCTCTAAAAACACAACATAGTGCAGTTTCAATCTCATGATAGTCACTCACAAGGTTGAAAACCATAAACTCCATCATGCATAGCACAGACTAGATACTATGACATCCCCACTGACGTCATCAGCGCCCAACAGTGGGTGTAGACCATAGTATAAAAATATGCTCTCTCATACAAATCCACACCCCCACACATACTTGAGCATCTATTTATACAAAGTCTTCGTACTGAGTTTCTGTCTGCACTCCGGAGGTGAAGGGAAGACTCAGCCATGACAAAGGCTAGCACTAAAGGAGACATCCCCATTGATGTCATCAGCGCCCAACAGTGGGTGTAGACCATAGTATAAAAATATGCTCTCACACATACAAATCCACACACCCACACATACTTGAGCATCCATTTATACAAAGTCTTCGTATTGAGTTTCTGTCGACACTCCGAAGGTGAAGGGATCGACACTCCGAAGGTGAAGGGAAGACTCAGCCATGACGAAGGCTGGCACTAAAGGAGAACTTTCTCTACATCAATTCTGTCAGCTCGTGTCGTGAGACGTTTTTGGTTAACTCCTATAATGAGCGAAACCCTCATTTTGTGTTGCTAAGACATGCTGCTCTCAAAGGATTAATAAGATTTTTCTTTCCAAGCTGGTCATGATAAGCCTCTTCTAAGCTTTCCATAGTTTCTTTCTCAACAATCATGCTATGCCCTAGCTCTCCCTTCAATCCCAAGAGCATGTTTGAGAAGCGCTCAGAGTCGAGCATTAGAGCCTTACTAGAACTAACAATATTGTCAGTCTTTTATAAACACTATCAATCCTGAAAATTACTTGTACACTAGGAAAGACTGGGGAAGCTTAATGAGACAAAAGAGGTGTTCCCTGGTATTTTTTGCAAATGAGTCTCAGGTGATTGAAATTAAAGTTTCTTTGCTCCAAACTCTCAAGAAAAACAAAGTAAAACATCACCATAACATCGATTAAGTATGCCAAAATCCTTGTTAGGCACTAGCGAGATATACACCTTCATAAGACTAGAATTTATCCAATCTTACAAATTAAGTTAAAAAGAGCAAAATAAAAGAGACAAAAGGTTAGTTGGGCCCAAGCCTGGGTGTTTAAGGTTCTACTCTGACACCAAGCCTTGGAAACAACCTATACCAATAAGCATGTCTGCCCTTTGCTTTCGCATATTTCAGCTGCATCTCTGACAAGATTGGCTGTCAAGAGGCGACAACTTGAGCAGCAACAAAGCATCCTTCTTATGTTTGTTTTAAGGCAGCCACATGGCCAGCACCTCAGGGCTGGCAATAGATCCTGGTATAGGGCAGGCATTGGGGCTGGTACGTGGAGCCCAAGTAGTGGGTAGGGCTGAGACAATGCCCATCAGAATGCACTTGATGTCTCCATGGCTTTTACAGACTCTAACCAGGTCTTGGTCGGCGTGTCATGACGAGAAATCACTAATCCATGATTAGTAGACACTAAAACATTATTATATATTATACGCCAATGGTGTAACATGTATTTGTATTTATGATGGACATCGACCGATTTATTATGGTGGTGGATCATCTGAGTAGATAGGACTAGTCGAGCTGGAGCCACTGCTTTAGACAACATCGAATTTGGACATGTGATACTTATTCTATTAATAAAAATGTGCACACACGTGTCTAGGTCCTAGGGGCAATAGGAAGGGAAGGGTGCATTAAGGTGCACTGAATGGTAGATGCATGGATCATAGGCTAAGGGTAGGTGTAAATGGGAAGGTGGAGCTTGAGTGATCTTAAGGCACATTAATGAAAGGGTATCACCCTTTCATTGTGAATCTCACTTAGGATTCTTCATTCACCTTGCATTCATCTGCCATCTCTCTCCCACCTTGCATGTAGGTCGAATTAGAAACAAGTACTCTCACGAGGGCGCTCTTCCCCATTGGAGGGCCAATTGGCATTCAAATTCTGCATACATTGCACACATTTGCATTCTCGAAAAGTCTGGTTCTTCACAGAGCGTACTGTCCTACAAAATGCCCCATTGTGAGGGGATCATAGGCAGTTCATTCTGCCGCAGGTCTACAGGACACAGTGGCGTGAATACCGGCAGCAAGTAGGAGAGCAAGGGTGGGTGTACAAACAGTGAGCATATTGTGCAGTAAGAGCTCATCCTTGAGCAGCTACTGAAGCTTACAAAGAGGCATGTGGACAGCAATCGGTGCTGCAGATAGAGCTGCTATCGGTACCTTAACCTTAGTGGACGTATGTTGCAGTTGTTGGTACATATGGGGCAGGTATACTTGGTTTATACATTTATACATCTTCCTTTTGGCTTTACATCTGAAGGTACTTGATCCAGATCAGAAGTGTATTATATCCAGAACAGAAAAAGAGAGAAAGCGGCTGCCACATAGACAGCATCATGGCTGTCATGTGGGCAGCACATCTAGAGCTGTTATGGGCAGGACAGAGGGCCAGGATAGTGCGGAAGCATGGCAGATCTGTACGGATTACAGACGCCTGCTGTACGGCTGGTTTCAGGGTCACGTATGGAGCTCAGGCAGGAGCCCTAGAGCTGGAACAAGCCTGGAGCAGAGGCAAGACAGTCTAGGACAGATTGCGATGGATCTAGGACATGGAGGCGCACTGTTTGCAGTAGGTTTTGGGGGGCTGGACCCTGTATATATAGTAGGGCATGTGCCCTTGAAAGGAGGGCCAAAGCCCTAGTGTTGTGGGCCAAGGACCCTTGTAATGAGAGCCCTTTAAGGGCGGTTTTTTTCCAGCAGACTGGTCGGTTTTCAGACAGACTGAGTCGGCCAGATTAGGGCTGACCAGTCGGTATTTTTGCCAGGCCTTGGGGCCTATAAAAGGAGAGGCCCTGGGCCTCATTTCATATCATCTGGAGCAGCCAATCCACCAGTAGAAGGAGCAGCAGCAGGGCTACCTTTGGGCCTATAGTCAGGAGGAGAAAGAAGTACCTTGTGCTGCAGACCTAGCTTGCAGAAGGCTGCCCACCTAGGCTGGTTTCCAGACAGCAAGGTGGAGAGGATCATTCTAGACAGAAAGTCTACTTACGCTCGAGGTGGAGCACGCGGGCTCGAGTCTAGAGATAGCCAGCAGATAGGAGAAGTACCTTGTGGTAAGATCAGAGGACCACACCATTGGTGGGACTCTGGATCTATCTCTTTTGTATTGTGTCCATATTTGTGGACGGAAATATATATTTTTGGTGGTTTCTCTATTTGGTTGGTTCATTGTCTATTGATGAGTCTGCACACCTATTGTATGCACATAAGTAAAGAAGTCTGTGATTCCACACCCACACCGCACACTGTGTGAGCTCCTGGGCATTACTATAAGTCTTCCACTGCGTGTACCCTCTGTTGGGTATATTCTAACATACTGTTGGGCGCTGATGACGTCAGTGGGGATGTCATAGTAGCTAGTCCCTGCTATGTTTACGGTTTTCAATCTTATGAGTGACTATCGTGGGATTGAAACTGCACTATGTTGTGTTTTTAGAGGATGAGTTTGGGAATGTTCCTGGATTCATCTAGGTATATTTAATTAATGGAATTGCTATTATTTATTTATGATTTATTTTACCTGATTTAGTTCAACATTAAAGTTATGATTAAATAGAAAAATAAAAGCCAAAAAGCTGCTCTTATCTTGTTATCGCTGTTTTGTAGCTTTATTAACTCTTTAGCTTTTCTGGCTCTCACTTGTTTAGAACAGGTGTTTGCCCACTTCTAATTGCCACCTGAAAATCTGGCCTTGTCTTCTTGACATTTGTGCACCTATGCAATATCTAGTCTAGCCTTGCATTTTTCTAGCCCACCCACCCTAAAGACATCAGCTTCTACTTGTTTCTAGCACGTGTATATGCCAACGTTGACTGATTTGTTTATTGTTCAATGCACTTGACTACCATTTGGCGGCTGATGACTGTAAATACGAGCATATGGGCTGGTTGCGTGGTTTGGGTTCATCTGGCTTGACGATATGTCAGTTTGAGAGATTGAGAGTAGTGACATGGCAAGTTAGTATGGCAGTGTCTATGAGGGAGACTGATCTAGACTCGAGAGTTTCTGTATATCTACCCTAACGTTGGCTGAGTTTGGTATCTTCATGGTTCTACACCATTCATGGCTTCTCCAGGACTATTTTGGCATATTTCACTGGCAGTCATGTTGTATTCCTCCTATTTGTTATAGAAGTTGATCATATCATTTAGACTCTTCTAGGGTTTTATTTATACTTTCCTAGGGTTTTATTGTTCCATCCAAAGTTGTGGAATTGTATTGTATTCAAAACCAAGCATTATTGGAACATAAAAATATGATAGAGGCGTAGCTTTGATAGGGGGTGATCCTTGTTTTCACCCCATGCGGTGTTGTGGTTTCCGTTCACATTTTTTATTCTCATGTTTTAAGCTATCTATGAATGTTTTGTTGGAAAGTTCACCTCCCCATCTGTAAGCCCCCATATGAGGAGAGCATGGGGGGGTGAACCTAAGCACAAAAGCATGGTACCCAGGTGCTAGTGAAGGGCCTGGCAGAGGCAGCTCAAGGCGCCTTCATGGCAGGATGCAGTCACGTAATAGGCAACCAGGATGGCAAGGGTGGCAGGCAGGATCTCGACCTGCAGCAAGCCCTGGACAAGGTGCAATGACAGCAGGCCAGCACAGCAGGCTGGAACAGGCCTCACATGGAGGCAAACAGTGGCGCAGGGCCACGTGGCAAGGCGGGGAAGCAGAGGCTGGGCTGGACCCTGTATATATAGTAGGGCATCTGCCCTTGAAAGGTGGGCCAAGGGCCCTTGTAATGAGAGCCCCAAAAGGGCAGCCCCCAGTCCCATAAATGGGGAGCTGTGGGGTCGGTTTTGGTCGGCCAGGGGCAGGGGGCTGAACCGACCAGCAGTCGGCCCTTTCTAGGGCTGCTGGGTCGGTTGGCTGGCCAGGCCCTTGGGGCCTATATAAAGAGGCCATTCAGGCCTCATTTCACATCATCTGGAGCAGCAAATCCACCAGCAGAAGGAGCAGCAGCAGGGCTACCTTTGGGCCTATAGTCAGGAGGAGAAAGAAGTACCTTGTGCTGCAGACTTAGCTTGCAGGAGGCTGCCCACCTAGGCTGATTCACACGCAGTAAGGTGGAGAGGATCATTCTGGACGGAAAGTCTACAGAAGCTCGAGGTGGAGCACGCGGGCTCGAGTCTAGAGATAGCCAGCTGATAGGAGAAGGACCTTGTGGTAAGATCAGAGGACCACACCATTGGTGGGACTCTGGATCTATCTCTCTTGTATTGTGTCCATAGTTTTGGACGGAAATATATATTTTGGTGGTTTCTCTATCTGGCCGGTTCATTGTCTATTGATGAGTCTGCACATCTATTGAATGCACATAAGTAAAGAAGTTTGTGATTCCACACCCACAACGCACACTGTGTGAGCTCCTGGGCATTACTATAAGTCTTCCGCTGCGTGTACCCTCTGTTGGGTATTTTCTAACATGTTTGAATGTTAATGTTGATTCAATTTTTAGTCCATGGTCATTTAAAATTCCAAATGTTAATTATATAAATAATTGGAAATGAGCTTCCGCTATTGGGCTAAATATATTGTTCACAAGCTTAAATACAGATCATAGGGCCTTAGGGGGATATCAGAATTTTATTTGGTGCTGATGGTGGACAGCAGAATTTTCAATATGGAAACTGAGATCTTTGTTGACATATTACAAAACTGTAACTTCTTGTTAGCATATGGACAATAACTTCGATGTAAAGGAAAAACACTATTCTTTATCATTCTAGTGCCTCTTTGGTGCCTCTCATACTTCTACTTCTCTGTTATATTTTGTTTTGTTGTTTTGTTGTTTTTTTGTCTAAGCACGTACATATTTAGCCAGTCAAGGTCGACTGTCAAGCTCAGACATGATGTTAGAATAACCTTGCGTCTATCACCAACTTTGATCACAAGTCATTGAATGTGCAAGTTTTGCTAGAATACCACACCCCAATCTCACTTCACACTTGTGCATACAGGTAGACGATAAGCACTTAAGGTACTGCCCTAGGTCTCCCTCCCCCATGCTCTCCTCATATGCGGGCTTACAGATGGGGAGGTGACCTTTCCAACACCCCCTCTCACCGACACATCTCAGCCCAATGCCAACACGTCGATGAAGATGCTCCAGTAACTCCCTGGTCGTAGTCCTCTGGAACTCTTCGATGTCGGAATCTTTTCCTGGCTTTGCATCCAGTGGCTCCTGCTCCACCAGGTCCGGTTCCGCTTCCACACACCATCCTGGTACACAAGTCCATCTCTGGTAGCACCTCCTGGTACCACCTCCTTCAGTCACGTTCCCGCCTCTGAACTCGAGCAATCCAGCCGTCACGATCTTCCAGTCGTCCCCCTCATAATGAGTGAACAACCTGGAGTCTTCCAGGCACCATGCTCTGAGGGTTTGTTTCAACCCGTCCTTCCTTTGGCAAGGTCTGCAACCAATGAATATTTCCAGATAACCTGGACCATGAACTCTCACTGAGTTCTCAAGCAGGTACTCTTCTGGCTTCAGTACTCTTTGTTCATCACCTTCTAGCAATCTGCGTCCAAGATTTGAAGAAGCACCAATACTTCCCCTTCTGCCTTCGAAGAAGGCCAATTCCTTCCAATCTCTTATCCCCTGAGACAAATGAAGAGCAGAGTCTCTCCACAGCATGCTATAAAGGCTCAAATGCAGAATATCAAGTACATACCAGACTGTTCTACTGCCTGAATGTTCGCTCTGAAAGCAAACTCTTATTGAGGCACCCACCAAGCGCTTGTGTAATCCTATACTGTCCCCTTCTGAACTCTAGCATCCATCTGACCATGAGACCCCAGGGCCTTCCATGGAATCCACCCTCGTGTCAGTGTCAACAGCTACACACCTGGAAGGTACCAAGCGCTCCATACTGTCCTTCACCTTCACAAAGGCATCTGACTCCTCGTCGACCCACATCTCTATGTCAGACATCCTTACTGTGATTTCTGGATCAACATATCTGACCTCGGTAACACTCGGTGATGTCACCAAGAACAACTCTTCGATTACCACATTTGCTTTGGCCTTTCCCTCTGAATCTGAGTCAGACTCCTGTTTGTTTTTCAGATCCGCCTTTTTCTTTCTACAATCCTTTGCAAAATGTCCGAGCGTATCACAATAGAAACATTTCTTCTTATGCTTCCTCTTCGAAGTCCCCTCGTCGTCAGAGTCATCTTTATTGGACTTGCCACCGTTAGGCTTGCCCTTTCCTTTGCCAGTGGAATCCTTTGCCAGCATCGCCTTGTCGTCTTTGTCCTCGTTGTAGAGCTTCTCCCAAGCTTCCTCCCTGTAGCAGTAATGGACACAATTCCTCAAATGTCAGAGATTTGGTCCTCTGTCCTGCTGTCATAGCCGTAACAAAGCTCTTGAAACTCCGAGGCAATCTCCTCAGTACCATCAAGGCCAGATGGCATGAGTCTATCTTCTGACCAATTGCTGCCAGCTGATCCTGCACCACCTTGACCTTCGTCAAATGGCTATGTATCGTATCGCCTTCTTCCATATCAAGATTGTAGAGTTGATGCTGAAGATCCTTCAGGGTGGCCCACGCCTCTACTGACGTCTCGGCCAGCTGGATATGCCGAAGAACGGAGTCCGCCGTAGTCCCTATGATTATTGCCAGGGCATGGGCATCTCTTTCTTCCCAAGCTTCAAGCTCCTCTCTGTCTACTGCCATGAGTACCTCCCCTTTACTGTCCACCATGTCCTCCGGCTTCGACTCCTCTCCCGTGGTCAGCTTCCACAACTTCCGAGCCACTAAATGACTCCGGATCTTCACTTTCCAGATCGGGTAATTAGTCCCGTCCAGGTTCCCAGACTCTCCAAAGTTAGGGATAGTGAAAGGGAGAAAACTGGAGGAGGAGGAAGGGAAAGCAGGGGCTGAAGAGGCTGTAGATGTCGACATCTCTGCTAATATACCACACAGCAAAGTCAACCAAACTCAAATTCAGTAAACCAGAACTCTGAACGCACCTGACTGAACCTGAGTCACCCTCCTTCTCGCAAGGGCACAATCCTCCAGTCGTGGAAGTCGATTCCCTAGAGCTTCTGAATCAGGGTCGTCCTTCAGCAAGGTCCCTGCCTTCAGGCTCCCACACCTGTGAGCCTCCTACTTGGGCTCTGATACCATGTTAGAAAATACCCAACAGAGGGTACACGCAGTGGAAGACTTACAGTAATGCCCAGGAGCTCACACAGTGTGCGGTGTGGGTGTGGAATCACAGACTTCTTTACTTATGTGCATACAATAGGTGTGCAGACTCATCAATAGACAATGAACCAACCAAATAGAGAAACCACCAAAAATATATATTTCCGTCCACAAATATGAACACAATACAAAAGAGACAGATCCAGAGTCCCACCAATGGTGTGGTCCTCTGATCTTACCACAAGGTACTTCTCCTATCTGCTGGCTATCTCTAGACTCGAGCCCGCGTGCTCCACCTCGAGCGTAAGTAGACTTTCCGTCTAGAATGATCCTCTCCACCTTGCTGTCTGGAAACCAGCCTAGGTGGGCAGCCTTCTGCAAGCTAGGTCTGCAGCACAAGGTACTTCTTTCTCCTCCTGACTATAGGCCCAAAGGTAGCCCTGCTGCTGCTCCTTCTGCTGGTGGATTGGCTGCTCCATATGATATGAAATGAGGCCCAGGGCCTCCTTTTATAGGCCCCAAGGCCTGGCAAAAATACCGACTGGTCAGCCCTAATCTGGCCGACTCAGTCTGTCTGAAAACCGACCAGTCTGCTGGAAAAAAACCGCCCTTAAAGGGCTCTCATTACAAGGGTCCTTGGCCCACAACACTAGGGCTTTGGCCCTCCTTTCAAGGGCACATGTCCTACTATATATACAGGGTCCAGCCCCCCAAACCTACTGCAAACAGTGCGCCTCTATGTCCTAGATCCATCGCAATCTGTCCCAGACTGTCTTGCCTCTGCTCCAGGCTTGTTCCAGCTCTAGGGCTCCTGCCTGAGCTCCGTATGTGACCCTGAAACCAGCCGTACAGCAGGCGTCTGTAATCCGTACAGATCTGCCATGCTTCCGCACTATCCTGGCCCTCTGTCCTGCCCATAACAGCTCTAGATGTGCTGCCCACATGATAGCCATGATGCTGTCTATGTGGCAGCCCCTTTCTCTCTTTTTCTGTTGGGTACTGCCCTAGGTCTCCCTCCCCCATGCTCTCCTCATATGGGGGCTTACAGATGGGGAGGTGACCTTTCCAACACAGTAGGTGTAGACCATAGTATAAAAGTATGCTCTCACACATACAAATCCACACACCCACACATACTTGAGCATCCATTTATACAAAGTCTTCGTACTGAGTTTCTGTCGGCACTTTGGAGATAAAGGGCAAACTCAGCCATGACGAAGGCTAGCACTAAAGGAGAAGGCTAATCAAAAAGTAGTCCAAATCTCTTCATTCAAGCTACAACTGCTTGTGAAGTCTAAACGATTTCATTTTAGTCTCTCCCAAACAATCATCTAAATCTAAATCTAGCTGATAAGGAGACGCAATTCCGTTAATTAAAAGCTATCATTCTTTTAAAATTTGCATCCAAGACCCCTCTACCAATGCACACAATTAATTACATAAATGAGCCTAGAACAAATAGCCTCTCTTAGGCTTGCTATGATTATAACTCACGCAAGATTTCTGATTTAACCCAAACTCAAACGAGTGCTTTAGGTTTTGCTGTGCACTATCTACCGTGCATGTGAGAGAGCAAAATATTCTGAATTCACTCAAAACTTGTTGTTTCTAGAGATTATGTTCATCGTACATATTAAACTACAAAATCTTGTTCTATCCTCATAAACCAAGCATTATTGCATAGCATACCAAGGCTCACTCAGTCTAAAGATACTAGGATAAGTGTTTGAATTGATCTTCAAGAGCAATTTGCACTTGTTTGTCATCCAAGTACTGTATATCTCTCATCCAGCCACCCTTTCTGATACTGCTTCTATTAGAGGGAGGGGATAGTGATGCCTGATTGTGGCAGCATTCACATGCTTTAGATTAAAACATATCCGCAACTTCTTGTTGTGCTTAGGCATGACAGCGACGGGGGAAACCCAATCAATATGTTCTATTTCATAGATGAAGACCTGCATCCAGGAGTTTCTCCTTCATAAACCATGGTGCCATATTTTGGATTTGTTTTCTAAGGTCCACATCACTTAGGGTGAGGACCTTCCCTAATAGGTATGGTGTTTATTGCCACTTCTGGTTCCATGTATATGAGAGCTGCTCTGCTCTGTGAAATAAGCTGTAATAGCAGAGTATATTTCCAAGACCCTGTGCTGTGATGAATACACATTTGCTTTGAGAAATCGATCACTTCTATTCTTGCAACTTCTTTTTCGTATGCATTTGTCCGTCGCCAATAGAAGTATAAACTGCAGTAGTTACAAGTGATTTATGCCCAACATATGTGCCCAATAAAACCGATGTTGCTACATGCTCGACATCTACATGTGTTGAAGGGTCCTTCACATAGCTAGAACGGAAGGTGCATCATGCAGGAAGCTCTGGACCTAGCCAGAACAACACTTGGCTTTAAGGATTATGCGTGATTACAGAATCGCAGGAGACTCTCAGCACGTTGATGTTTGAGATCCAGGCATTGTTCTAAATCTTTTCCAATCATATTATTCCGTCAAAGAATTGATTAGATGAACAAACAGAGACTTTAAAAGAACCGTTTCAGCGCAGAATAAGGCGCATCTTGCTACAGATGAATACTTGAGGGACGGTCTGTGCACAAGGTGTTATCGAAGCGTAATCTTCTTTTAAGTTGAGGAGGTATGTTTCGACGAGGCAGCCACACGCATCACTGGTTTCCCATTACAGTAATCGGAGCAAACTGCGAGCAGATTTGGTCTCGCCCGTACAAATAGGGAGCTGCCAACTGCAACGTCTACGTAGGGTGATGGAATTCTTAATTCAATACTCGTAAAGTTGCGGATTCTACAACATAGAGATGCTTAGATCCTACCTATAGAGATGCGGAAAACAGCGTGGAACATGGTAGTGCTGGATAGCATAAACACTCCTCTTACATTGAGTGGTGGAGTGAGCCTAAAGAAGCATCCAATAAAGAGCAGGGGGCACCTATGCAGCATTCCTATGGTGGTTGCGTTAAGAGAATTGTAGAACGATCAGCAGGTTGGAAAGCTGAAAGAGCGTCCCATGTAGTTGAGAGAGGAAAGTGGCATGCAGCGGGAAACTAGATTATGATAACAAAGAAGAAGGGCGACGGAGAAGGATGGAAGCAAAGTGGGAGAGGGGGAGTTACCTGACAAAGGCGAGCAGCAAGGCGGGCAGCACGCTGAGCGAGGCGGAGATCGGGCTGATAGGGCATGGCTGGAGGTGAAGAGGATAATGAGCAAAGGGGGTGCAAGCGGAGAGGTCGAAAAGTGTGCAAGTGTAGTAGTGTGAAGAAGAAGCGAGTGGGGGGAGGAGAGATGCACGCTGAGGAAAGCATCGTCTCTAGTCTCTACCTCACTCCTCTATGCTCCAAAAAACCCTCATATTTCTATCATCATCCTAACGTTTGGCACATTCACAAGCTATGTGAGATTCAACCCGCTCAATGCAAGCACCTGCCTCACATCTTCGCTTGTGACTATGCCGTCTCGCACTCTCTCAATTGCTTGGTACACCACATCCTGCTCGTTGCTTGGTTGCGGAGAAACAAGCATCCAGCTCTGCATAGCATGGACAAAACCGTATGGAAGTGGATGAGCAATTCAAGAATGAGAGCGAGCAATGAAGGGAAAGCCAAGCACTCGTATTATGATAGAAGCAAGGGGCTCATTGCCCATTACAAATAGCCACTAGCAGCTGCTTGGTGCAATCCTCACATGCTTGCCTTGGCCTAAGGCACAACTTATCTCCATAGAGCAAAGAGTGGCTTAACAAGGTCTGCACTTGAATAAAACTAGAGTATTTGCGCAAACTTGACAGAACTAGAAAACTTGTCAAAACCCAGTCTACATCAAGTTTGACACTTAAATAGAGCTACCACACTAGACTTGAGTGGTCGAGCCAACCAACTTCCAAAGTCCCCCCAGAATTATCTATGAACCATTTACTTCAATTAGCCTGTTGATGTGGTTTCCTTCTGCCCATCAATGATGCACAAAGACTCATCACTTGGTCTCACTCCTTGAACAATCGGTTACTTAGTTTGGTTACTCAACCACTCAGGTGGACAATTAAACTAACTCAAAGTCAAAACATTTTGCCTTGGCTCAGCTTCAACCATGTACTCATGGATGTGGGACAATCAAGGGCTAGCTAGAATGAGGTTGGCTTCAATTCTTGGTGACCACTCACTCGCGAGCACCGACGAGATGCTACAAATGAGGAATTCTAGTGGTCATGGAAAGAGAAGGTGTTCAAGGCCATAGAAGAACTAGGCGCATCAGCTAGATCAAGTAGGACAAGGGCCTAATTAGGTCCTCAGGCCTTGGTTGCCAATGTGTCAGAGGGTAAGGATAAAGGGCGTTAATGCCCATTGGGATGCCGTCCATGGATAACCTGTATGACATTAGGATCAATGATGCCCAAATACACAAATTTATACTTGTAGCGCTTATGTTGCACCTAGGGCTTGGTCCACTTGGTAATCGAACTCTTGCAAATTTGTTGTGCCACATAGTGGTGGCCTCAATGATGGTAAGGAGCTGCTTGATGAGGCAAAGTAGCTAAGCATACTAACCAGGCAAGGTCTACATAGTTGGCCTAGGAAGTACATGCACTTTGATCATGATGGCATGTGCCTCTCGATCTTATAGGTCGCCCATTACCACTTCAAAGGCTAATACAAATGTGAGGGGGCAAAGATGGTACCACTTGCTTTGGCTAGGGTGGTGTGGTGGGACATATGAAAATGGGCCTTATCAAAAACAACTTGCAAAACATCAGTGGGGACAAGAAGAGCGAAAGTCAAACTTCCTCGATAAAGGGAATTGGCTCGGCTATCGAAAGAGGCCACATAGATGTCTGTGTGTATGTGTCAGTCCAAAACCCTTAGAAGAGAACACAAAGGAAAAAATGACAGACATGCTAAAGTTGGGGAGGAGATGCTAGCATCAAAAGTGCACAGGCTATAGATCCGTCATTAGAGTGAAGTGTCATTGTCATGGATTGGGTACCTACCTACTTAGTGCCCTTTATCTTAGCTTCTTTTGTGGCCACATTCTTGGAACTAGTTGTGTCAGTAGATGTGGCGGCCGGTGTGTGGATTTTGGAAGGAGTTGCGAAGCAATCCGGGACTATCTTGGTTAGATTGACTATCCTAGTCATGTGTGCCACATCGGTGTGCCTTGGTGGGGTGGTCGTCGAGCACCAGTACACAAGGCCACATTGTTGAAATGCTTCCCAAGGCTAGCTAATGATGCGGCGGTAGTAAGCAGCCCATCCTTTGGCATACGTCACATTCCACACAATGAGCATGAGCATCTTGGAACAAGGTACTCCACCACAATCCTTCTTGCAAAACTTCTGGTTCTGCACTGAAATGTCCTTCAGCGAGTCTTCTATGTGCTTCACTTAATATAGCTGCTCATTTATGAGGAAGGACCCAATGATGTAGAACCATGTTTGCTCCCTAGTGATATAGCTCTTCTCTAATTTAGCTATACTTCCAAGCTTTCAAAGCTAATTGCCTACACTTGTCTTGGGGCATATGCTGAGGAAACATGGCCTACTATGACAAATATTGGAGCATCTCATCATATTTAGTTTAAAATAGATATACAACAAACAACTAAGTGTTAGGAAGCTTGATTTCTACTCCTTGACTTTGGTCCAAGGCGGGCAAATGTGAAAGACAATCTACACATGCATGTGCCTTATATGGTTTATGAATGATTTCAAAATTGAATTCGTACAATAGCAACATACCATTAGGGGAGAATTAGGGTCTCAAAAGGGCCTCATAAGGAATGGATTAGGGAATGCTTAGTGGGCCAATGCAAGGGGCTTGGAGGGTCCCAAAGAGGCCTAACTAGCCCAACCTAGGTGGGTTAAGCCCACATTTGAGCCCACCTCTCCCCCCATCAATGAGGGGAGGGGGCCACTTTTTAAAATTTGAATTTCAAATTTCAAATCTCCCTCCCTCCCTCCCTCTCTCTCTCCCTCCCTCCCTCTCTCTCCCTCCCTCCCTCCCTCCCTTCCTCCTCCTCCTCCCTCTCCCTCTCCCTCTCCCTCCCTCCCCCTCCCTCCACCTCTCCCCTCCTCCATCTTGCTCCTCCTCCTCCCTCTCCCCTCCTCCTCCTTCTGCCTCCTCCTCCCTCCTCCCTCTCCCCTCCTTCTCTAGCTGCCCAGAATCCCTCTCCTCTGCTCCTCCCTCCTGCAGAATCTCTCCCCTCCTCCTCCCTCTTGTAGCATCTCTCCCCTCCTCCTCCCTTCTACAGCAGCTCCTTCCCTCCCTTCTGCACCTGTCGCCCTACTCTTCTCCTCCTCTTCCTCTTGCCCTCATCTGCTTCTCCTCCTCCCTCTTCCTTGCTACTCTCTCCCTCTCACTGCTCCATCTTTGCCAGCTCTCCCCTACATTTTAGCCTGCATCACTGATACCTCTCTTTAAGTACTCATGGCACCATTTGAGGACATATCCAACAAGTACCATGTGAACCTACAACTGGAGGCAGAATATGCAAGCACACGTTCTTTGGGATAAAGTGGAACTCCTCAAAGTGTGCTCCACAGTCTTCGATTGCAAGGGAAGAAGCATCTTGTCCTTTGGGTGGATGGAAACTTGTATCCTTTAGACCCTGCCACCCAAAAGAGTCCTCCTTTTCATACAGTGCATGATGTTGTTCGGTTTCTTGGCAAGGGACATGTTGGATTGCACGGTTATTGCAATCGATTGAACCATTCTCAGACATTGGCTATGCAAGCAAGCGAGGGCAGAGAGCCCAAGCAGAAGAACTTGCACATTTGGGAAATATTACTATTGTGGCAATGCATAATAGTATGCAGGATCTCCAATTGCAAAACAAAGAACTCAGTGACGAAGCACATGCACTGGACTTAGAGCGACATGAATTGGAAGAATCAATCCAGAAGCTTGCAGAAAGCAAACAAGATTTGGAAAGGTCTATCTATGGCCAAGTTCAATGTGCTATGGAGAAGGAATGAGAGAAGTCGATAGAACGAGTACAAAAGTTGAAGGGAACACCTTTGGGACTAAAGGAGAGGAAAAGACAATTGCAATCTATGGATGCATTGTCAACCAATAGTGGTGCCCGAAAGAGGAGAATACGGGCTGCAAGGTTAGTTCCCCAAATTTTCAATGAAATTTCTTACCCCAAAATATTTATGGTGTTGCATTCTTTACACTAAGACTCATTTGTACTCTACTTTAGGAATTTCATGGAGGATGTGATGGGAATAATGGAAATGGATGATAGTGATCCTTCATATGTTCTAAGAAGTTTAATAAAGCCAAGTGATGTCATGGAAGTGTTGAAGGACCCTAGACAAAAAGGGCTACGTAAACAAGTTGCTAGAGAGGTAATGAAGGATTTCAAGGGCCTCATCCAAGCAAAGGAGGTGCTTGGAGCTTGTGATGCTGCTGGTGTAAGTCGTGAAGCTTACAACTCTGTTTTAAAAATTTTCAAGTCTACTATGGAGGAAAAGTATAAGATATCTACAATGCCATTGCCAACACCGTGGTCTGTAAGGCTTGCACGTCAAGAAACAAACTAATGTGCTAGAGAAAAGCTTGGAGGATACCATTGTCTAAGTGGCACAATGACTTGGAAGAGTAAAAAGAAATCTGGCATCCAAACATTTGAGATGAATGCTTTCAATAATGTTTACGTGGATGTAGAGAATTTGCAGAGAGCCATGGTCAAATTCTATGGGATGAGAGAAGAAGGTAAGAGAAATTCCCTCTTCACATTCAACTTTATTTCTTCTGATTTCTATATCCTTACCGAATTTCTCTTTCATTGTACAGATGGCAAGCTAGTATTTGTTATAAAAATGGATGAAGCTCAGTTGGTAAAAGAGCACAAGTGTGTTTCACCTGAGGTACTACTTGCTGATAGTATATCTGCCTTGGGACTTCTATGATCAGTGTACTAGTCACTATGAGGTTTTTACAATGTATATGGATTGCTACCCTAGGCTCTGAACAATCATATATGCTATGCCAGTTTGTGATACATGCTTTAATGATGGTATAATCACATGTATTTCAGAATGTTCCCATTCATTTCAATGCTCGGAGCTGATGGTATCAACTTGGTGTAGAACTCCCTTGGCCACAGTCCCATATGAATAGGTAGGGTGAGAAGAAGCACGTGACTCTAAGGGAATGGAAAAGAAACCTCCTATTACTTTTGAGCCGCAAATGAGTACATAGGGTGATTGTGCCCCCGTCTTCCACATCGGCCCCCTGCCCACAATCCATTTTTGTTGAGGAGGCATAAGTGTTTTCATTGAAAGTGATGGAGGAGAAAGTTCATTGAGCTTTGTCTTTTGCAAGAGAAGGGAAAGCAAAGTCATAGTGCTAGGTCCTTGTCAAAAAGGGAGAAAGCTAGCATCCATTTCCCCTCAACATCTTGTCCTAGGTGCAAAATCCTAAATGATGTACCATGACCGTGCTGAACAAAGATGAGCTCATCTTTGTCTTCAATCCCCTGAAATCTGAAAGCCTAAACATGAGGAGAAGGGGTGTGGTGAAGGTGACCCCCCAACATGCAGACACCATCAACTTCGATACCATCACCATCACCCTCCTTTGTCGCCCCCCCCTCTCTCTCTTTCTCTCTCTCATAGCAAAGTACTCGAGCTGGCGCACAAGCTAGCTAAGAAAGTACTTAGGATATAGCATGAACAAATATGGAGAGAGGAGAGGAGAAGAGAAGTGATGAGGAGAGAGGGCACAACTAGAGAGCATACCACAATGACTGATTGTACACTAGTATTAGTTGAAAATCATGAATATATACAAACCCCTTTAGGGCTAGGGTTAGGGTTTCCAACCCTTTCCTTTTTAGCACTCTATGTGTTAGTGTTATGCACATATGATAACACATGATGTTGAGATGAATTCTCAACACCTTCCCTCAAGATCAACATCATGAAGTAGGCCTTCCCTGAAGATGATGATTCTGGGGAATTAAAGAAGGACTGAGCATTACATTTTGTCACACCCCTTTAATGGGAATGTCCTTCCTCTATGTCAAACCAAGAGCTTGTCCGATGAGTTGATTATAGTACCTGCCATTCACCGTACACTTATCTGGATCTTTAGTAAGTTTCAAACTCTATTCCATGGGACTGGCTACAATCTTGCAATTTTCCTTATGAAAATTCTTCAGGAGATTGTCCATATATTTATGCTGGCTCATGAAGGTGCTATCTGAGTCTCTCAAGAAATCAATTCCAAGATAATAGTGCATAAGTCCAAGATCTTTCATGTCGAATTCTATAGACAAGTCTTGTTTCAGCTTGTTGATGAAGCTATTTTTGCTTCCTGTCACAATCAAATCATCTATGTATAAAAGTGCAATAGTAATGGCTTCCCCTTGAACTTTGTAGTAGAGAGTATGATTTGCATTGGACTTCATGTATCCTAGATTAGCAAAATACTTGTCAATTTTTCTATAATAACTTTTGGGTGCTTGCTTAAAGCCATAGAGACTTTTCTTGAGATGGCAAATCTGATGCTCTTTCCCTAGTTCAACATACACTATTGGTTGTTGCATGTAGACTTCCTCATCTAGGTAACCATTGAGAATAGCATTCTTGACATCTAGCTGGTACACATTCCATCTACTGAGTGTCGCTAGTAATATCAAGAATCATATGGAATCCATCTTTGCTACTAGACCATAAGTCTCATCATAATCCTGACCGTATTGCTGTGCAAATCCTTTTGCAACTAGTCTGGCTTTGTATCTCTCAATGCTTCCATATGGATTGTACTTCATTATTTATACCCATTTGTTTGCTATGGCCTTCTTTCCTCATGGAAGGTCGCATTATTCCCAGGTATTTTTTTTATACAAAGCTTCTATTTCTTCATTCATAGCAGTTTTCCATTCTGGCTTGTCAATTGTGTATTCACAGAAACTAGCTCTTCTATAGCCATGATGGTAGTCATAAGAGCATAATTGGTCATTTCAATCTAAGTTGCTTTACCTTTCTAAGCATATGTCAATCTTGCTAGGGGTCGCTTTCCCTAGTAGACCACCGTCGGAGTTGTTGCTCTTCTCGAGGTGTCTCTGGCAATTCTTGCTCTTCTTCATCAACCTTTTCTATAGGTGATTGAGTAATCTGTGTGTCTATCTCCTGTGTATGTGGTGTCTTCCATTTTGATTCTTCATCAAAGATTACATCTCTACAGATTATGAATTTTCTGTTCATGGGATCATACAACTTGTATGCTTTGCTTTCTTCACTATAGCCAACCATGACACATTTACGTGACTTAACATCCAATTTTCTATGATGATTGTCATGTATGTGGGCATATGCTATGAAACCAAATATGCGGAGATGACCAATGTGTGGCTTGTATCCAATGAATGCTTCATAAGGTGTCATACCCTGAATCGGTTTGGTCAAAAGTTGATTAAGTAAGTAGTTTGTAGTGGCAATTGCTCCTACCCAATACTGATTTGAAATATGCTTCTCACTGAGCATTGCTGTGGCAGTGTTTGCTAAAGACCTTTCAGCTCTTGCATTCTATTGAGGAGTATCTGCACATGTGAAATGTCTTTGAATGCCATTACTTCTACAAAAGTTCATGAATGTTGAAGACATGTATTCACCTCCTTTGTCTGATCTCATGACTTTGATTTTTCTTCCTGCCTGGTTCTCAACCATGGCTTTGAATTCTAGAAATTTGGAATATGTGAAGACACAATGGAATCTAAGAGGGAGAGGGAGCCTGAGAGACACAAGTTTTGGTGGGCATTACAACACCCTAATCTTCAATATATCCATATATATTTATATATATATATAGTTTGAGTATACATAACTGAGGTTAGGCATAAGGGCCTTTAACACCACAACCTCCCACTTAAAGGACAATGTGCCTTTAAGGGAGAATAACCAGTGAGCATACTATCCAATGCCCATCAATACATGACAGTTTTATCTATCAAAATGTATTTTTGATATATCTCATATCTTCCCCATGTGGTGTACGTTTTGTTGGATGTATTGCATGACAAGCTATCTCCCAAAACTAAGTTTTGCAACTCTAGGTGTCTCAATTTGAAGGTTTTATCCCATCAATATGGGAGAATGTCTTCTTTCTAGTATGTAGCCAATTTGAGAGAGGTTGAATCTTAGCTCATTCTCCTTCTTTATTCTCGCTTTCAAGGTCTCTAACTTCAATTATCTTGTAGAAAGAAGAACCATAGTCCTCCCCTCTTGCTTGAGTAGAAGGAGCTAGAGATGCTAGCATCTTGCCATTTCTATACTCTAATTTATTTCTTGAGGGAACACGTGAGGTGACCCTTCACAAATCTCCTTCTCTTAGGCCAAAGCCTAATGTACACCATTGAATTGATCATGAAATACCAACCCCAATTGCCTTCGTGGTAGCAACACGAGCTCTAACACCCAAGCCTCTTCAGATCCTCAAGGCTTTAGGGCTAAGGGACATAAGATCCCAAGGCTCGACGCCCAAAGACACCTAGTGCCATGTGTAGACTCTGCATACATTCACAAGAACAGCATGCTTGTATAGTCATTATGGTCACCTTAAAGCACCATTGTTGTCTAGTTTTTTGCCACATCTGTAGCCAACAATAGATGCCACCACCAACAAAACCTAGTCCTTTCATTGTTTTGTTGTTGCCCCTCATCATGATTTGCATTGCTCTCAACATTGCCCTCTTTACAATTGCTTCCCCTACAATTTTTCTTTACAATTCAGCTATGCAGTACATCTCTAGTCAAGGTTTACACATCAATCTTTGCGGTAGCATTGACTATTGGCCTATACCATTGGACTCCCCACTCTCCTCCAACCACTTTCTTCACAGCTACTTAAGCTACACTAGCCACATGACCTCCACATGAACCCTACTTGCCATTAGTAAACTCACCATGTCAACACAACCACATAATTATGCCATGTCATCAATATGCTTACTAGGCACATTGCCCTCACACGTCTCTCTTGTTGTATATGACACTTTGTGCCACATCATGTTAGAGCTATACAAGCACAACTCCTCACTAGCACACCCCTACATACAAATGGAGAATTACCATGTCATCATTTTCTTTGTATGCTTTATGGTGAGTTTTATTTTTTACACATATCTATCGATAGCATCAGTAGGAGATAGGCTAGTTGAACCCTTAGCTAAGTTCAGTGATTCAACACCACAAAAATCTTCTCTTATAGACCTAATTTAGACAACTTGAGTTGGACATCTTGTTTCTATAATTTTTTGTTATGGGGACAAAATAGATGCCTAGATCAAGGCTTGCTTTTGGTGACCTAAAGATTCTCAATTTAGTACCAAGTATTTAGGTTAGTTGGCATTCGATTTTCCATTTGACCCATAAAAGTTTTAATTTTCAACTTGTCATAACTTCTTGCTTTTAATGGAATTGTTATTTTCCAAACTACATTGAAGGGAAAAACTTTATCCTTTTATTGCATAAGTGTGGCGTTTGAGACATTGGGCAATTTCTCATCAAGGGAAAATCATTATTTAATAGATTGTAGTCCTCTCAACAATATGTCAATACATGATGTTATAAGCTTCTTGGATCACAAAAGTAAGTTAGATGATAGTTTTGGCTCTTGGAATTTCAAAATGGAAAATATATTTGGAGCATTGCTAATGGTACACGTCTTGCAATTAATGTTGATGATAAGCCCAATGGGATGAAAGAGCCACACAATGTTTGTACATGATCAAAGTCAATGTGAAAGATGAAATCATGATCAAAGTTTATACATGATCAAATTCAAGTTGAAAGATGAATTCAAATTTCCGTCTCTTGAGAGAGAAATTTTCCGTCCATTGAATGAAAATTCCGTTCATTGCTTTGAGCACACATGTTTTGTCATGGTATCAGAGCATAGGTTTAGCTCTCCTAGTTTAGCTCATTAGTATTTCACTAGGATTGCTTCTATTCCTAGATTAGTAGGCATGCCTTAGGAGCTCATGTTTTTCTCCTAGGTTAGTTTTAGTTTTAGATTGAGAACAAATTTCCGTCTCTTGAGAGAGAAATTTTTCGTCCATTGAATGAAAATTCCGTTCATTGCTTTGAGATATTTCCGTCATTCTTGATGAGAGAGAGAGAGAGAGAGAGAGAGAGAGAGAGAGAGAGAGAGAGAGAGAGAGAGAGAGAGAGAGAGAGAGAGAGAGAGAGAGAGTTCCTTCTTAGAGATCTATTGTGAGAGTTGTTCTTCTCTTCTGAAGAGAGAGATTTGGTTGAGAGAGCTTTCTTTCATGCTGGTTGAGAAAGAAAGGATTTTCTTGAGATATGTGAAGTCCTGAGAGAACTCTACAAGAAACTGTCTTCTCTCCAGCTACAAGATCTCCTATGAGACACATATCCAACCTCTCCTACACTGACTCCATAGAGCTATCTACAACAATGCATGCAAAGGCTATCTACAATGCTATCTGTTGCCTCTTGTCCAGCCATTGCAAAGGCTCAGCATAGTGGAAAATGCCTCCAAAGCTTCTGCCATGACCAGTAAGCAAGGTTCCTTAAGGCTAAGCGACTATACTCCACGGGTTGCATCGGCTAGTGACTTTAACAATAGTCACTCACTCCCGTCTGTCAACCTAATAGCAACTCTAGCTCACGGCTGCATCCAAGGCGGCTCCCTCCTCCATAGACAAAGTAGTTCCAACCAACTCCTTCATTGGCTGACTGAACGACTGTGCCAAAGCTTTAGCCAACAAAAAAGTGCCACCAACAGCCAGCCCTGCGAGCTCCAAGGCGACCCTAATAGAGCGCAGCTCCCAAACACCAATGCAAAGCTCCAGAGAGTCGCCTCCTACAACGGCTCCTGCAACACCAAGGCGGATGAGCTCCATCTGCACAGTATCAAGCCTTTCGCTCCAACAACCACCAAGCTCCTAGGCCAGCCACGAGCTCACGGAGTGCTTTCGTCTACGCAACAACGCATCTATAGCTCTGTGACTGTTGACCCAGCAAGCCTTTTCTAGCTATACAGCTGTGGGAAATCAAAAAAAAAAACAAGCTACGCAGCAAATCTCCACACGACATGCTTCTATCTTCACAGCTCCACATCGTAACTCATCTCTTCTCCAATCAACAGGCCGCATTATTGCCATTGTCACCTCAAACCTTCCTTCTCCAAAGTCTCACTAAGGTAGGATTTGTGTGGGGTTAAGTTGAACCTTGGTTAAGCTAATGGTTAGGTTCAGCTGGATCATGGTAAAATTTATGTAACCATGGGTAACCCTATTTGGGTTTAAAGATTACCACATGGCACAGTGCCACCTAGGCACAGAGTCCCTTGGTAAGCACATTATGGAATTCAGCATGTGAATCCCTGTGCCACATCATCAATGGTCCTCTTCTTCACAAGAACTTTGACAAGCCGTAACTTGCAATCTAGGAAGAATTTGCACATGCTCCAAAAAGGAAAAGTGATCCTCATTTCAAGCTCTACGTGCCTATCTAGTCAGAATCATTGTATGCAATTAGACATTGCCAATATTGAAAGAAATCAATTGGTAAGACCTTTTGAATGGAAAAGCAAGGCATGAATGCACATATCATTGTCATAAGCATGCCAAAAGCACAAGTGTATGAGATGACCATAGCATAGAGCATGGCATCCACACACAAAGCATCAAGGCACATGGAAGAACAAAGCATCATGCATGAAGCTACACTAAGTAAAGAAGCAAACACCATCGTCATCAAGCCATGAGCCAAAACGTGACATCAATGGAATGTATTGAGAAACAAAAACCTTGCCAACCTTGCCTATATTTTGTAATCAAACTTGACCACTTGAGAGTAGCTATGAAAGCACCCAGGGGAGGTATTGACATGTAAACCACACTTTACCACCTTAAGTAGCAATGCATGCAGTGAGAATTATTTAAGTGTCAAAATTAGTGAAAAGGAAGCTTCATCATTGTAGCATGGAATTTGACGCTCATGTACATGAATACTTGGAATACTGGTATGCATTTTATGGCCCAAGGGCCACTAAGCTATGTCTATCATCAAGCCTTGAAGGCCAAAGAGGTAAAGCTCTCAAGTATCTATATGCTCATAGCATCAACGACCATGTCACTTCCCAAGGCTCATGTACAGAGCCATCAAAGAATTCTAAGGAACTCTACAAGGTCTAAGACCTTCATGTAGCTCGACCTTCTTCCACTTTAGTGCCAACATCATCAACTAGTAGATGAGGAGAGTTGCCTCTCCATAGGCTCTTCATTGACATCATCGATTGCTACCTTCTTGCATGCCATGCAACCTCCCCTTTAGCCCCTCTATAGGTACACCATTCAATCAAGGGTGATTCACCATTTTCTTGTGCATTGCCTCCTTTGGTGTCTGCATTTCTCATGCCTGCACCCTTCCCTTCCATCACCTCTGTGAGACTATGGGCCAATGCAACCTCTCAACCTCACCATCAACTACTTTTCTCCTTCCATAGCCTAGTCTCATCACCATAAATGCCAAATAGCTAGCTACTAATACCAACTCAATAGATTAGAGCTCCATGTGGCACCCCGCCAAGAGGATAAGGTTAGCGACAAGAAGCTGACATGTTTGTCACTTTCACATGTCATCAACTATTTGACACATGGCTTGTCTAATGTGGGGGTTAAAGGCCACTCTACCTTAACCTTGGTTATGTACAATACTCAAACACACACACACACACACACACACACACACACACACACACACACACATATATATGGATGACATAGAAGATTAGGGTGCTCTGCACCCACCAAAACTTGTGTGGCTCTCTCTTTTGGCTCCTGCTCTCTCTCACCTTCTTCCATTCCACTTTCGTTGTTGAGATCTCTCAACTAGTATCAGAGCGTGGGTGTTCTAGTTGAGCTTGGGTGTGAACCTGTGGAGCCCAAAGTCTGCTACTACTGCAGCTTTAAGAAGGAAGGAGAAGCTCTGTTGTGTGATTTTACCTACATCCTGGTGTGCAGAGACCTAGAAAAATCCTTTGGAAAGTTCTGTGAGTGGTTTTTTGCAAGCCTGCAGGTGGTGTTGGAGGGAAAAGACATTTTTTGATGACTCCCCTGTTCCTTTCGACGACTGACTAAGAGTCAGGAATGACCTGTAGAGGCAACCATTGCCTGTTTTTGGTGACCATTGCACTTTGGGAGTTTGAACACCCCTTCATTATTGAATTTGGGATCATTCATTAGATTTTTGACTCACTGTCTCTGCTTAAACGTTTTTGTGCCAGTGTGTTGGAACTCAAGTTTAAAGCAACCATTCGCAAATCTATCAATTCTGGTGGACTCAGAAGGTCCTAAAACTTCTATGTTGCTCATCATTTGCACTCCGATGCATTAATAGTGCTATGCTCTCTTGGATGAGACATTATTGAGGCATTTCGCTCTTATTGGCATTGGGTTTGCCATTGTTTTGTCATTACATGTTGACATTATCTTTTTGGGCCAGATTTGCTCATATGGGTGCATAGTATATGGACACGAGTCAGTTGCATTTTAATGCTTTGAGCCTTTGAGGTTTGGTGATATTACCTTCCATTGTGGCATACATATTTGGGTGCGCCTAGTATTTGGTGTGATTCTTTCTTGCAGGTACTAGCATTTGGAATTTTGTTTTATTTTGCATCATGGCATCCTCTTCCATGTCTAAAAAGGAGTTTTTTAGCATTAAAAAGTTTGATGGGACAAATATTTCTTTGTGGAAAGAATAGATAAGGCATGTGCTTATTCAAAAGGAGTAGATTAAACCCTTGGCAGGCATTGAAGCTAACCCTGCAGATATGTATGAGGATGATTGGAATGAGTTGGATGCATTGGCAAAGTCTACTCTTAGACTTCATCTTGTAGAGTCAGTTTATTTCATAGTAGTAAATGAGCAAACTACGAAAGATTTGTGGAAGAAATTGTGTGCCACTTATGACAAGGAAAGTGCCTCTACTAAAGTTTACCTCATAAAAAGGTTGTTTGAGCTGCAGATGAAGGAAGGGGTCACCATTGCTACTCACTTGAATGAATTCAATATTATTTTGAGCCAGTAGCTTCAGGCTCATAAGATCAATTTTGATGCGAAGACTAAGGAAATATTCCTCTTGTGTTCATTGCCATCGTCATCGGCGGATACCTTTGGTACATCTATCAGTAACTTTGCACTTGGTGGAGCATTGAAGTTTGATGATGTTGTGGCTAGCATGTTGGCTGAGGAGATTAGACAGAAGTCTATGGATGGCAACAAGCAAGATGCAGACTTAAATGTGCAAAGGGGCAGATCACAATTCAAGGGGAAGTCCCAAGAAAGAGGGAAGTCTTGTAGCAAATCTAGGGCATAGAACATTGAGTGTTACCACTGTGGCAAGAAGGGGCACATGAAAAAGGATTGCTACAAGCTAAAAAGAGAGAAACAGGGCAAATTAGGGTACAAATAAGAAGGAAGAGAGTCCCAGGAAGGACAAAGGAAAAGTGAAGATCGAGGAGATCAATGCAGTCTCACTGATGATAGTGACAATGACATTCTCTTCATGTCTAGTCTACCCCTACCACATCATGGCCAACCTAACTAACTCAATGAGTTCCATATTCAACTGCTCTCCCAGCATAGCAACAAGGGTGACCAAGGCAAGCTGCAACTACAAGGATGCTCCGGCACTTAAGCATCAATGGCCATGTTCACACCCACAACGAACTATCAAGCTCCAAGGCAAAGACTCTAAACATAACCACCTCCAACAACTTGGTGCTAGAAGGAGGGTAGCAATGCTCAGTCGACTGAATAGCACTCACGAATGCCAGTTGCACAAAAAGAAGCACCACACTTTTACAACCCCACAAGATACTTCTATCTCCAATGACCTACAATGCAAGCTCCAGCTTTATGTCTGACATCAGCACAGCCACCTCATGCTTGGAGCAAGGACCAAGAAAAATTCTAAATCACCACATTTATCTTTTGTGACCCTGGTTTTCCTTCTAAGATTGTTCTTCACCCAACACTCCTAGGGCTCTCACCTCTGTAGGAAGATGGTGATGTCCTAGCAACGGAACCACTATAACCAACCTTCAATTTCCTAAAGGGCAGTAGATCATAACTTGCATTGCATATTCATCATTCATAGCCACATTGCATCATTTCCAACCACAACTTTAAACAATACCACTTAGAAACAATTTGAGAAATAACTGGATGGAGGCTAGAGTGTCCCTGCTCAATGAAATCAAGTACAAGACACCACATTGGCCCCAAACTCGGGGCGCCCTTCTAGTATTTATTTATTTCTTTAAGAATGAGATTTGTACAAATAGCAAGGGCTCACCCTTGTGCTCTACCCCAAGGGCTATTTCCACTGTCCAAGCCAAACCTTGGCTATAACCTACATTCCGTCCTAGTGCAAACACTAGTACCCAAGTGCCAAGGCAAAGCTAAGGCATTCACCATTTGTCCATGACCGACTGTAAACCGACTGTAAAGGTATCCAAGAATTCCACAAAGACTGTAACCAACTGTTAATGACTAGGCATCCATACACTTCCCAAAATGGTCAAGCAGCCTCAAGGCTTCCAAATGCAATACATTGCCCCTCTAGCATTCTCCCAAGCACACCCTTTGTAACTGAGTGTCTGCTTAAGCCTCTAAGGTCTAGAGGAAGCTCCAAACAACAAACGGAGCAACAACAGGCTTCTAAACATCACCAAATGCAATCACATGAAAGGGATAGCAACAAGAGAACTCAAACTAGCTTCAAATAACTTCAATCCAGCTCTCTGAGGAACTCCAATCCGGTCTAGGAAACCTCCATCAGCAACAGATCCAATGTGGAGGCTAACAGGAGGAAATGGCTGCTTGGAGAGGGAAGGGAAGAGAGAGATAATGGGCAGGAATCAGATAGAGAGAGAAAGAGCAAGAGGATCATGGGCAGGAGAGGAAGCGATCAACCTGCCTTGGGGTGTGTGCAAGGAATCGTACAATCAACCGTACAACAGCCCATACAATCTTGAATTTCATCTATATAGATAGCCAAAGGTTGAACAATAGTAGCAAGTGCTTCGTACAAGATGCAATTATGGCCTTGGGCTTCGTGCAATGTGAAAACAGTCATATAACCTACGTTGAATCGTCTGTACAGCAACAAGAAATGTCAGCACCGAATTAACATCCATACATCGTGTATAGGAGTCCGTATAGCCAATGATCAAAGCACCTTGGGATGCATGCCAAAGATGCGTGCAAGGGAGTAGCCTTCAAAAACTGTGCAACAGCATGTAACGTGGGGGGGGGGGGAGGTGATCTCGAAATGCGTGAAAGAAAAACCAGCCAAGAGAAAACATCACGTAGCCTTGAACAGAGAGGAAGGGGGGTAGGTAGTGCATGAGGGAATGCCTATTAGATATCAATGCTCCACTCTCATGTAACTACGCGGGAACCAACTAACTCTACTTGTAAGCCCCCCATATGAGGAGAAGGCATTTGAGTAGCTCGGTTATCCGGTAGGTCCTGGTTTGGACACTAGATGGGGGCCATGTGTGGTCTGATGGCTGGACGGCTTCAGATAGAGTTGGCACACTGCCAACTAGGCTACATGCAAGTGCGGGAAGGCATCCCTTGACTGACCGCACTCAGGGTAGATGGAGCATTTCCTAGGGCAACCCACTCTCAGGTTGTAGGGCCTGTTTGGAGCCTCAGATGATCCCGGATGGCTGTGGGCCGAACGGTGTCCGTAGGTTAGTTGCTCTGTTTTGCGCACCGGTTTTATCGTATGGTCGATGGCCTACTTTAGGATTGACCCCCAGTCGACTGTTTTGGGCGGACTGGGTCGACCAGCCAATTGAGCCTAACCGACTACGACTGGTGGCTATGTAAGAGCAAGCTTGTGAAGCCCATTTCATCACTGGCTACAGTAACCTTGATTCCTTAGCATTCAGCCTCCGTCTTCTACCGTTTCCAGCACGCCATCGAAGCTTCTTTCACAGGAGCGCACGGTTGGGAGGCAGAGCCATCTATTGTATCAGTTCTACAGTAATCAAATTTTTGATTCTCCATACTATCTTGTTTTCTCTCTTGCGTACAAGATCCTATTATTTGTTGAGCACAGACGTTATATTATTTTCTTACATAATATCAGAGCCTGGACTCTAGCAAGAAGATTTGGTAGTGTGTTTCTGTTTGCGAGCAGATTGTGAGAGATGGCCCAGCCTGCAAGACTGCGAATCCCACTGTTCGGCGAAAGCGGAAAGTTGGACAGCACTATCCTCTCTGGAAGTTCAAGATGAAGACCATCCTAAGCACATATGAGATTTGGGACATTGCTACTGGGGTGGATGTGAGGCCGGTTCCGAGACCGGATCCAGCCAATGCAAGACAACAGATAGTATCAACTGCATATGAGATTCTCGCGTGGACAAGAAGAAATGCAGATGCACTGTGTTCTATTGTTTACAGTGTTAGTGATTCCGTCATGGCATTAATTCAACATGTCACCATAGCGGAGGAGGCATGGACGGTCTTGAAAAATCAGTACGAGACCATGAATCAAATGCAGATTCAGAATCTGGAGACTCAACTCGCGAATGAGAAGTTGTCTGAGTCTGAAGCGGCAGAGAAGTTCATCACCAGGGTGAAGAATCTGCGTGATCAGATGACTGCGATTGGCATCACCATCACCAGTGAGAATCTAGCACGAAGGTGCATATGGATTCTCCCACCAAAGTACAACGGTCTTGTTACGGCGCTGAATACGCAAAACAAAAATCCACCCCTCAACTTTGAGGATTTCAGCGCGATGCTTCTGGAGGAGGAGATGCGTCAAAAGACGAGGACTAGAGAAGATTCAGCTTTTTGGACCGAATCAAAGAAAGGAAAGGGTAAGGACTCTGGTAACCCATCTTCTTCTGATGATAAAAAGAGAAAGAAGAAGATCAAGTGCTTCTATTGCAACAAGGCAGGGCACAAGTAGAATGAGTGCCGAAAGAAGATTACAGATGAGAAGAATGGAGTGAAGAAAGAGTCCAGCAACAGCGCGCAGACAGTACCTATAGAGCTGTTCGTAGCAATTGAGGAGATTTGCACGGAGGCAGTTCATGTACCTGCGGATGAACCTTGGATCATTGATAGTGGTGCATCGTGCCACATGACCAGTCGAAAGGATTGGTATTTGTCTCTACAGTCGGCAGGGAATGACATCATGGTAGCAGTCGGCAATGATGCAAAATGTCCAGCAAAAGAAAAAGGTATGATTGCTCTCAAGTCAGATGGAGTTGTAAAACAGTTGTCCGATGTTCTTTATGTGCCAGATATTAAGAGGAACTTGTTGTCTGTTTCTACAATCACAGATCGGGACCTCAAAGTTCAATTTGATAAGAATGGTGCATAGATCGTGGATCTTCAAGGAAAGGTCATTGGTAAAAGTACACGACGCAACAAGATTTATGAACTCTCAGCTTTCAGTGCTCGAGCGGATGTGAAGAACACTAAGCTGTGGCATGAGAGGTTTGGTCATCTTAACCTTAGCTCTTTGAAGGAGATGCATAAAAGTGGAATGATTGCAGACCTACTAGAAATTTCAGATCTGCCCGATGTATGTGAAGCTTGCATGATGGGCAAGCAGCATCGGCAACCCTTTCCTAAAGAGGCCAGCAAGGCAAAGGCTCCTCTAGAGCTCGTTCACACGGACCTCTGCGGAAAGATGGAGACGGAAGCTTTGGGTGGTTCCTTCTACTTCATGATGCTGATCAACGACTATAGTAGAAGGATATGGATATACTTCCTGAAGACGAAAGACGAGGCTTTCACTAGGTTCAAGGAATGGCATGTAATGGTCGAGAAAGAGTCAGGGAGGAAGGTGAAGAAGCTGAGATCAGATAGAGGTGGAGAGTTCACGTCGACTGAATTCGAAAGTTACTGCAAAAGTCACGGAATCAAGAGGCAGAAACCCCCACCACATACATCACAGCAAAATGGAGTAGCAGAACGCAAGATGCGCGTCATCTGCGAAATGGGAGACGGAGTATGATGAAAGGGAAAGATTTGCCAAAGGCTTTCTGGGCTGAAGCATGTAACACTGTAGTTTACATCCTTAATCATAGCTACACGAAGGCTGTGAACGGGATGACTCCACTGCAATCCTTTTCTGATAAGAAACCTTCAACTGCACATTTCAGAGTTTTTGGATGTGACTGTTTTGTGCATGTCCCTGATGCTACCAGGACCAAATGGGAACCGAAGAGCCGGAAGTGTATTTTCTTGGGCTACAGTGAATAGGCGAAGGGTTACCGTCTCTATAACCCTGTTACCAAGAAGGTAATTGTAAGTCGCGATGTGGTCTTCTCAGAACAGGCGCATCAATTGGAGGAGGATGCTTCCTTCCCAAACAACCAGGACTAGGATATCCATCCAGTACCACCACCAACAGCGGACCGAACTCCCCCAACGATGCTTGGGAGGATTCAAGACAAAGAAGATGAAGAAGAGCTTGTAGAACCACAACGGCAACGGCCATTCCTGAAGTGGGTAAAGTAGCTTTTGGATGGTAGAGAACCTCCAGCCATTGAGGAAAAACCATCCGAACACCGCCGGTCCAAGAGATTAGAGGAGCAAAGAAGGGCGCAGGAACACTTGGTCAACTATGCTTTGATGACAGAAGTGATCCGTGCTGATGAACCCAAGTGTCTTGAAGAGACACAAGGCGATGATAGGTGGATGGAGGCTATGTAGTCGGAGTATGGCTCCATAATGAAGAACAACACTTGGGACCTTGTGGATCGACCACCAAAACGCAAGGTAATCGGAACCAAGTGGGTGTACAAGATCAAGTACAAGTCCGATGGCACGTTGGATAAGTACAAGGCTCGGCTCATGGAAAAAGGATTTGCACAGGTACATGGTTTTGATTATCAAGATACTTTTGCTCCCACAGCTCGACTAACCATAATTCGTAGTGTTTTGGCTTTAGCTGCCCAGGGAAGTTGGCCCGTGTTTCAGATGGATGTGAAATCTGCCTTTCTGAATGGAGATCTCAAGGAGGAGGTATACGTGGAACAACCACCAGGTTTTGAGATCCCCAGTTCAGAAGGTAAAGTCTGCAAACTGAAGAAGGCACTTTACGGGCTGAACCAGGCCCCACGAGCATGGTACCAGCGAATTGATGCCTACTTTTTGCAAAACGGGTTCAGGAGGAGCCCATCTGATGCAAATTTGTATATCTTCAGAGAAGGAGGCAGGTGTTTGATCGTGTTCCTTTATGTGGACGACCTTGTCATAATAGGGAACCATGAAGAGAAGATCTCGCAGACGAAGCATTTGCTAGGAAGAGAGTTTGAAATGACAGACGACTGATGCATTTTTGTTTGGGGATTGAAGTTTGGCAGGAGTCGAAACAGATCTTCATTTCACAGCTGAAGTATGCTGGAGAGATACTGAAGGCATTTGGCATGGCTGAGTGCCAAACAGTTGGTACCCCTATGGAGGTTGACGTGAAGCTCTCAAGCGAGGATTCATCACCACTGGTGGACGAAGCGCAGTACAGAAGACTTGTGGGCAGCTTGATTTACCTGTGCAACACACGGCCGGACATTAGCTTTGCAACTGGTGTACTTAGCAGGTTTTCCAATAAGTCCCGGGAGAACCATTGGAGGGCAGGGATGCGGGTGCTGAAATACATCAAAGGCACACTTGATTATGGCATCACCTATACCAAGGGCAACATCTTGATCGGATTCTGTGACTCGGATTGGGCAGGAGACGTGAACAGCAGGAGATCAGTGACAGGGTATTATTTTTCACTTGGATATGGAGTTGTGTCATGGGTCAGCAAGAAGCAACCCATAGTTGCTCTTTCTTCTACCGAGGCCGAGTACAAATTTGCATGCTTTGCTTCTTGCGAGGCAGTGTGGTTGAGGAGGATTTTGGGGGACGTGGGTGCAATGTAGAACAAGCCTACGCAGTTATCATGTGACAATCAGAGTTGCATGGCGATTGCAAAGAACCCAGTGTTCCACGCTCGCACAAAACACATTGAGATTTAATATCACTTTGTACGCGAGTTGATCATGCATGGAGAGGTCGACTTGGTGTACTGTCCGACTACAGAGAATGCTGCGGACATCTTCACGAAGGCTCTTGGAAGAGACTTACTGGAGAGGCATCTTCATCGACTTGGCATTGGGCTGAAAAAGTAAGTTCACTTGCGGGTGGACATTGAGGGGGGGTGTTAGATATCAATGCTCCACTCTCATGTAACTACGCGAGAACCAGCTAACTCTACTTGTAAGCCCCCCATATGAGGAGAAGGCATTTGAGTAGCTTGGTTATCCGGTAGGTCCTCGTTTGGACACCAAATGGGGGCCATATGTGGCCTGATGGCTAGACGGCTTCAGATAGAATTGGCACACCGCCAACTAGGCTACATGCAAGTGTGGGAAGGCATCCCTTGACTGACCGCACTGAGGGTAGATGGAGCATTTCTCGGGGCAGCCAACTCTCAGGTTGCGGGGCCCGTTTGGAGCCTCAGATGATCTTGGATGGCTGTGGGCCAAAAAAACCGTAGGTTAGTTGCTCTGTTTTGCGCACCGGTTCTATCGTATGGTCGGTGGCCTATTTCGGGACCGACCCCCAGTTGACCGTGTTGGGCGGACTGGGTCAGCTACCCAATTGAGCATAATCGACTACGACTAGTGGCTATATAAGAGCAAGCCCGTGAAGCCCATTTCATCACTGGCTACAGCAACCTTGATTCCTTAGCATTCAGCCTCGTCTTCTACTGTTTCCAGCATGCCATCGAAGCTTCTTTCACAGGAGCGCACGGTTGGGAGGCAACGCCATCTATTGTATCAAATTTTTGATTCTCCATACTATCTTGTTTTCTCTCTTGCGTACGAGATCCTATTATCTATTGAGCACAAACGTTGTATTATTTTCTTACAATGCCATGTGGCCCCCTCATTAAAGCTCTAATCCTTGCAAACCAATGGAACATTGGTTTGCCCCCCACATTAAAATTCTAACCCTTCTAATCATTGAAACATTGATTTCCTTGGGCCTAACTTTAAGACCCCTCTAAACCTTGCCTTGCCCCTAGCAAGTAGGCATAGTGTGTGCACCTAGGGACTTCTAGGAAGTGTCGCTTCCCCTAGGCTAGCCCCCTAAGCCAAAGTTAGTCACGGTTCATAACTTCACATCCTCGTGACATACCCTCCTCTTGAAACAACAAACTATCAAATTTGCTGCTATAAACATAAACCACTAGTAATGATAATATGGTCTAGGAGAGCGTGCGAGTCCATCCATATATCAACGAATCATTCATGTGGAGTGACTAGTACACTCATCATAGAAATCCTGTAGCAGATGTATTGTCAGCAAACAATACCTCGGATGAGACATACAGTGTCACCAAGCGACTTCTAGCTACCGTGAGCCTGTTTGTTGACAAGGGGGTGGAGAAACTACCCCCTTCTTGAGCATCAGGCAATGCTCCAGACTTACGCTTTGTTGAGCCTGAAGGAGCTACAACCAAAGTCAGCTCAAAGCACAACAACTGAGTGGACTACACCATTCTGAGTGAAATCTGCTAGTTCACGCGCCTCCAATAACATGAACCACACACACATGGCAATAATGGATCCTAGGAACATAGATCTCGGTACTCAAAATCCTTTCAGACTTGCATCACCGCAAGCTGAATCGGTTTAGCCGATCTATGCTAGACTTGGATCCTTGCCTCGTGGTTCAAATCAAAGACCAACTAGCATGTACTAAATGGATTTACTGCTCGAGCCATGTCGGGCAACAAGAGCATCCAAAACAGGCATGTGATACATGGATGTGCTACTCTAGCCATGCAGGGCAACAAGAGCAATCCAACAGGAATAAGGAATACTTATTTTGGAATTTACCATATAGCCTAAAAAGAGGAGACTCTCCATACTGACTGATAAAAAACCAACAAAACTAGTAGGGAAAAACCATCCTACAAATTACAATGCAAAACTACTATGGAATAAACATCCTGCAAATAACAAAGCAGCCTAGAAAGAGGAGACTCTCCAATTTCTAGCTGTTACAATTATTCATACCAATATTATTGCTTTTTACCAAAGGAAAACAAATCTCCTAGCGCGTGTGGCTGTCCTTTTTCGCTTCTTGTGCTCCCATAGGTTGTTTCCATTTACGATTGGGACAATCTTTGGCCTGATGGCCCTCTTCTTTGCAAAGGAAACAATTTCCAACTTCAAATAGGGCTTGCCATTCCTTAGGAGACAATCTCTCTCTAGTACTGGGCTAACTATCAGGTCTCGGATCCACATCAAACTTGACTTTGGTCGTCTTGACAAATTTCCTTTTCGTGAAAGAGTCATCCTGCTGCTTACCTTTGAACCCTGGAGTCATCCCTTACATGAGAGCATAAGCTGTAGTAGCATTCTCAATCAGCTGAGATATGTTGGAGACCTTTGTCTTGGTGCAATAGTCACCACAAAGCTCCTTTGGTAGCCCACAACAATACTTTTCCACCTACTCAGACAATGATACAGTCCTATACGAACTGACTCGCAATAAGGCCTCCCAGAACTTTTGGTTATACTCTTCAAGATTCTTACAGTTTGCGGCATCCAGCTTATGCCATGCTGTCATTATATCCACTTCAAAAGTGGTGGTGAGCCAAGCAGATGAGAAAACTTGCTTGAACTCAACCCAAGTGTTAGGGGCTTTACCCTGCAAAAGCAAATTAGTCATTAGGAAAGAAGGGAAGTCATTTTGGGGCCCTCTAAGAAATTCACTATTTACCTAATTTTGTTGCACTCAAAATGTGAAAAATGCCATAAAATATGGATACTTACTGCAAAAATATCAGTCTAGTACTTAGGCTTCACATTAAATGCATATATAATATTCTTGATTCCCTGTTCAGTTTTTAATGATTCTGACATTGCTAACGCATCCCCGGAGCGGGCCAAAACCCCGAAATTGACCCTGGAGACACTGAAAACTGAAATTGTCTAGCTCGCCAAATTGCGTTTTTGTGTAAATCACCCATTCCGAGAAATTTTGCCCTTTTTCGGACCTTCGGGCGTCGGTTTTTGGTGTCTCCAAGATCGATTTGGGGATTTTGGCCCGCTCCAGACGCGTTGGCGATGTTAGAATCATCAAATACTACACAGAAAAACATCTTTTGAAGATCACGTATGTCAAACATAATAAAAGAAAAAGATTTTGAATATGACTTATTTTATATTTTTACATGGTTTTTGGTATTTTTCAAATGTTACGTTGGCCCTCTTCTGATTGGTCGAGAGCCTATTTTTCTAAACTCTAAAAGACCCCAAAATGAGCTCTCTTTTTTCCTAATGCCACCATTGGAGTGTGTTACCCTTCAAGAAGGTAGCCTGCCTTTCGTACCTTGGAAGACTCTGTGAAATGACCACTAGAATAGGCAGCATCAAACTATTGCACAAATGTCAGAGCCTTCAATCTGTCCTGCATCCCATTAAAGGTTTCAAACTTCACAGCTGCCCCTCCCTCCTTATAATCTTTCAGCTTACCTTTGGGAGTAAGATTATCATAAATAGGGGGCTATAAGTATGGTGGAGGCATCGTGGATCCCATATTCTATACCATGTGCCCATGGTGGGGTTGACCATTCCAGATCCCATTCCCTGCATCTGTGGCATACTCCAAGTGCTACTCATCATTCCAGGCATCCCTATCTACATACCAGGCTGCATCCCTATGTTTGCATACATCATATTGGCATTTGTCGGGGGCATTCCTCCCTCTATGTGCTGCTGGAAATTCTGCATTCTTGGTTGAAAACTACCCAAGTATGTACCAGGCATACTAAGCCCTTCTGTGGGCTGTCCCACCATTGCCTGAAAAACTGATCCTTCGTCAAAATATCATGGATGCTTCATGGGTTGAGGAAGGACTTGCTGTCCTTGATTAAGTGAATGAAAATTATTGGCATTACTCGCTACATGGGTGACTATGGGCATCTCTGGTGGCTGTCCACTGAAAGATACATGCCGGTGAGTCTTCTTATGCTTCTTTTGCTTCTTCTCAGCTGTCTTTTTGCTTCTAGGGGAAACATTACTACCAGGAGTAGCTTGCATAATCTCCATGAAAGTCTGTTGTAGTTATGACAGGGCTCCCACTACACGGGGACGAGCATTTTCCGAGCCAAATCTTCCGAGCGTCCGAGCGAAGGAAAAAAAAAGCTTCCAACTATATAAGAATTTGGCAAAAATAGATTAAAACAAAACATAGTTTCACTTAGAAATATACAAAGTATTATAGCAATGCCTATTCTCTACACAAATCTTTACAAGAATCTTTGGGAATGGTGAGTAACATAATGGGATGGCTTTTGAAGAAACCCACATGTAGAGTAGAGTTCTCTATGAAAATTCCCTTATAATCATCTAACAACTTTTACTTAATAGGGAGTGACATTGAAAACCCTCTCTCAACCTAGCCTAATGAAAGGGTTTATCCAAAGAAATCTCATTAAGTTAACCCATCAAGGTAGTTTCGCCAACGAAACCCCTTTGAAGTAGGTCTTCCAAGGTAGTTTCGCTGTCGAAACTACCATGGACATCACTTTTTAAAGTGGCATAACTTTCACATCTAATGTCCAAATATAGTCATTAAGCCACTCAAATTGATTGAAAAACCCTATTTGACCACATTTATGCGATTAAATTTTAAAAAATATTGCTTATATAGTATTAAATATTACATGTATTTTATGAGAGTGATATATAAGCCCAAGTTAATACGTATTTATAATAATTTAAACTTCTTTAGAAACATATCCATAAATATCTTGTTATTTATGTTATTAAAACACTAGAAAGCTCGTCATATTAATATAAAATGTGTTTAATAAGTAATTATATATGTATAATATTATTATATTGAGAGTGATTAAGAGGGATGTTTCTTAAAGGAATTATTTTTCAATACTTTTTTAAGATAATATCAGGGGTACAAAGGATGTCGATGAAGAAGAAAATTTATATTATGTAAAATTGAACGAGTGACAATTTTGTATATTTATGATAAAGGGATCTATTTCTAGTGAAAATAAAAGTGTTAAGACCATGTTTCCTAAATAAATACAATTTTTTAAATCTCTTTAAAAACATGCTCGGATAAAAGTGCTCATATGTTTTTGCTCGTAAAATTGACGCATCCCTCAGTGGCATGCTTAGGAAAAACATGATGTCCCTCATCATTCTGTTCTTCTTCACCCTCACTGGTGTTGTGCTCCTCATCAAAGCTGTCTACTTCCTGCTCGGAGATAGTCAATGATCTCTCACGGTGTGACATGATTGTTGATACTATGGCTGTAATAAAATTGCAATGGGGCTTTCTTCACCCAACATTCCCAGGACTCACCTCTGTAGGAAGATGGTGATGTCCCGACAACGAAACCACTCTAACCAGCCTTCAATTTCCTAAAGGGCAGTAGATCATAACTTGCATTGCATATTCATTATTCACAACCACATTGCATCATTTCCAACCACTTAACTTTGAACAATACCACTTAGAAACAATTTGGGAAATAACTGGATGGAGGCTAGAGTGCCCCTGCTCAATGAAACCAAGTACAAGACACCACACTGGCCCCAAACTCGTGACGCCCTTCCGGTATTTATTTATTTCTTTAAGAATGAGATTTGTACAAATAGCAAGGGCTCACCCTTGTGCTCTACCCCACGGGCTATTTTCACTGTCCAAGCCAAACCTTGGCTATAACCTACATTCCATCCTAGTGCAAACACTAGTACCCAAGTGCCAAGGCTAAGCTAAGGCATTCACCATTTGTCCATGACCGATTGTAAAGGTATCCAAGCATTCCACAAAGACTATAATCAACTGTTAATGACCAGGCATCCATACACTTCCCAAAATGCTCAAGCAGCCTCAAGGCTTCCAAATGCAATACACTGCCCCTCTCGCATTCTCCCAAGCACACCCTTTGTAATTGAGTGTCTGCTTAAGCCTATAAGGTCCAAAGGAAGCTCCAAACAACAAACGGAGCAACAACAGGTCCAGAGGAAGCTCCAAACAACAGGCTTCCAAAAATCACCAAATGCAATCACATGAAAGGGATAGCGACAAGATGCGTGCAAGGGAGCAGCCTTCGAAAATCGTGCAACAGCAAGTAATGTGCTGGAGGGGGGAGGGAAAGGTGATCTCGAAATGCGTGAAAGAAAAACTAGCCAAGAGAAAACATCACGTAGCCTTCAAAGGAGAGGAAGGGGGTAGGTAGTGCATGAGGGAATGCCACGTGGTTCCCTCATTAAAGCTCTAACCCTTGCAAACCAATGGAACCCCTCACATTAAAATCCTAACCCCTTCTAACCAATGAAACATTGGTTTCCTTGGGCCTAACTTTAAGACCCCTCTAAACCTTGCCTTGCCCCTAGCAAGTAGATGTAATATGTGCACCTAGGGACTTCTGGGAAGTGTCGCTTCCCCTGGGCTAGCCCCCTAAGCCAAAGTTAGTCACGGTTCATAACTTCCTGTCCCTGTGACAGCCAGGGTTTTCCCCATGAGAAACCCCACAGGGTAGCTCCATGGGAATCCCTTGTGGACAGTTCAGCTTTATGTGAGGGGTCCAATAAACTCCAAGAAGGACAATCATGAGCTGACCACATGGCAGCCTCTGCCTTTCCCCGTTCACACCTAAGGGTGGCTCCCCATCGTACGGCTTGTTTGGGGTCTTACATGTGCAAGGTTGACCCTACTACATCTTGACCATCTTAAGAATTGCCAATCTGTTCATGGCCAATTTGAAATTTATTTCTTGCATGAAGACACATGAGAGTTCACACTTGTTAGCTGTAGGTTCCCTATTATTGTGGTGAGCCACATCCACGATTGACAGAAGTATCCCTTCTTTTACAACTATTTGCATGATGTTTGCCTTTAACAATAGCTTTTACACCTTGTCTGGACAATCACTTCCTATCTGCAGAATACATATTTGAGAGCAATACATATGATGCATCTTTCTGGGGGTCTAAAAGAGAAGCCTGTTCTGCTGCCATTTTTCCTCGTCCAACATCACCGTATGATCTGCATGCACCAAGCAAAGAAGTCCACACATGAGTGTCAGGTTGAGCTGGCAGTTTGCCAATAAGAGCCTCAGCCTCTTCTAACCGTCCAGCCCGTCCGAGGAGGTCAATCATGCAGCTATGATGCTCCGCCATTGGTACAATGCCAAGATCATCGATCATAGCCTTGAAGAAGCAACTTGCTTCATCCACAAGGCCTGCATGGTTGCATGCAGAGAGAAGGCTGACAAATGTGATATCATTAGCTCCCACTCCTTCCTGTTGCATTTGCCAAAACAACTTTAGGGATTCCTTACCATGGCCATGCTGGGCATATGCAGCAATCAAGGCAGTCCAGGAGACCACATTGCGTTGTTGGATTTTATAAAAAACTGCACGTGCTTCTTCGAGAGCTCCACACTTTCCATACATGTTGATCAGGGCATTGCCCACAACCATCTCCGACTCCAGTCCTCTATCAACAATCCACAGGTGCATTGCTTTTCCCTCAGCCAGCGTTGCCAGGCTAGCACATGCCCCAAGAAGGCTCATGAGCGTAATCTCATCTGCCTCCACTCCTTGTGACTCCATCACTTGAAAAAGCTCAAGGGCCCTTTTACCATGCCCATGCCTAACATATGCTGTGATCATTGCAGTCCAGCAGACCACACTGTGCTCAGTCATTTTGTCAAACACTGTGGATGCAAAATCAACAGCTCCACATTTGCCATACATATTGACAAGGGCAATGGCCACTGAGTTATCTGAGTCAAAACCACCTTCAATAACTTCAGCATGGATTAGCCTACCTTCTGATAAAAGTTCCAGGGCTGCACACGAGCCCAAAACAGTGACGAATGTACTTCCACTTCCCCTTAAGCCTCCCAGTTGCATTTGTTTGAAGAGACAAAGAGCCTCCTTGCTGTGTCCCTGATCAGCATATGCAGTAATAACAGCAGTCCAAGAGACCACATCATGGTATTCAATCAGGTCAAACACCGAGTGTGCATCCTTTAAGGATCCAGATTTGCCATACATATCAACAAGAGCAGTCCCAACAATAGTGTCCAACTCATAATCTCTCTCCAAAATGTGTGCATGGATTGCCTCACCTTCTGTCAGGGCTGCCAAGCTAGCACATGCCCCAAGGATGCTAACCAGCGTGACTTTGCTTGCCTCAACTCCCTCCTGCTGCATCTGCTGAAAAATTTGAAGGGCATCCTTAGCATACCCACACTGAGTATGAGCGGTTATTATTGTATTCCATGAGATAACATTGCGTTTTATCATTTGGTTGAAAACCATGCATGCTTCAGCAAGTGCACTGCATTTACCATACATATTGACAAGGGCATTTCCCACTGCAACATCTGATCCAAATTCACTGTCAATTATACGACCATGAATAGCCTTACCTTCTGCTAGGGCTGCTGGACTCGCACATGCCCGAAGAATGCTTGTGAATGTCATATTATTTGCGTTAACCCCTTGCTGTTGCATGTGCTGAAATAATTTAAGAGCTTCCTTGCGCTCCCCATGCTGGATGTATGCTGTGATCATAGCAGTCCAGGAGACCACATCACGTTGTGGCATCTTGTCAAATACTTCAATTGCATGTTTTAGACTCCCACACTTAAAATACATGCTGACAAGAGCATTACCGACAGCCACCTCTAGCTTGTGTTTACCGCCAACAATGCACGCATGGATTTTCCGACCCTCCTTTAGAGCTGCAGGACTGGCGCACGTTGCCAAAATGCTCACAAACGTGACCTTACTTGGCTCCATTCCATCAAGCTGCATCTCCCAAAATAGTTGAAGGGCCTTCGTGCTCTGTGCATGCTGGGCGTACGCAGCAATCATGGTGTTCCAGGATACTATACTGTGTTGGTGCATACTGTCAAACACATAACGTGCTTCATCCACGGCTCCATTACTTTTATACATACACATAAGGAGGTTTGATAGAAAAGTGTCTCGCTGAAGCCCACTTATGATGACATAGGCATGAAGCCGCTTCCCCTCTAAGAGATTCACTCCTTCCTGTAAGGCAGCGGCGACTCCCTCCCGGTCCAATTGATGCAGGGACTCATCAGGTGGCGATTTCTGGTCCAGGTCATTAATGAAGCCTTGCAACGTGAGTCGTTCTGACTGACAACATTTATTTGAACGTCTCTCTATAATAAATTCATCGTTGTTCTCAGTAGTACTACCAAGCTCGTTCAATACATCTAGCACAGGGTCCTGAAGGTTGGCGCGGGAAGTGGGTAGCGTGTGAACTGCTAGACTAAAAGACCCAAGATTGCCTTGATTGCTGCAGATGTGATTTTTACTGCCGGGAGCAGAAAAGATATTGCCCCGTGACAACACAAAATTATCACACACTAAATGCTGGGTGTCCAGGACACGCATCGAGGTGTAGATGTAAGACGTGTAGAAGGGATACCAAGAATTCGACAACATAAGCTGGCCACGAGAACACATGGAAAGAAGCAAAGTAAGGTCTCACTTGATCATACAAAATCTGCCATCGCAAAACATTTGATTGCCTCCATTCTTCTTCTTTTCTCGAAAAAGGCTTATATATTAACAAAAGGAGAAAACGTGAAACATGTCCCACAAAAAAGGAGACATTATAACGAGACCTTCAGGCACAATAGCACTGGTCCGTGGTAGGATATGGTACTCTGTGATTATGCAGAGACCTTTTCTGGTGTCCTGGTCGGGAAATCGTTCATTGCAGGGTGATGTTGAGATCTATGCGTACAAGGATCAGTTTAAACCGTTGATGCTTTGTTAAGACGTTGATGATTGGCCGATGAATGAAGTATGCATTGACAAAGGTGATCTGAAAGGATTTGTGAATTGTGCAGGCAAAGATCTTCATAAGGGATTTGTTCTATGGATTAGAACAGTAAGTCACCCCTGTTATTGAAAAATGGAAAAATCGATTAGCATTAGTCTCCATCTCAGCCCCGCGAAGAATTAACTAAGCTACTTGCCCCCCTAATCAAAAACTATTTCACCTAAGAAATTAAGGTAAGGTGTCTTGCAGCCAATCGCCATCCATCGCCGTCACTCTGTGAAATATCTCGTTGCTTCGAGAAATCTCTGGGTGGTTAATTCGTTACGAAGGAGAAACCAGTACGGTGGCGTCGCCTCGCTCTTCTTTTCCCTTTCCTTTCCCACGCCGCGAGTCGTCTCAGCTTTCCGAATCCCATCTTTCCGTGGTTGTCTCACCCTTCCTGGCTCCCATTTGTATTATGTAGGGAGGCGATGTGGACAGAGGTAGTGAGGGCTGAGCAGAGAGAGGGAGAGAGCAGAGGGATGAAACGAGAGAGAGAGAACGGGAGGGAGAGGAGAGAGGAGGAGAAGAGGGGACAGAGGTGGAGGCGGACCCTTTGATGCTTGTGTGCCTAGCTCATCTATCCTTACATTTGTCACAATGCCCTTTGATGCTTGTGTGTCTAGCCAAAATTGCAATCTATTTCCTCTTCTTGTAGAATGCTCCACCTCTGAGAGTGTGGCAAGTGTGCATTCTCTCTATTCTGCCTCCCTCCAAAATTTTGCCTTAATTAATTGTATATCCAAATGGTGCAAGAGTCCAAATTGACATAATCTCTTGAGACTAGAGATCAAGTAACCAGGCATTCTCAATGAATTAATTAGAATCAAGCTTAGGCACATGTTGGATAGCATCCTTGGTATCACATGATGTAGAGCCTTGTATTTTTTAGGAGGCACTTAAGCATCTACCATGGATGGCAACCATGGATTGAAGCTTGCACTCATCAATGGGAAGATCCAAGAGGAGGTATATGTCAAGTAGTCTCCAAGCTTTGTGGTTAAGGGGAAGCACTTGGTGTGCAAGTTGAAGCATTGTATGGGTTAAAACAGGCCCCAAGAGCTTGGCATCATAGGATCAATCAATTCTTCCCCACTATTGGAACTCACTCGTAATTCATCAACCTTCAACCTCTACATATTAATACAAGGTGATCTTGTCTTGCTCATTATATTATATGTTGATGATCTTATCATCTCTAGGAATCATCATAGCATGATAATAGATACACAGGTTATGCTTCAAAACAAATTTGAGATGACAAATCTTGGGAAGCTTCATTACTTCCTCAGCATGGAGATCCATAAGACACCTAATGGAATATTTCTTGCAACCGTTAGGTACTATTTGGAGCTTTTGGAGAGATTTTAGATGACAATCCAATAGCTACTCCCATGGATCCAAGGAGGAATCTTTCTAACTCATCTTGGTCTAACCGTTATCCCATGGAAAGGTTAGATCTGGAAAGCTTACTCCTTCAACGAAGAACACAAACTTGTTTGCCAGCAAGTAGTGGCAGAATTTCTTAACGGCGTAGACTATCATGAGGCCCTCTCTTTCTGTAGTCATATAATTCATTTCTGCATCATTTAGTTGGTAACCTACAAAGTATATAGGATAGCCTAGGTTATACTCTCTTGGCTATGCCAACACACACCCTATTGTGAACTTGGAAATGCTCATGAAATATTAAATTCCAATCTGATGTTCACAAGATAGGAGCGGAAGCCAGGATGATTTTAAGAGTTTCATAGGAGGTCTGGTAGGCCTCCATCTAGTTGAATAATATCAACAGCTTGTAGAGGGGGCGAGCAATCTCAGCATAGCCCAGAACAAAGGAATTTAACTTGATCAGGCGTTGTGAACTTGATCAGGTGTATGAGCCCATTGCCCAACCAATGTCTGGCGGGGAATATTGGGCCTACGCCAAAGTGATCATCTCTTTCCTTTCATCTGTGCATAATCTCTCATTGAACAAGATTGGAATTACCTGTAAATGTCCTTGTATATTGACTAGCATTTATGGTAATGCTATCGCTTGCATTTTGTGGATTTTGTATCAATGAATTGGTAGTCAAAGTTTTGCAAATGTAAGAGAAGTTTGAGGCTATTTTTGGGAATGCCTTTGACAAGTTTTGCCTCAGCTCTCTCATACATTGCTAATTTTCAAAGCAAATGATTTTGTGTTGTAAATCATGCCTATTTTCTCCCTTATGTGAAGGTATTATCAAACTAAAATATTTAGATCCTATATGGACTCGTCTTGTCAAGATTGTGCTCCAAAGTGTTGTTGTCCCTCTCACTTGTTCACATTCCCTTTGTATTGCAATGAATTCTAGCCATGCCTATGTACACCCTTCATGTTTGTAGGGGGCGGTAGCTCCTAGATGAGCTTAATCTTGTTGTAATCCATAGAAATCACGTTTTGGGATATAACATGGCCCAATACTACCCCGTGTTTATTGGCACTTAAGAGGGTTGAGGGAAATCCTATAGAGGTGACACCTCTCAAAGACTAGTTTGAGGTCTTTGAGATGATCATCCCATGCGGAATATACACATAGGTCATCCAAGAATAGCTCTAGGAAGTTTACGCACGGACGAGCATATCATGAGGGTTGAAGTAGACCTTGCATCAGAGGGTGAAGACCCTAAACCCATCTATATAGCCTATATGAAAGGTATGCCTCCTAAGGTTGTTCAACATACCATCTTAATGATGGATGACATCAAATTGGTCAGCATGCAAAGGCCCTATCCCATGAATCCCAAATATGCAATGATTGTGGGGGAGTAAATATAAAAACTCATCAATGCGGGATTGTCTACGAGATCAAACATACAAACTGGGTATCCCCATAGTCATTGTGCTGAAAAAGAATGGAAAATTTTGAGTATGTGTCGATCTGTAGAGATGGTACACTATGCAGCCAAAATGCAATGGAGCACCCGTATTAGTGGTGGTTGTTGCGGGTAGGGGTTGATCATCCTTGTAAGGGTAGTCCCTTAGAAAGTGAGGTCCTTGGCATTTAAAGCAGGCCACCCATTGGTTGGCTGGCAACTTGTAAGGAGTCCTTGACATGTATAGCACTGTATAGCTAGTCTCCACATCAAGGTATTCATATCCTGGGCTTGAGTGGGGGAGTTGTTTGATATGCTAGGATATATTGTTCAACCTACATAACATAATGGCTTACATAGTTGGACTGATATGGGGGACTCTTGTATTGCAATGAGTCTCTCATTGAAGGGACATGGTTTGGTTTCACCCACTCACTAGGTGGATCCTCAATTATCACCTGGATCATAGGAGTAATCCAAGGTGGTGGGGGTTGAGGGCCTAAAATAGCTAGAGGTAATGAGATGTTTTGAGCCTTATATTGCCCTTGGTTGGTAGTGAGAGTGCTCTCAACGAAAGAACGGAAGAGGGTGAGAGAGAGAGAGAGAGAGCCAAAAGAGAGTCACACAACTTCTGGTGGGTGCAGAACACCCTAATCTTCTATGTCATCCATATATATATATATATATATGTATATGTATTTAAGTATTGTACATAGCTAGGGTTGATAAGTTTGTACTTTAACAAAGTTAGACATAAGATAATGGGGAACAATATTTGCAATAAGTACAAAAAATAAAAAAAGAGAAGGCCCACTTAAAGGCTAATGTGCCTTTAAGGGAGAATAGCCAGTGAGCATACTATCCAATGCCCATGAATACATGACAATACTCAAACCGTTGACTAGGTAGACTCTTCGTCAGCATATCTGCATGGTTATCATCTGTATGAACCTTGCCCTTTCTAGCCTCTTATCCTCCACACGCTAGCAGCCCCGTGAGGCTACCACATCATCAAGGCACTTATCTGCCATGTCATCCTAGGTGCCACATCAGTAGGGCCACATCATCACCAACTGCCATGTCAGCAGTCCAATCAACCATCTGCCATGTCATCACCAATTGCCACATCAGCAATCCAGTCAACCATCTGCCACATCATCACCGTGTCACGTCAGCAAGGTGCATCCCTACCACCTCAGTTGACACGTGGCAGCCACATCACCATCCTACCACATCATTGCCGACTCACTTGCCAGCTGTCATCCTGCCATATCATCATGGTTACCTTTACCCTGGTTAGGTTAACTTGACCCTGGGTTAGGTCAATCAAACTGCCACCTCACATGTCTTGCAGGCATAGTTACCCCTTGACAGGCATTGCATGTGAATCTCAATGCCACCTCAGCACACTACTCCACTGGCACACACCCCTTGGCAGGCACACCCCTGCATGTGAACACAGTGGCCACATCATCATTGAGCACATTTGCACTCCTTTTGCCCCTCCACCTAGATCAAGTCATATCTCTTGATCCAAGAAGAATTTGAGGGCGCTTCAAAAAGGAAAGTCGCTCGATTTTCGGTGCTCTATGTGCTCTCACATCATGTGCACATTTTGGTGCAAGTTACACTCACTTTTGAGCCTCGTTAACAAATCCACTTCTTACACGCACATCAGCCTTTACATCGACGCATCTGACCCAGCACTTAAAAAGAACAAAAGAAAATAAATTATTTATTGTTCTTTCATCGATCGATGATTGGTATAGATCTAGATCAAAGTAGACTAGATTGCCATAGAGGGGACGTTTTGAATCTCCCCAAATTGCCAATCTAAGCCATGCCCAAAATTCCCGACTAGTACCTACTCGAAGTCAGTCCATACACTCACATACGGTTTCACATCATCACATTACCTGAAACCTAACCTTCATCAGTTCAATGAGCAGACTTCAGAGTGTTCAAAGGCATTGCATATTGTCCAGTGGGGCAGATAGCACATGATTTGATTTCACACACACATGCCATCATTGTAAAGCCTATTCGGCTATTTCACACCATTGTGCACATCATTTTAGCCTTGTAAAGCCTCTTGGCTATTCCCAGCATCATTTGCCACAAGCCTTGTAATTCAGATCAATTTGATCTATTGCAGTTCTACCTTCACTGACAATTCAGATTTCACTTGCTACAATCAGTGTTTTGCAGTTGATTCATACAATGATATTCACGACACTTTGAGTACATTTTTTGCACCATGTCTACGACTAGCAGCCTCAATCTAGAGGCATCTGCTGAGCTAGACAACTCCAATTACGGCACATGGAAATATCGAATGGAGACCATTCTTGTACTTCAGGACAAATGGGAGTATGTCGATGAATCTACACCTAGACCATTGGACGATCCAAGCACCAGTAGCTCTACTCCACCTGTTGTCACAACACTAGTAGCGGGATCTACAGCTACACAAATAGTTTCCACACCTATAGTAGATCCTGCCATTGCCCGAGCTCAGGCAGAATGGGATAAGAAAGACAAGTACACATATCATCTAATGGTTCAAGTCATCCTTAATGGAATAGGAGAGGGATACGAGAATCTAGTCCAAAGTATTGCCATCCAACAGCAAATTTTGACACTGGAAGAACTTCAGTTAGTCCTACTTGGTAAAGAACTTAGGATGCAAGCCATTCAAGCACGCAAGGGCCATTCTAATGATCAGACATCACAACTTCAAACAGAAGTAGTGGTAGAGGCAGAGGTAGATCATACCAAAAAAGTGGTCATCATCAGTAACAAAATCAACAAAGTTAGAATCAGCATCAACATCAGCATCATCCTCAGCAACATCAGCATCAGCAAAGAGGAGATCATTCCAATCGAGAAAGATTCCAAGGATGAGGGAATGCATCCACCAACATGTCAAACATCCAATGCAACTACTGTCATAAGTTTGGACACTATGAAAGATTGCCACAAAAAGCAGTACGACCAAGGTAGTCAATCCAGCAGTAATTGAGGGAATTTTTGTGGCAGAGGAAATCATCGTGGTGGACATTCTAGTCACAGTCATTTTGCAAATGAAAATGGGAATATGTTTCTTGCAAGTGAGGAAATACAGCAAAGTGATACAGTGTACCTAGACACTGATTTCAATCGAAAAGAGGATTTCAGCTGTCAAGTCGACCAAGCAGAATAAGATCCTTGGTATATCGACAATGGTGCATCATCTCACATGACAAATCATCAGGAATGGTTCACAGAGATGAAACCATTAGAAGGTCAGAAAAATGTCATCTACATAGTAGATAATACACCGAATCTAGTTCAAGGGACAGGTGTTATCCCTATCAACAATTTCACTGGTATGAAAGGATTGGTGAAAGATGTGCTCTATGTTCCGAAGCTCAACAAGAACCTCTTGTCAATAGGTGAAATGACGGAACACAATTATCGAGTCATCTTCGACAGAGATGAATGCATTATTAGAGACAAATCTAAAAGATGTCAACCTAGTAGCAAAAGGTGTCAAGGAAGGACACTTGTACAGAATGCTAGCTACAGTACCAGAGAAGCATGCCATGTCAACTCAACCGCAACAGATGCCACTATCTACAAAATGGCACAAGAGATATGGTCATGTCAATTTAAAGTACTTAATAGATCTCCAGAATCAGAATATGGTATAGTTTCTTGGAAAGGTTTGCGAAGCATGCTGCTTTGGCAAAAAAAAGTGAACCAACTTCAGCAGAAGTACCTCTTGAGCACGAGGTATTCTTGATTTGATACATACAGATGTATGGGGTTATGCCCAGACTTGCAACATCAATGGTTCACTCTACTACTTGACTTTCATCGACGACTACAACAGATATTGTTGGGTCTACTTTCTGAAAGAGAAATCTGAAGTGTTTTTCAGATTTCAAGAATTCAAAGCCATGGTAGAAAACCAGACAGGCAGAAAGATCAGAGTCATGAGATCAGATAGAGGAGGTGAATACATGTCTTCAACATTCATGAACTTTTGCAGAATTCACAGCATTCGAAGACAATTCACATGTGCAGATACTCAGCAGCAGAATGCAAGAGCTGAAAGGAAGAATGGGACTTTAGCAGACAGTGCTAGAGCAATGCTTAGTGAGAAGCATCTTCTAAATCGGTATTGGGTAGAAGCAATAGCCACTGCAAACTATTTGCTTAATTGGCTTCCGAACCGATACAGGGTATGACTCCTTATGAAGCATTCATTGTACATAAGCCACAGATTGGGCATCTCCACATATTTGGTTGCATAGCATATGCCCACATACATAATGATCATCACAAGAAATTGGATGTGAAGTCAGGCAAATGCATCATGGTTGGCTATAGTGAAGAAAGCAAAGCATACAAATTGTATGATCCCATCAACCACAAGGTCATTATCTCCAGAGATGTAATCTTTGATAAGGAATCAGAAGAAAAACCTCAAACACACAGGAGATAGACGCACTGATTACTCAGTCATCTACAAAATGGGTTGATGAAGAAGAGCAAAAATTGCCAGCAACACCCCAAGTAGAGCCACAGCAACTCAGACGGTCTACTAGGGAAAGCAGACCACCAGCCAGATTGACATATGCTCAGAAAGGCAAAGCAATTCAGGCTGAAACTACCAACTATGCTCTTATGACTACCATCATGGGCTATAGAAGAGCCAGTATACTTTGAAGATGCAGTAGACAAGCTAGAATGGCAAACTGCTATGAATGAAGAAATGGATGCTTTGTATAAGTACAGAGACCCTACTCTGCCACACAAATTATATGGCCCATCCCCTAGTAGCCATGGCCTATTTCACAACAGCTTTCAAAAGGACCTATCCATGCAAATATAAAAGAAAAATAGGTTGCCATCTATAAGAAAGCCACCTATTTTTGAATCTCTTGGACTCACCACCTAAAGAGATTCCAAAACAAGATCTAGCAACCAAGGTGGTGCTCTATATGTCCAACAAATACCCTTCACAGAAAGGGTGTAGAAGATTCCTACCTACCATGTCTGATACAAATGCTCCCATCGTTTGGCAATCGATCTTGAGCCTAGAGTACCACCCTCCCAAATGGTGCACAATGTGAAGATGATATCCTCCTAGATGGCTACTAGAGTAGCTATAAGAGAAATTGACTAGCTTCCCATCACGCAACTGCATCGAGTGACCCAGATGCTCTAGGCAGTGATGTTGGAAACTATCTCCCATACACCATCCTCTGAAAGAGGTGGTGGGCATGAGCAAGGCGGCTGAACTACATCATGAATCTCAATTCGAGAGACTTGCTGTCCATGTATCTTGTAAGCTAGAGAGACAAGGTCAGTCACAAAGGCATGTTCTCCCTCAGTGAGCTGGGCCGCCATTCCCCAAGTAAAATCCATGCTCATCCTTTGTGTACTAGCCACAATCCTGAAGGGTTGTAGCCATATCCGTTGTGCGACAGGGCAACCCCATAAGCAATGAGGGATCATGTCCAAAACTCCATCTACAAAGCCAGTGCATTTGCCATCTACCTGCATCTACTCCAACCAGGGGCCAATGCGTAGACCCCCATGAGCCATCAACCAGAAAAAGTAGGATATCTTGTGTGGGTGCAAGCTTGTCCAAAGACGAGGCTAGAAACAAGCTATGACCTCTCTCAAGACATCTGGCCCTAACCAATGGCATTCCCTTGAGGGGGACCATGCTATTGCCTTGAGCTTTAAATGACATCCGATGCGAGTAGTGTAAGAAAAGAAGGAGACTTCCCCCACCTGGTCCAAATGCCCTATGCGGATGGGCCAGAACCACTCTCTTGGATCCCATGAATGTTGAATAAGAGTCTTCCCTCCCACATCCATAGGTGCCACACTGGGTTGATAAGACGATGGAGGGGCCAATGGACCAATCTTGTCCACCAACTAGCCCACTATCCTAACTTTGTTAACACTCTAGGTCCTCCATGTCCACCTCTGCCTCATCCTCCAACTTTGACTCCACCAATAGCAAGCCTCTCGATCCCACCCAATAAAAATAAGACTGGTGGGATTAGAGGGACTCATGAAAGAATCATATCTAGAGCAATACCCCCATTTGCGAGAACTATCCTGACTAGTAGGGGGGTCCAAGAACTCTATAATCCCTCCCATTATGAGTCCAGGGTCACAGGCTCAATCTACAACATCCTGGCACCTACTCCTCGAAGATGAGAGAGGGTCTACCTATGGGCCTCTATCTCTCAGGAAAGCCTCCTCCATGCCCCAAAATATCTAACCGGTCCTATTCCCATCTGATGTGAGTCCGTTGCCCAAGCATGCGCCCCTCCAAATCTCTGACCTCTGGGTGCCAAATGAGCAGCTGTCACTCAAATTCTTCTCTGCAAGATTGTCTAGCATCCTCTCGCAAATCTCTGCCACACTTGATAGAGGCTCCTCATCAATGGAGAACCCTTTGTTGTCAAAGGAGCCTCAGAGAAGATCCACCTATAGGACTATGCCACTGACCCCACCCGTGCAAGGTGTGCTCCCAAGAAGCCCCCACTAGAGTAGGAGATTCTAGGATTTCACTCCTAGGGTGAGGCCTCTCACTACCAAGTTGCCCAAAAGGGCTCTGCTCTGCATCTCAAGATCAATAATGCCTAGGCTTGGGGCAAAAACACTATCTACCAGGCCACCCTGGCTCTAGTGTTGCACATAGAGGAAATTTTGCACCAAGCACCATAACTGCCCCATATAGCCCTGATGAAAACACCAACACGAGGCAATGTACTAGGCTATGGGTAGGAGTACCTAGTTAACCACTAGTGCTCGGTCCATGAGTGAGAGTTTGGTAGAGCTCCAGTACAAGAGCTTCTGCCTAACATGACTACCTGGTAGCCCAAGTATCTTGATGTCTCCCCTATTGGGATCCACTAGAAGCCAAAATCATCTCCCCAATCTCAAAGCTCCTGGATCTCCTCCGTGCCTATGAAGAAACCAACAAATTTGGTCCAATTTATGCGAGCTCCGATAGCCTCGAAATACATGGACAAAGCCCCTTTGACCCTCTCTAGACTAGCTATAGGGTTGTCCACATAGAGCATTGTATCATCTGTGAACTCATAGTCTAGGAGCTCCTCCTCTTGTCTAATGAAAAGCTGCATCCTTGCAAGGCCAAGTGCTTGAGAACACAAAAAATATCCCAAGGCCTTTGCCACAAAGAGGAAGAGATAAGAGGCCAACGGACAGCCCTACCTCACTGAACTGGAAAGAGGGAAGGTCTCGCCTGTGTGGCCCCCAATAATCACCTAGCTGGAGCTGCCCGCATAAAGAGCTGAAACCCCTCTGATCCATCTCTTCGAGAAGCCGAGTCTCTGCGTAGTCCCTCCAAGAAGGACCACTCCACTCTGTCATATGCCTTCTCAAAATTGAGAAGAATGGCAAGCAATTGCACCTCCTCCCTGGCCCAATCCCTTGCCTCCCAGAAAGTGAAGATGTTATCCACGATGCTATGCTCCTGGAAAAAATTGATCTGCATCTCATGAATGATATCTAGAAGGTGGGCTCGTAGATGCAGACTCAAGACCTTAGCCAAGATCTTGTAAGCTATGTCTAGAAGGGTGATCTTGGCATCCACTAACAAATATATTATCTATCTCCCCCCTTTGATATCAAGCATGTCCAACCTCTACTCAAGGAATGTGGGAGGGATCTGGAGGTGAAGATATCCTGGCTGGCTAATTTGAGTGAGGTTATATCTACTCCTAGAAGCATAAAAAAAAGGTCAGGGTTAGGCCATCCTATCCTAGGCACTTCTGGGCTGGAAGGGCCTGTAAGGCCTCCCACAACTCCTCATTAGTGATGGGCACCTCAGACATCTACTAAGGCCCTTCAAAACAATTGAAGGGACCTACTCCCAAAACCACCTCTCTAGCCAGAAGAGTGGTGGGTGAGGCCTCCTCCAACTGAAAGAGCTGGCAGTCGAAGGCCGTAGTCATCTTGAGGATAACCTGAGGGTCCATGTTCATATGCCCTTGTGAGTCCCTAAGCCATTGTAGGTGGATCCCTGCAGATAGTGGTCTTGTGGTTTAGAAGAATTGCTTGGTTGTCTTGTTACCCCATTGCACCCATCTCGCTCAGGAATAGTGATATGAGAACTCTACTCTTCGGACCTCCAAATCTTGCAGCTCCAAACATGTACACTTCAAATGGTCCCTAAGCCACTAGACCCCAGGTATTGCTCTTTGAGTTGCTCAATAGATGTAGGATCTATGCAGAGAGCTCTCTCCCACTCTTGAAGATAAGATCTCCATCTAAAGGCATGGCACTTGATCTCTTGACTGCTCTACTAAATCCTCTCAGCCACCCATGCCACCCACCCCCTTGTCAGATTGGACCTTGGGCTATCGCTAGAGCTCTAGTATTGCCTGCTAGATGTGCCTCTTGGAAGAGATCATCTGGTATACGAACCCCCTTTTGGGGGAGTCCACGAGAGACGGGGCTGCTCCAAGTAAAGAACCACTGGAAAGTGGTCCGACATTGTAGTACTTATTAAAACACCACATAGTAGAGCCCAATCGCCAATATAAAATATGTCGAAGCACTCTAGTAGCCCATCATGCTGCCATTGGCCAAAATAGAAATGTAGCCTACCCAAAAGCCTGGTAAACTCGGGCTTATGCCATGGGTCCCTCCACCACCATTGATCACAAAAATGAGCTACTCCCAGATACTCCTCTCCCCAACTGGCATCTCTGCTAAAGAGGCTCCTCCCTACTTATCCTCCATGAACTTCACATCAGGGGAAGTATGGACTCAAAAAGGGGCACATAAGGAGAGGAGTATGAAATAGATGAATTTCCTAATCCTCATCATTAAGCTAGGGAAAAATAGCATGGTAAAGGGAGGGTTTCACGGTGCTCAGAGTCATTAATATCTATGGATCTAATTTTATACATGTTTTTAAAAGTTAGAATCATATTGCCATCATCCACATCGATCTAAGGGGAGATCTAATGGTCTAGAATAATCTCAAACTTCAATCGTAGGATTTTGACTCTATCCAATGGCCATGAGAGCAAGTGCCAGTATGATTGTCAGTTTGAGTAGCAAGGGCGAGCACGACTGCCAGTGCGTAGTGGGCACAATTGTCATGGCCCTTGGATCATGTGAGATCCAATGGATCTCATTGCTAGGAGTTGAGGGCCCTTGGATCGCTTTGAATCCAATGGCCTAAATCAAACTTGGAGAGCAAGTGGGTGGCTATGTCAGAGCATGTGACAACAAGCCATGTGGCATGAAGGATCCAATGGCACACACGGCATGCCAGTTCTCCATCCAATTATGATCATGATCGCATGATCATGCTTCTCCATCGCACAGTGCCACTCATGAGCCATTAGATCTACTTTAGATCTAATGGTCCTCATAGTCTCTACCATTCTCCTTTAATGCTAGAGAGCCCTCTTTGTATAGCCATTGGATCATATGTGATCCAACGACACTTGCTAAGCCACAAGGCCTCCAAAGGGTTAGAAACCCCCTTTACCTTGGTCATTCAAGTAACTTGGAGTGGGGACCTTGCCTTTCCACCATTGAGGATAAGGAAGATGTTGGAGCCTCCTCATTGGCCTAGAGCTTAATCCAAATTTGTAGTCCCCTAATGGAAGAGGCCCTTTTTGAATCCATATTTCCCCTAATGGGTTGTTGAAGTCCCCTCCAACAATCCATGACTCCACCTCTGGGAGGCAATCTGTGAGACTCCACAGAAATCTGAGCAATGCTATTTGCAAGCAAATGCGTACACATTCAAGATGCCGATCCGGGCCTCTCCCATCTGAAGGCCCATCCACACTATGTTTCTTGGAATGGGCTTGCCCTAAGCAAAGACATCCAGGGCCATTGCCTAGGATATCGAAATGCATACCCCTCTGCTCCTGCCAACTGTTGGGGACCAAACCTTTGGGCCCCTCCCAGCGAGAAGGTGGTGTTGGTGTGTGATGTCTACTATGGAGAACATGTGCTCCTGAATCAAGAGAAAGTCAACTAGTCTACCTACCAAAGCCTGCTACAATTCCTAATGGAGAATCAAGTATTACGGCTGGCTATGCACATGTTCATGAAGCCCGTGCACATTCCAACTCACCATCGCCAAGCTCATGGAGATGGGACGATAGTGAATTGTGTGTGGGAGCCTGTGCTCTAGGAAACCGGACTTCAACAACTTTTTTGGGGGTCTGGAGGGAGATTAATATGTGTCCGTGCGCCGACAGACCAATGTCGCCAATGGCTAAATCCCTACCCTCCATGCCCAATACTATATGAAAGAAACATCTATGCCAAAAAGGTCAGTGCACTGCTAAAGCATCTAGTAGTGGACGTGTGATTGGACAGTCTCTGGTGGCAAGGGGATCACTACTACTCCCAAGCCTGTGACCCTAGCTTCACTAGCAAAAAGGCAAGCTAAAAGTATGTGGAACCACCATGAGAGAGCCAAAGATCCATACCCTGAGGTCCCATCCACTTGTCCATCATTTGCTATATCTGGTGCTCCATCATAGCGTCGAAAAGCTTTGGAGTCCACTCCTCCACCGTTATGGAGGCAAAATGGAGGATTTGAATCGGGTAGGTGTAGGATCTAACCACATTGATGCCCCCTTTATGGGTTTGCAGGATCAAAATGGTCAATTCCAGAGACATGGGGTATATGAATCCGGGATCTCCAAATAGTTCCAAGGTCCTAACTGCTAGAACTTTCATGACAGAGGCCTCCTAGACCGCATGTTGAGGCCTGAGGACTCAACGTCGGAACCCCGCTCCCTGGAAGTGTGAGAAGAAGAAGCTAAGTCCTACGTGCCCAAAGCATTGACCTACTGCTGGGGAGTGGTAGTGAGAAACTTTGCCTTGCCCTTGATTGCAGATGAGGGGTCTACTGCTGAACCTAGAGGGGTGCATGAGGAAGGGGCCCCAGGCAAGGTTGTTGCTACTTGAAGGGAAGGAGAGGGGGGTGGAAGGGGGGGGGTGACAGTAATCATTGTAGGAGGAGGAGGCATCAAAGGCAAGGGTGTGGGAGGCATGGAAGGGGGTTATAGTGAGAGGGCTAGCGGGTTTACTAGGACAAGGAAGGTGGTTGTGTGGGAGCTGTTGATGTCCTAGTAGAAGGTCACTGCAATGATGGCACCTGCGTCCTCTGAGGCTCCTCCTCCAAACTCTGAAGAGGGTGAGTCAAGGGGGCCATGGACACTAGTGCTCTAGGGGACTCTGGTGTCTACTCCTACTGTGGTAGAGGATCCTATTGTTGGCGAGAAGTGTCTCCTTCAGAGGGGCCTAAATAATGTTAAAGATTGAGGGCTCTCTCTCCAGATCTCATGGTACGCCTACCTGTGGGCCATCAATCTAATCTCCTTGTGACTATGCAACTACCTATGCTCATCTCACATGGTTGACTCGTTGTTGTTGGTTCTTTCTGGCCCATTTACTCTACTTCTATTCTCATATAGCCAATCCCACCGATGTCCACAACACCATCACTAGCACAAGAAATCCTGACTCCCTCACAACCCTCCACATCATAGCACATTGCTTGCAAAGGTGCAACACATCTACATGGGGAAGGACATGCGCCTTCCTCTGTCAAGAAATCAATCAACAATACCATCGCATTGTAAGTCTGCATTTTGTGTAAGATTTTGAAGTGTAATGAGTCAGCTTGAAATTGTATTTTGAAATAGAACCAGTGTAATGAGTCAGTTTGAAATTGTATTTTGAAATAGCACTTGTGCATAGCAGATGTATTTCCTTCAGACTTTGAGGAGTGGGAACCAGTCGAGTGCTTCTTAGGTAAGTTTACTGCCATTCATGAGGATTTAGGAAGGCAAATGCATGCTGGAGAGAAGTCCCCTACTTTAAAACAGAGAAATATCTATTGGTATAATGCCAAGTACATTACTCCAAGGACGGCATCAGGCTATGGCCATCTTCAATGCATTGCAACACCACAATTTGAAGACATGGATTGCAGCCTGGTGGACATATCAATGTTACTCTTTTGGCATGGATAGCACATAAGTTCGCGTCTTCAAAAAGACCTACTATCATCCACTACGAGACTTCCCCCTTTCTTGGGACTTCCCCCTGAACTGTCTCCAAAACCACTAGCAAGCTGGCAAAAAACCACTCAAAGACTTCCAAAAACCACTTGCATGCTTCTACAAGGTCCCAATACCACCTGGGTATCTCGAACAAGCACCCACAGTCTTGCTTTGTCCTCCCATAGAGCTGCAGCAGTAGATTCCAGGCTCTAGGCACATAGATGGGCTCACTTAGACTGCCCACAAGCATTAGATAAACCACCTAGGCTCTAATACTAGTTGAGAGTGCTCTCAATGAAAGTGGAATGAAAGAGGTGAGAGAGAGGGAGATCCAAAAGGGACAATTGTTGGGGTACGACAATCAACTTTTTCCAATGAATTGAAATTTTCACTCTATTATTTATCCTTTTTACTCTGTAAGTGATATATTTTTATTGCATTTAATGAAATTAATATCCCATTAAATGGTGCCGTTTGTTTTTTAACCATGAATACAAGCAAACAAATTTCACATTTGCACTTAGAGATTGCATCCGTACATACACTTGATAGTTCTAGAGTCACTTGCTAGACTCTACAAAAATTGTATGCTTCCTTCCACTTGTAAGCTTGAGCAACATAGAAATCTTCAAGACATTGAAGATAAGGCTCATGAGTCACAACCAAAGGATCAAGAATCTAGTTGCAATAGTAAATTTAAGTTGTATTGTGGACTTGAAGAGCAAAGTATGGCTCTGAACTTATAGTATTTTTTACATTTTTACTTGTATATTCGCATATACCGGTTGTATATGTTTGCATATATTATTTCTAGCTTTTTGGCCCCGAAAGGATGAACATGCTTCAAGGTTATATTTAGCATCAATAGTGAGACCTTTGACTTTTGCAATAAATCATCACAATGCTCATAGGTGTTATAAAACACTCCTATTTATCATGCATATTAGCAAAATTTATTCATTTTTAATTCTCCACTTTTCTTGTTTAATCCATGATTTTACCTTATGTACATCAAGCTTTTGACCTTGAAATCTTAGTCTAGGTAGGATCTTATTCTATTGGGAAGTCCACAACTTTGCTTCATTTGCTTTTCATTTGTAGCAAATGAAGTGCTCAATCTAATATGAGAATCTGATGTGCCTTCCATTTTTTCAGGGTTCCTATACACAATGACTCTATCAAGTAGCACATCTTTCAATTTCTTAGAGCTACAAGAAATTGCAAAACACAATCATGAAACCAAAATAGATGCTTACAAAGACAACCCAATGTAAATAGACGAGCTTAAATTCTTTACATCCATGGTTTTATTCAACAATCATTGTTCAATCTAAGTCAGAAACCAAGTGGACGATTAGCTTACTCCTTGCATTCAATGTTAGATAGTACTAGTTTTCCAATCTAAGGTCAGATTGATAGTACTAGGTGTCTAAATACCTAGTTCATAGGTCTCCCAAATGAAAAGAATACAAAAATGTATTAATAGTTAAAAAGGGAATAACGGAGGGGCCTTAAAGGCAAGGGAGGAGGTTGTAAAAACGAGAGTGAATAGTGAGGATGTCCCTTTAATTATGAGCGTGGGACCCCCCTCCCATCCCATTTACAATACAATTTTCACAACATCTCATGGAAGCATTCTGACTTCAATCTAAAGATCAGCTTAATGGAAATACCTTATGATTGGTGGGTCCCACCTTTGCATGAAATTTTGAAATTGCCTTTCACTTTTTAAAAAAAAAACAAAAAAGAGGGATATATATTTTGGGGGTGGTCAGCCCCTTTAGAAAGACCAATTACAGAATCTGGTCAAAAATGTGGGCAAGGTCCCTAAACTACGCTACAAGCAACCCTAACCCCTACCCCACATGTAGACTAGCCTCAATTGCACACAAGGATCTACTCACCACTTGATCCTTCTCCACCACAATCTTGCTAAAATCCCTAAGGTGATTCTTGACCCATCTCAATATCGTTGTCTCCCTCATAGCAAGGCTGAACTCCTGTTAGAATACAATACTCTTATGAATCTTTGAGATGTCCATTAAGATAAATGCACGAAGGTAATGCCAGCACACTACCAGCATGAGCATCAAAAGGGATCTATCTCTGAGCAATGGTCTATGCCAATTATCCCACAAAGAGAACCATGCCATCAGCCCTGTAGCCCTAATCATGGTTTCGACCCTCAACCAAATTTTCCTGGACAATCATGAGACAACTCCACGTCATGTGAAGGACCAATTCCTTGGACTTTCCACATAGAGGACAAGCGGGGTTACCTACAATCTTCTTGGCTAGATGACCCCTAACCAGCAACCATTGGTGGGCAACCTTCCACATAAAAAATTAGGCTTTATGAATTGAACATTGTTTCCATATTTCTTGGAAGCTTGCTTTCCACCACCTAGGCACCCTCTGCATTGACCAATTCCTATTCAGATCCTAAGTAGGGGTTTTAACCTCCTCAAGCACCTTGTACGTTGTCTTGGCCAGGACCTTCAAAAGGTGGGTTTTTCTAGTTCTCCACTATGACACTCTCCAATCCTCCACAGGACCACATATTTGGTTGGCCAATCCTTCGGAATTATCTCTAATAGTGCTACCAATAGATCAGTTTCACCCTACGTGAGTGAGTATCTCACTTTTAGAACATCTAGGGGTAGCCAGTCAACTTGTCTTATGCTCCACATCTGTCCCAAGTCCTAACCTCAAAGCCACCTAGATACAAATTATAGAAAAGAGAAGTGAGGTATATAAATCAAAAGTTGGGTGAGTTCAAGAGAGAAGATAGTGTGTTTTAGTCAAGAAAGATGATAATAAAGGGAAGGGGAAAGAATGAAATAAGAGAGCATGGGAGTATTGAGCAAGTGATTAAGGGAATAAACAAGAAAGTGTGCAAAGAGCCAATGAAGAATTATTTCCTTCTATTTAATTACAATCAAACATCAACTTCATAACCTAATACCCACATTGAAAAGCTATATGCTACAAGAAATATTAAATCCAAAAGAAGTATTTCCCTTCACTTTGATAGCATTGCAACGTCACTTCTAAAGTAAAAGAAAGTGAGCAATTAATCATGTTAACCTAAATCGTTCTAAAGACTCAAAAATGATTAAATAATTTTTTGTTCAATCTCAAAGAAAAGTTTTGTTCCTTGCTAATTGCATATTCTTTTTCAAAACCCATAGAATCTCATGGAATGAGATGCAAACCTCTTTTTATTTGTGACATGTGTTCACAAGTATCATTTTTTAAGGATGTGCATCTAAATGAAACCTTCTCACTCTACCACCTCCACTCAAGAGCTTACCATCAATATTATCAGATTGCCAAGCAAACCCACATCCTTTGAATTTCATTCTTGAACAAGGATCCTCAATGATCGTGAAAAGTCCCTAATGGCTTTTCATATTCCATGCATAGCATATATGAGAATGCAAAAGCTTGTCAATGATCTACAATTATGCATGTTGGGGTATGACAATCAACTTTTTCCAATGAATTGAAAATTTCACTCTATTATTTATCCTTTTTACTCCGTAAGTGTTACATTTGTATTGCATTTATTGACATTAATATCCCGCTAAATGGTCCCATTTGTTCTTTAACTGTAAATACAAGCAAACAAATTTCACATTTGCACTCAAAGATTGCATCCGTACATACACTTGATAGTTCTAGAGTCACTTGCTAGACTCTACAAAAATCGTATGCTTCCTTCCTCTTGTAAGCTTGAGCAACATAGAAATCTTCAAGACATTGAAGGTAAGGCTCATGAATCACAACCAAAGGATCAAGAATCTAGTTGCAATAGTAAATTTAATGTTGTATTGTGGACTTGAAGAGCAAAGTATGGCTCTGAACTTATAGTATTTTTTACATTTTTACTTGTATATTCGCATATACCAATTGTATATGTTTGCATATATTATTTCTAGCTTTGTGGCCCCAAAAGGATGAAGTGTTTTTTTAGAAACCCTTTAAATATGCTTCAAGGCTCTATTTAGAATCATTAGTGAGACCTTTGATTTTTGCAATAAATCATCACAATGCTCATAGGTGTTATAAAACGTTCTTTTTATCATGCATATTAGCAAAATTTATTCATTATTAATTCTCCACTTTTCTTGTTTAATCCATGATTTTACCTTATGTACATCAAGCTTTTGACCTTGAAATCTTAGTCTAGGTAGGATCTTATTCTATTCGAAAGTCCACAACTTTGCTTCATTTGCTTTTCATTTGTAGCCAATGAAGTGCTCAATCTAATATGAGAATCTGATGTGCGTTCCATTTTTCAAGGTTCCTATACACAATGACTCTATCAAGTAGCGCATCTTTCAATTTTTTAGAGTTACAAGAAATTGCAAAACACAATTTTGAAACCAAAATAGATGCTTACAAAGACAACCCAATGTAAATAGATGAGCTTAAATTCTTTATGTCCATGGTTTTATTCAACAATCATTGTTCAATCTAAGTCATAAACCAAGTGGACGATTAGCTTACTCCTTGCATTCAACGTTAGATAGTACTAGTTTTCCAATCTAAGGTCAAATTGATAGTACTAGGTGTCTAAATACCTAGTTCATAGGTCTCCCAAATGAAAAGAATACAAAAATGTATTAATTAGTTAAAAAGGGAATAACGGAGGGGCCTTAAAGGCAAGGGATGAGAATGTAAAAACGAGAGTGAATAATGAGGATGTCCGTTTATTTATGAGCGTGGGACCCCCCTCCCATCCCATTTACAATACACTTTTCACAACATCTCATGGAAGCATTCTAACTTTAATCTAAAGCTTAGCTTAATGGAAAGACCTTATGATTGGTGGGTCCTCCCTTCACATGAAAATTTGAAATTACTGTTGACTTAAAAAAAAAACAAAAAAGAGGGATATATATTTTGGGGGTGGTCATCCTCTTTAGAAAGACCAATTACAAAATTTGGTCAAAAATGTGGGCAAGGCCCCTAAACTATGCTACAAGCAGCCCTACCCCCTACGCCACATGTAGACTAGCCTCAATTGCACACAAGGATCTACTCACCACTTGATCCTTCTCTACACAACAGGAGTTTAGCCTTGCTATGAGGGAGACAATGATATTGAGATGGGTCAAGAATCACCTTAGGGATTGTAGCAAGATTGTGGTCCCTACTTAGGTCGGCAAAGATAGGATGGGGCAAGTATGATCACTGAGTATTTTTAGTCAAACCACATAGGCTCCCTGGGGGGTACGACACGAACATGACCCAAATGTCATGACGTGACATACCTGACCGAGAATGGATGCATAGATTACTCTTGGAGACATTCCTTCCATTTTCAGCATTGGAGTAGGATCTATGGGGGTAACCATAACCCTTTTTAGATGCATAGCCATAGCTAGGAGATCACACATGGCCATGCCCCTGTGCAGTTTGCGTATCTTTGGCTTCACATTATCACTCCCTCACCGTCCTTGAGAGGGAGGGGCGTGGGGATTTATGGTTGTGATATTGGACCGGATTTTTCTTTTTTGTTTTGTACTCTAAAGATATGTAGTGGTATTGATGATGGAGATTGTGAGAATTAAAGGCCACTGTGCCTTAACCACGGTTATGTACACAATACTCAACATATAGGGCTCGCTTTTGCCTATCAAAATCCACTCGCATTTAGATACTAATTGGATAATTATCATTTACATACTATTACATAAAGAGTAAGTTAGTTGCATGTGACATTCTACGTGGCTTTGGAAAAATATATGATTTTGATTTTTTGAATGAAGTATGTAAGTTGTAACTTATCTGAATTCTAGACTCTTTGGAAAGACTTATCACTTAGGACTAGGTAAAGAGTTTGTTAGTTGCATGGCTTTGGATTTTAGTTTAGTTGCATAACTTAAGATTTCAATCTAGTTGCATGAAATATCATAGCTACTAGCAAGCTTTGGAAAAATGGAACAGTAGACATTACAAGATGCATGAAATGATTTACTGTTGGAAAAGCTTATGTTTGTATGGTTTTTCTTAATTTTAGCATATGTATTTATTTATAAGCATGTATCTATAGCTTGTAACTATATTTCAAAAAAAACTCAATGAGCCGCTTGGAGGTTCGCTTAATCTGACTTGGGAGAACTCATTCATTGATGAATAATATTATAATTGCAGCTTAGTCCCTCAACCAAATTTTCCTCGCCACTCATGACACAACTTTACATCATGTGAAGAACCAATTCCTTGGACTTTCCTTATAGAGGACAAGCGGGGTTAACTACAATCTTCTTGGCTAGATGACCCCTAAACAGCAACCATTAGTGGGCAACCTTCCATAGCAAAAGTCAAGCTTTACCAATTGAATTGTTTCCATATTTCCTAGAACCTTGCTTTCCACCACTTAGGCACCCTCTCAATCAACCATTTTTCTTGTTCAGAACCTAGGTAGGGGTCTTAACTTGCGCAAGCACTTTGTACGTTGTCTTGACTGAGACCTTCAAAAGGTGGGTTTTACCAGTTCTCCACTATGACACTCTCCAATCCTCTAAGACCACGTAGTTGGATGGCCAATCCTTCGGAATTATCTCTAATAATGCAGCCACTAGATCAGGTTCCCCCTGTGTGAGCGAGTATCTCACTTTGAGAACCTCCAGGGGTAGCCAGTCATCTTGGCTTACACTCCACAGCTCCCCTAGGTCCTAACCTCAAGGCCACCTAGATACAAATTATAGAAAAGAGAGAGGTATTGAAAATCGAAAGTTGGGTGAGTTGAGGAGAGAAGATAGTGTGTTTTAGTGAAGAAAAAAGCTAATAAAGGGAAGGGGAAAGAATGAAATAAGAGAGCGAGAGAGTGTTGAGAAAGTGATTAAGGGAATAAACAAGAAATTTTTGCAAAGAGCCAAAGGAGAATTATTTGCTTCTATTTGATTACAGATGAAAATCAACTTTATAACCTAGTATACATGTTGAAAAGCTGTATGCTACAAGACATATCAAATCCAAAAGAATTATCTCCCTTCACTTTGATAGCATTTCACTTCTAAAATAAAAGAAAGTGAGAAATTTATCATGTCAACCTAAATCGTTCCAAGGACTCAAAAATGATTTAATACATTTTTGTTCAAGCTCAAAGAAAAGTTTTGTGTCCTTCCTAATTGCATATTCTTTTTCACAACCCATAGAATCTCATTGAATGAAATCCAAACCTTTTTTTATTTGTGACATGTGTGTTCACAAGCATCATTTTTTAGGGATTTGCATCTAAATGAAACCTTCTCACTCTAGCACCTCCACTCAAGAACTTACCATCAACATTATCAGATTGCCAAGCAAACCCATATCCTTTGAATTTCATTCTTGAAAAAGACTCCTCAATGATTGTGAGAAGTCCCTGATGGCTTTTCATACTCCATGCATAGCATATATGAGAATGCAAAAGCTTGTCAGTGATCTACAATTATGCATGTTCCTTAGTTGGATGGTGAAGATCAAGCCTATCCGCGTCACACCATATCGTGTTGTTTGATAAAGCATAGCATTGCTCTATTTTTGTTCTCAGTCACACGATCCGCCCCCTCCATAGCATCATAGCCATTGTAGGGCTAGCTAGTATTATTGATCCCCAAAACATTCAACGCTACCTTCTGAGGCAAGCCAAAGACGGTGCGAAACCTAGCAAAAAGGAGTGTAGGCTAGAGTGAAATGTGCCCTAAAGAGTTGATCCTTGTCAACACACTTCGAATCAATAAAGACTACAGTTTTCAATTGATTTCTTTTTTCTTCTTCTTTCTTTCTTTGAATTGCATGTAATTTAAATCGAGGTTGCAAAGACAAAGGCAAAATATTATTTTTTGTTATTATTTCCTTTCTTTGAATTGCATGTAATTTAAAATGAAGTTGCAAAGGCAAAGGCAACATAATATTTTCTTTTTCTTATATTGCATGTAAGGAAATGGAGATTACAATGACAAAGACATTGACTCCAAACATTGTAAAAAATGACAATTTATTATATTGATAGGAGAAAAATACATTGAGAATCGCCAAAGGTGCAGTACATACACCATCTCTAACCATCACCAAAGGCACAATACGTATACCATCTTTAACAATCGCCCAAGGCATAGTACAAAAAAGAAACCTAACTATTCTTGGTTCTCCTAAGTTGTACAATGAACTGCATATCCTTTGTAGTAACAGTGAACCTACTCCTGTGGATGGCAACCAGTTGGATATCATCCATGAGGTCTATAAAGTAGGCCTCAACTACGTGCTACAAGGCAAGAAGAGCATCCGATGCAATACGCCAAGGGTCCTCCCCACCCCTACCAGACCCCCTTTACAAAACCACCTATTTATAGGGCCTTGGTTGATGTCTTGCATGACCTCATGAATGACTTTGGCAAAGCTCTCCTTCGAGATGAGGAGATCGATAGACTTCTGATACCCACAAATCTCCTGAAGTGCCACAGTGCCTAGTTTGTTGTCTACCTAGAGGAGGACCTCTTTATCCTGGATGTAGAGGTGGCTCTAGTGCTCTCCTTGGGGGTGCACATGAACCATGTGCCTACAAAGGAAGGCATTGCTGTTATGGACCAAGCGGGCAAGACTCTTGTGGACCATGTGCCTGTGAAGGAGGGCGTGGATGCTATCGATGATGTTGGTGCTCTTGGTTGTTCTTCGACCTCTACTCCTGACATCGTCGAACATCCCTTCGCTTTCTTATTCCAACTTTGTGTCCGAGTCCTACTCTTCTTCTCACCTCTTTGGCTTTTGCACATGAAGCTTCTCACGTTGGGATTGTTGTCCTGAGCGAGGTGGGGGGGGTGAGTCACTAAAGGAGCTCTCCTCTTCTTTTGGCATCAATGGTGTTCCTAGCTTCCTCACCTTCTTCTTTTTCCTAGCCATGGGGGATGGAGAGAGAGGGAGAGAGGGTGCGAGAGGGAGATAAGGGGATGGGGGATTAGGGGCAATGGGGAGGGGTTATGGGAGCATGGGAGTGTGGGAGTGTGGGAGCTCTTGAAACAATAAAATAAAAATGAATGCCAATTCTTTTATATAGGGCCCAAAACCCTAGTCTTTAAAAATACTTGGTTTCAACATAAATTTGGTGCAACCTTGAGCTAAAAACTTATAAATAACATCCAACAACTCAAATTTTTATTTCTTTATTACAATTCCTTTGCTTTATATAGGGCCCAAAACCCTAATTTTTAAAAATACATGTTTTCAACATAAACTCCAAAAGCATAGAATTGGCACAACCTAGAGCTAGAAACTTATAATTAACATCAAACAACTCAAAAAAAATAATTTCATAGCCTGGTATACTAACTTTACTGCATATCACAGAACTAGAATTACAAATAAATTCTAAAATTTATGAATGGTGTCGGACGCATTGGAAGAGTCTACACCATCAATTTCATTTGACTCCACCCATATGCACCCTTCTCTGTGATAGGTTGCATGCCACCTTGCATGATTTTGTCTTGCATTTGATGAATTATATATTATTCTTCTATGTTTAGCATTGACATCTCACACTGTATGGGATACTAAGGACTCTTTGAATGCTAATGTTGCAGCTGCTCTTATTTTGATACGCTTGCATTAGGGGAGAATTGGGGCCTCAAAAGGGCCTCATAAGGAATGGATTAAGAATTGGATTAGTCCTAATGAAAGGGCCAAGGTAGGTCCCAAAAAGTCCTAACCCCCCCTCACCTAGGTGGGTTAAGCCCACAAGTGACCCCACCTCTTACACCTCTTACACAACTCTTACTCCTAGGTGGGAACCAAAATTTTCAAATTTCAAAAATTCAAATTTTGAATTCCCTCCCTCCTTCTCTCTCCTCCCTCCCTCCCTCCCCCTCCTCCCTCCCCCTCCCTCACTCCCCCTCCTCACTCCCTCCTCCCCCCCCTCCCTCCCTCCCTCCTCCCCCTCCCCTCTCCTCCCCTCCCCCTCCTCACTCCCTCCTCCCCCTTCCTCCTCCTCCCCCTCCCTCCCTCCTCCACGCCTACTCCTTCTACCCTCCCCCTCCCTCCCTCCCCCACGCCTGCTCCTCCTGCCCTCCCCCTCCCTCCTCCTCCACTGATGTTCCTCCTCCCCCCTCCCTCCTGGTCCTCCCTCCTTCCTCCTCCACGCCTACTCCTCCTCACCCTCCACACCTGTTCGTCTGCCCCCCTTTCCTCCTCTCCAACTATTGGTCCTCCCTCCCCCATCCCTCCTCCTCTTCGCCCTCCCTCTTCTTGCATGTTGCTCCTTCAAGCCTACATCTCCACACCTTCTCCTTCTCTACACTCCTTTAGTCATGGCACCATTCGAGGACGTCTCCAACAAGTACCAGGTTCACTTAGAGTTGGAGGCTGAATATGCAAGCGCACGTAGTCTAGGATTGAGGGGAGCTTCCAAAATCCACAGTCTTCGTTCGCAAGGAAAGAAGCATCTCGACCTTTGGGTAGAAGGATCCTTGTATCCTTTAGATCCTACCAACCAAAAGAGCCCTCCTTTCCATACAATGCATGAGCTAGTTCAGTTTGTTGGAAATAGACATGCGGGGTTCAAAGGCATCAGAACTTGCAAAAGCAGTTCAAATTGTATCAAAGAATAGAAGGCATAGTGCTTGGAAAGCATCCATAGGGAGTTAAGGAGTTGCACGTTAGTTGCAAGCTAGAGTGAGAGAAGGGAGCAGATGGGTCCAACCACCAACAGAAGCTATGGTGTAATTGTATACAAATATGAAATAAATATATTGCTTATTTTGACCACAATTTGTGTACTCACTCTTTAATATCTTGCTTATTTTGACCACAATTTTTGTACTCACACGACGTTGGGAAAGTGGGGACATGGTGAAGGAGGGGGGAGAGAAGGGAGGGGCATGGGGCGGGGCAAGGGGAGGGGTGGAGTGGTAGCAAGGGTGGGGGGAGGGGGGATGGGGGTATGGGGGAGGGCGACGGTGGGTGTGGGCGGGACAAGTAGGGGGAGGGAAGGGGGGGGAGGGAGACGAGGGTGGGAGGGGGGTGGAGGGGTTAGGGCAAGGGCAGGGGGCACGATGAAACCCTAAATGTAATTAAAAGGGATGTCAAAACATGATGGGCCCTTATAAAAAGTTTAAAAAGACCCTAACTCTCATTATTCAATGGCAAGAGTGAAGAACACTGTTAGACCCACTGGATGCCGCCTCCACCCTTCCTCCTCTAGCTGCACCACCTCTATGGCATCCATGCACACGAACCTATTCGGGTCCGATGGTGCCTCCCCCGACTCTTGTGAGCCCTCCCCCAACTCCCCCAAGTCCCGTGATCCCACTCCCAAGTCTCCTGAGCCTTCTTCTCCTCCCAAGTCCCATGAACCCACTCCCCAGCCCCAAGAGCATGAGCCTTCCCCTCAGCCTTCCCCCTAGCCTTCCCCTCAACCTTCCCCTCAGCCTTAGCCTCACCATGACCCTCAACCTTCCCCTCAGCCTAAGCCTCAACTGGACCCTCAGCCTTCCCCTCAGCCTTCCCCTCAGCCTTCCCCTTGGCCTTCCCCTCCCCATGAGATCCTCTCCCGATCGAACAAAATGTGTTCAATAAACATATTGCACTTTTGCGAGCCATCCTTTCTTCCCAAACTTGAACTTCAAGATGCGCCCCTTCCACTCATGCAAGATGTCACCTCTCTTGCTCTTGGGAAGCTTATGTGGACCTTTGGTTGATCCTTTCATCACTATCCAGTCATTTAAGATGTAGGTGCAAGGGATCCACTCATCCAATGCATTTCTGGCGTTGTGGAAGACACAAGAGGTCACAGCATTGCGTGGTCTTGTAGCCTTTCTCCTCACCATGCTTGCAGAGGTTGCAACAGCAAGAATGGGACTCCTACACAAGGCAATGCAGCTCCAACAGAGGCACAAAGAAGGAGAAGGAGAGGGACAGAGCAGTAGCAGAAGAGGCACAGGAGAGGGAAGAAGGAGAGGGACAGAGCAGCAGCAACAGAGGTACAAGAGAGGGAGAAGGAGAGGGACAGCAGAGCAATAGCAACAGAGGCACAGGAGAGGGAGAAGAAGAGGGACAGAGCAGCTCCAACAGAGGCACAAGAGAGGGAGAGGGGAGAGAGAGAGAGAGAGAGAGAGAGAGAGAGAGGAGCTACAGCAAGCAGGCCAGAGGAGGGAGGAGAGGGAAAATGCGTGGGATTTGGTTCAAATCTGAGTGATTTGGCAGGCTTGACCAAAACAGTGGGGGGTAGAGGTCCTAGAAAGAGGGAGGGGAGAAGAAAAATTTGCCACAAGGGCCCTACCATCCCATTGAAGGCAGTTTTGGGCTCATGTGGCTGGTAGGAGGGTCAAACATGGGTTAAGAGGGGGGGGATGGTTTGGGTGGTCCCTAGTGTAAGGGGAGCAACCAATAGGGGCTCTCTACAGGCCTGCCCACCCTCCAGCTCAACATACCATTGCCCCACACCTTCTAGCACTCTCATTGGTACACCTCAAATCACTCTCTAATCCCTTGAAATTAGGAAACACTAATTGGAGGCCCTTTCAAGACCCCAATTCTCCCCTAATGTCCCACCATTGAACAATTGAACCATCGGGCTTGACCTAGTTCTACCACCCTCATGTTGGGTCGCTCTGTTATATGCATAACGTCCTTGCCAATGCGATCTTTTCATGCCCTGAGTGGACCACACTCCAATGCTTCCATAATGCCATGCCATGTACGGTGCATGGGCATCTAAAATTTGCTGCCAAACAAAAAAACAAATTAATAAGTATGGACCAATAGGGGACCAATCAATGTATACATCTTAATATGTAAGTTAAGGATTACTATGTCCTATGTGAAATGATTCTTTCCCCAAGCAATCTCCATATTCTAGCTAAAGGCATTCTCAGCATTGATGAAAAGGTGAGCATCTTCATCTTCGAATCTTTTCTTTTGTAGCAAAGGTACCAAGCTATCAAGAGCTAACCAAACTCGTGCTTTTTCCAATCTTTTTTGCCCCTTTCCCCCTCGTTCAAAATAGGCACTATGTGTAACTTTCGCCTTACATCAAACTCATGAGCACATTTGAGCCTATCATTATGTTTCTTTGTAGAAAGAAATTTTAAAGCCTTGAGACCTCCAAAACTTGGCTTACAAGGAACATTACATGTTTTTCCCGATCTTTTCTCATCTTTTGTAATCTTGACTTGCCCAGAGTGTAGTCCCATATCTGAAAGCACCTTTTCAATGCTTGTAATCATCCTCTCACTTTCTTGTTGGGGCTTTAAATTATATGCATCTATGATATACAGGTGCACCAGCTTCTCACCAGCTTTCAATTATTCTAACAATAGCATGAAGGGCACAAATGTGTACTCTCTCAAGATGAATTTCAAGAATCGGACTCCATGATGGATCTTTCCCTGGAACATCACGATCTAGTGCCTTAGTCTGATTGATCTCTGCAAGCTCACAAGCCCATTGCTTTTGGTTCTTTTTACCTACCTACAATGGTACTCTCTTTTACATGCACAACGGACAAGGATGGCTTGTATTTGTTCTATGTGCCACATTAAACATACATTTAATAAGCTTGAGGTCAGCAACAGCTAGATGTCATCCTACACTGTAGGATCCACAGCCCTCAACTTCAAGCAGCTCACCATTGGTATGACTTTTGATCACACTTGGGATATTGGTTTGGTCAAAGAACCACTTCAAATTTTAATGTGACTCCTTTGGCACGTGCAAAAGCAACTCACATTCTATTTCAAAATATTCTAAGCATTTTTCATTAACAAATCAAAATTCAAATTTCTATGGTACCTCAAATCCAGCCAGCCACCAAATCTCATATTCTGATTGCACACACTGAATTGCCTTGCATCATCAAGCTCAACTTGAAGGTCTAGTATTCTATTAATCAATGTCAAACTAACTCTTTCTAATTTTTTACCTTTGACAACCCATCGCCTGTAAAGTCTTCAAACATCCATCACAAAGTTGTTGTTGACTGTGAGTTCTAGTTCATTGGACTCTCTAGCCTTCCCACAGTCCCTTACATACATGTTGAGGCTCGCCAACTAAATCAAGTACACCCAAATTGAGAGTATGCCTTGCCTTATCAACATCGGTTGGTTTTTGAAGTGGGCTCGAAGTGGGGCTTTAACTTTTGTTCCTACAGAAAGGCATGCTTTCTTTAAGCTCTTGAACATCGGTTGGTTTTGGAAGTGGGGCTTTAACTTTTGTTCCTATAGAAAGGCATGCTATGCATTAGTTGCATTGAATTGCTCCACAACTTTGCTCATTGACTCGGATGTTATCTTTGATTTTAGACTTTTGAATTTGGGATGATGTATAGCAGACTCCAATATTTTTTTTGTAAACACCACCCATAGCACCAGAGTGTTCATCATGGATAGACCTGAGTTCTGAAACAGTCCTGCAAGCTCTCACTTGACGCTTCTAGTGACCACTTTTTTGGGATATTTCATCTATTGGATGCAATTTCCTCTTATGAAGTCTTGGACCCATAGGAGTATCCTTCATGAATGCTAATGTTTTTTCAAATTTCTTGATCTCATCTTTAAGAGAGGTGTTTTGCATTTGTAAGTAAATTACATTTAAAGTGTGCTCTCCCGTCCCAACTGAGCATCTAATGTTTGAACCTTTTCCTGTAATTCCTGATTTTTATTCTCTATGCCATCATACCATTTTTCTTTCGCAACCATCTAAACAGTTGTCACTTGCATAGATGATACGAAATGTTGATTCCAAGACTCTATCATTGCAATCCTTTTGTGTCTTTCATTAAGCAAAGATTCATAGTGGATGTGTGAAGGCTCCTTGCTCCATGAGCAATCAACCTTTTACAATATCCTAATAAACCATTCTCACCCTTACATAGAAATTTCATTAAACTAGTCAACCCATGGAATTGAGACGCTTGACAAGTTTGTGGATCTACTGGATATATCTTCCCATCTAACCACAAATCTATATGTGTTTTTCCTTGATTTCAAAGAGCTACCAAATTAAATTCACTCTCCAAGGAGGATTCATTCCTCTTTAGAAATGGTGCATTTTTTGCATCGATTTGAAAATGGATATCCACCTTTTTCTTTTTCTTTTTCTTGAGGGCCTCCATGGTTTCATACACTTTACACCTAAGATAATATAATATTGACATCAACAAACAACGTATATATTCAACACACAAAACTAACACCACATACACAGATCATGTAAATAAGAAATAAAATGACCTTGCCTCAAAAAACATAATAACACACTTAACTTAGTAAATTACACAGAACATAATACAATTAAATACACAAATATAATACAATTAAAGATCACAAACATTGTTAAACTATTGCATGTAAAATAAATCAGAATTTAAAACTAACTATATTAAGCATGCTTTTAAATACAATATCAATAACGTCAGCACATATACATTGTAAAGAGATAGAAAACAAAATTAATATCATATACAAAGATATCACACAAACAATAAATAAATTGACTTGCATTTAGCAAATGTAGAGGCAAACTTGACTTCGTAAATCATAAATGACTACAAACAAAAATCACATTTGAATACTACAAACATTGCTAAACTATCAAATGTAAAATAAATCTAAAACTTTTGAATGAAGAGTACCTGATTCTCAATGGTCACTCTTGTAATCCAGGAGGCTGAAGTTGATGTATCTTGCTCCAAAACAAGTTATATTCTCCCAAACATCTCGAAATCTATTTCAAACAATCTTTTGCAGAAAACTAATACATTGTAAATTGATAGAAAACAAAACTAATATCACAAACAAAGATATCACACAAACAATAAATAAATTGACTTTCATTTAGCAAATCTAGAGGCACACTTGACTTCAAAACTCATAAATAAACAACACAAATCACATCTGAATACTGCACACATTGTTAAACTACCAAATGTAAAATAAATCAACAACTTGTGAATGAACAGTACAACCCGATTCTCAGTGGCCCCTCTTGCGTTCTAGGCGGCTGAAGTTGATGGATCTTGCTCCAAAACAAATTATATCCTGCCAAACATCTCGAAATCTATTTCAAACAATCTTTTGGAGAAAATTATACATAGTAAGTGTAGTGACTAGTCTTTCTTGTAAGCAAGCCTCCAAAAGCTCACTTTTCATAAAATTTCTTTCAAAACAAACAAATCTTTCACCATTTTAAAACAATGCAGTAAAAGAAAACAAGACACTAACAAAACGAAGTATAAACTAATTGTTTGTTCAAAATTGCATCATTTCCACTGTCGTGCATTGTTCCAGAGGATATAACACCTCAACCTCCATGAAAGCTTTGGATAGATCCCAAAACTTCACAAGCTCTTCGAAAGCATGTCCCCTTATAGACTAGTGTTGAGATATGGACAAAAGAAAGATTGACTTTCATGGATCTCCAAGTGTAATGCCTGAAAATCAATCTTCTTACAACCTTTCTCAAAGAATCTCGTCCAATAGCATGCTTCTAAGCTCGAAACACCTTGCATCTCATTCATGGTTCTCATCTAGGGCATTGATTACCTCAAGTTTCTTCATGAAAATGATTTGAGATCGCAATAGAATCTTATATCAGAGAAGAAGTGACGGGATTTGAATGAAAAGCACCTAAGATAGAGCAAGAAGAAGGTAGAGTGAATCTCATTCAAAAATCTTGAAAGTTTGGTTATGGTTTAAAAACGTGATCAAAAAGTCACTATGGAGGCAGGAAGTGGGAGGCCTACATCAAACTTTGGACCTTTTATTCACCTTATCCTTCCATGTCACTAGCCCAAGGGCCCCTTTTTTAGTCCAATATTTTTGTAATGCAAACCACACAAAAAAATCAAAATTTTCATTCATGGAGAGTTCTAAAATAGTGAGATTTATACGGCGTTTCCTAGTGTGATCTTAAGAATTGCAATCTTCTATGGCATGATGATCAAGCATATCACATCGCTTTAAGGTGTCTAGTTGCCTATAGTAATATTGTAAAATTCCTATGCATTTATGGGTACCAAAATATTATGCTTGCCCATTACCATAAATTATGTTAAAGGCATTAACGGTTGTGATCTTTTGCCTACCACTTGCATATAATTGCTTTTGGCTCACAACCTACCACTTGCATATAATTGCTTTTGGCTCACAACCTACCACTTGCATATAATTACTTTTGGCATATACAAGCTTCGAATAGCCAATTTCTTTTAGCCTTTTTCACCTGCCATACTTTTTATGAGTTAGAATTATTTTATTCAAAAGTTTGTACATTTTGATCATTTTGATCATTATCAAAGGATCTCTCTCTCTCTCTCTCTCAACTAGGTACTTGGGCTAGCACACAAATTAGCCCAACAAGTACTAACAACCTAGCAAGTCTATAGTATTTGATTTCACTGGATGCAAAAGATCACTATTTGTTGATAGTGATCACCACCACTCCCATAAATCTTGAAAGGTCTAAAGAGGTCTTTCATACAAGATCACATCATCTTCAAGAACTTTATATCATATCATCTCTCTCTCTCTCTCTCTCTCTCTCTCTCTCTCTCTCTCTCTCTGTGCACATGAGAGGTTTTACAAGCCATTCCGGCAGCTTCCAGCTGAGGTGGCAAATGGAAGGCAATCAGAAGGCCAAACCTTGCCTGACCCTTGCAATTGGACTACACATGCAGGTAAGGGCCAGCAAGGATCCGGCAACTAATGACAAGTTGCCATCAACCTCACAGAACTCTCCCTGAGCATGTGCCCGTAAATCCGGCAGCATGCTTCAGGCAAGCATGTGTCTGTGAGAGAGATACCTTCCAGTAGGCATCTTTGAATCGGAAATGAACCCGAGCACCTAACATGTGCCCAACCTCTCTCTCTATCTCTCTCTCTCTCCTCTCAGAGAGGTGTTGCTTGTGTATTGGCATACGCAAGCATGGCCATGGCGCACACACACATACAAAGTGGCAATTAAGCTCAAGTTTAGTGTTGAAGATGTTGCCGTGTAAACGAAGTCAACTCCTTATTGTTGTCACAAAGAGGGGCCTAAGAAGTCGTGGAGGTGTAGCAGGTCAAAGGCGGGGCCCCGCATGGGAAAGGGGCAAGGAACCAGCAATGGACAGCCAACACGTGGAAATGAACTTGTGTAAAGTCTGGCAAGTTGGCACGTCACGTCTCTTGTGGATTGAAATTAGTATACGAGGAGAAGAGAAGTTCGTCGAAGGCTGCTGCATTTTGGTATTATCATGTCGCGAAACACCAGCTTCAGAAGATTGCTTGCCTCTACCATCTTCCTCCTCCTCGCGCTCTTCATCTCCCTCGATCCCTTCCGCCTCAGCATCCTCAGTAACCACCCCTCCTTCGTCGCTTCCTACATCCCCCAGCCCCCCCTCCCCTCCTTCCCCCGTGACTCCCTCAGTAACCTCCGCCGCTCCCGTAAGTGGTTCGTCCATGGCCTCATGGGCCCTGAGAGTCTCGTCCTCGATCCTTCCGGACTCGGTCCCTACACCGGCGTCGCTGATGGCCGCATCATGAGATGGGACTCTGCCCAAGAGTTGTGGACGGAATTCGCATACACCTCGCCTAACAGGTCCTTCTGCTCAAGGACGACGCTCCCGTTTTAATAAATTGTATCTGTCTTTGCCTGAGAGTCGTCAGATTTCGTGCAAGAGTTTTCATGCTTCGTCTCCTTGCTCAGGTCGGGCATCTGTAGCCCGGGACAGCCTCTTCCAGAAGTAATTCGCAACGAGCACATCTGTGGTCGGCCCTTGGGTTTGCGCTTTCATCCAAGGACTGGAAATTTGTACATAGCCGACGCTTACTACGGATTGCTCTCGGTCGGGCCTCAAGGAGGACTAGCAAATCGAGTTGCCAGCGAGGCCGAAGGCATTCCATTCACGTTCACAAACGACCTCGACATAACGCTCGACGGGACCGTGTATTTTACCGATAGTAGCTCCAACTATCAGAGGAGGTGCCAATTCAACAGCGCATCTGCACATCTCCGCTTTTGCTCGGTGTGAATTAGCGACGGTAGCAAGCGTGAGGGCTGAATTCTTGGCTCTCTTTGCGCGCAGGAATTTTTTACTTCTGGTATTATCAGGAGATGACTCAGGTAGAGTGTTAAAGTACGATGGCGAAACCGACACGACGAGCGTGGTTTTGAAGGGACTTCGATTTCCCAACGGTGTGGCTCTTAGCAAGGACGAGTCCTTCCTCGTGATTGCAGAATCGATTCCCGGCAGGTAAAGTATTCTTGCAGACAAGCAAGCTTCCCAAGGTTGTGTCTGTCGTCTTACCCTGTGAATTGCCTCATTCTGCGTACGCTCAAATCAAACCTTGGATCACAATTCACTAGGTCACAGTAACCTCTCTGTCTTAAAACATGCATACTCACAGACGTGTAGCACTAAGCACACTCCTGATTCGTGCCGGTACAGGCTACTGCGGCATTGGTTGAAGGGACCGAACGCGGGGAAGACGGAGACGATGGCGGTGCTACCGGGTTATCCAGACAATGTGAGGAGGAACGAGAGGGGCGAATTCTGGGTAGCGATGCACTGCAGAAGAAACTTGCCGACAAGGATATTGGGGAGATTGCCGTGGCTGAGAAGGGCATTTCTGCAGTTACCGATACCATTCAAGCAAGTATATCGTGTATTCAATGGAGGCAAGCCGCATGGCATAGTGGCCAAGTATAGCGAGCATGGGGAACTGATGGAGGTGCTCGAGGATGTGGAGGGTGAGGTTGTCAAGGCTGCCAGCGAGGTCGATGAACGAGATGGTCGCCTTTGGGTCGGCTCTGTTCTTCTCCCTTACATTGCCGTGTATGACCTCCCCTTGCAGTAACTCTGTTTGTTGGGGGCTCTGTAGATCACAAGTCCCACGTGATATTGTAGTGTCATTGCTTTTTCAAATTTCGTCTCCACACACCTGGGATGTCTTAATGATGCTCAAAATCGTTATCGAGTACCAGGTACTGATTTTGATGGGGCATTCATCTCATCCCATATCACTCCCCCCCTTTGGCCACCCCCGCTCGCTCGCTCCCACCTTCCCCCTTCCCTTCCCTCACACGCCTCCACAAACCCCCCCTCCCAAAAACACCTCCCCCACATCCAACCAACCTCGCCTCCTTCATTTGTCTCTCTTTGAGAACCAACGCTTTGTCTCCAAGGCACGCAAAATCTTTGCCTCATGAGAAGATCTCTCTCTCTCTCATGAAGCATCATGCATGAGTGAAACTCCTTGCCTCCTCCAACAATTCAACATTTCAAACAATTGTGTAGTAGATTTGTTCGCAAAATCCTTGCTTGTTACAAAGATTAAAATTTTCAAAGATTCGTGATTCAAAATATTCAAGAATTCGGGACAAATGATACGTAAGGGTAAAAAAATCAGGCTAAAAATCGTACGAATAAAACTTATTCGTATGAGTACTTATTCATCTCTTATTCACACGAATAACTTATTCAAGCGAATAGTTTAGGCTATATAATCTAGCAAATGACCGTCATATGCTTATCTCGTGCTTGGTTCTGTAGCCGAGCAAAAGAGATAATAAAAAAAAGGAAGGAAGGCCTATTAGGTTGCTCTAGCAAGCAATCTTGAAGGTCTGAACGAAATGGGATTTGTTTTATTGTTTGTGTGAGTTCTAAGGGTCTCTTTTTAGACTCTTAGATCTCTTGCGTGAAATGTGGATTTTGTTCTTATTTGTGTGTTTAGTTTGTGTGGGTTCTATGAATCTCATTAGAGACTCAAAGATCTCTTATGTGAATAGTTCTTTCGTAATTTGATAGAGTTTTTAGGATCTCATTTGAGTTCTTAAGATCTCTAAGATAGGCTAATTTGTGAATAGTGCTTTTTGTAAGTTGATAGAGTTCTTATGAACTCATTTTGAGCTATTAAGATCTCTAAGATAATTTACATTTATTATGTTATTGTGTGTGACTATTTACATTCCTATACTCTCTTACATATACTTTTCAAATTGGTTATGCAATCTTTTATCAAATTGCATTCTCACACGTGCATTTAAATATGTATACTTTATGAATAGTTCATGAATTAAAGTATAATAATTTCTATTATTATCTTTGAAACTTATGATTTTTGTTTTGTTACTCTTAAGTATGGTGCGTGGCAAAATTTGGTCATATTGTACGGAAATTCAAAAAGTGCATGCATTCACAATGTAAATCTTGTGGGCATAAATTTATGGATAAATTTATGGCGGCTCTACTTACATCAAGCAACATTTCTCAGGGACTGGCACGGACGTTGAAGCTTGTACATGTCCTCCATCTGAAGTATTTCGCTTATTGCAAGTCATATTTAAAAAGCGTTAATTAGCACAGCTACTCCTACTTTAATAAGAAGTGTCTCTATGACGAGCACAGAGGTTGATGAAAATGAGAAAGTGGGAGAGCAGTGCATGATGCCTTAAATATGAGTCAGGTTAAAAGAAGAAAAAAGGCAAGACAAACATCCATGGACGATGGTTTACAAAAGCAACAAGTGTGTGAAGAGAATTTGAGATGGATGGAAGTGTTTATAAAAAATGGCACTACATCCAATTCATGAGACAAGACGTTTTGTAATGCATTAAAGTCATGGGCAAGAACAGATTTGTCTTGCCATATTATAATAAAATGAGAATGGCCCATCTCAACAAAGTAAATATAATAGTGGCAAAATGCATTTAAAAAAAGATTCTAGATTTAATTCCAACATATGGATTTACTCTTGCTTTTGATGGGTGGACGAGTAAGCAAGCCTACCCTTTATAAATGTAATGTGCATTACTCCAAAGAAAACAATGTTTGAGTATTGGTACTTCTTTAAAAGAAAAAAAATCACTTTAAATTTATAAAGTGTATGAAAGAGCAATTGCTAAGATTGGTGGCAGCAATAATGTTACTGCATTAGTAACAGATAACGTGGCCAATTACAAGACTATGCTGACATGGGTGGTATGTAGTGCTCATGCTCTCAACTTAGTGTTGAAAGATATTGGGGGCAATTGTCATCTGTACAGTCAGTGCTTCAAGATACTAACATGTTGGTTAATTTCATAAAAAGCCATCAATACTTGCATGTTGTATTTAGAGAGCACTCAGTGACGTAACTATGGCACTTCTATCAAACTAGATTTGCCACATCTTTCTTGTGTGTGTGAGATTGTTGGAAATACAACACGCATTACTCGATACTGTTGTAGCCAAGCGATGGGCGAATTCGTTGAAGAAAAAGAGACAGTACACACTACCTGGCAACAAATGTGCACACCTTGTACAGTCACGTGCATTTTTTAGAAATGTTGAAAGAATAAAAGAAGGTGTAGAGCCATTCATGCTAGTGTTAAGGATGGTTGATGCAGATGCCTTTGTTATGGATTTGGTGCATAAGAGGTAATGGGTATGAGAGTATGCTCACTCAGTTTTGATGCATGTGAGGGGATGGATACGAAAATATGTTAAGTAACTAAAGAGTGCATATGGATGTATCCATCTTGACTCTGTAGATATCTTCTACTACCGTGCATAAGAATATAATGAGACTGCCTAAAGATTCTAATGTTTGTATCAAATTTTTTTGCATACAAGGGAATGGATATGAGAATATCTTAAGTAACTAAAAGTTCATATGCTCTTATCCATCTTGTCACTCCACATACCTTGTATTTGTAAGAAGACAATACAACGTCTGTGCTCAACAGATAACAAGATCTCATATGCAAGAGAGAAAAGCAGATAGTATGGAGAATCAAAAGTTTGATTACTGTAAAACTGATACAATAGATGGCGCTGCCTCCCAGCCATGCACTCCTGTGTGAGAAGCTTTGATGGCATGCTGGAAACCATAGAGGATGGAGGCTGGATGCTAAGGAATCAGGGTTGCCATAGCGAGTGATGAATATGGGCTTCATGGGCTTGCTCTTATATAGCCACCAGTCGTAGTCGGTTAGACCCAATTGGGTGACTGACTCAGTTCGCCCAAAACGGTCGATTGGAGGTTGGTCCCGAAATAGGCCACCGACCACATGATAGAACCATGGCGTAGAATAGAGCAACTATCCTATGGTCCCTGTTTGGCCTAGAGCCATCCGAGATCACAATTTGGGGCTCCAAACGGGCCCCGCAACCCAAGAGTGGGCTGCCCCGGGAAATGCTTCATCTACCCTCAGTGCGGTCAGTCATGGGATGCCTTCCCACACTTGCATGTAGCCTAGTTAGCAGTGTGCCAACTCTATCTGAAGCCATCCAGCCATCAGGCCACACATGGCCCCCATCTGGTGTCCAAACCAAGACCTATCAGATAATCGAGCTACTCAAATGCCTTCTCCTCATATGGGGGCTTACAAGTAGAGTAAGCTGGTTCCCGCATAGTTACACGAGAGTGGAGCATTGATATCTAACATCCCCCCTCAATGTCCACCCACAAGTGAACTTACTTTTTCGGCCCAATGCCAAGTCGATGAAGATGCCTCTCCAACAAGTCTCTTCCAAGAGCCTTCATGAAGATGCTTGCAGCATTCTCTGTAGTCGGACAGTACACCAAGTCGACCTCTCCATCCATGATGAGCTCGCGTACAAAGTGATATTGAATCTCAATGTGTTTTGTGCAAGTGTGGAACACAGGGTTCTTTGTAATTGCCATGCAACTCTGATTGTCACATGATAACTATGTAGGCTTGTTCTGCACTGCACCCATGTCCCCTAAAATCCTCCTCAACCACACTGCCTCATAAGAAGCAAAACATTCTGATTTTGTACTCAGCCTCGGTAGAAGAAAGAGCAACTGTGGGTTGCTTCTTGCTGACCCATGACACAGCTCTAGATCCAAGTGAGAAACAGTAACCTGTCACTGATCTCCTGCTGTCCATGTCTCCTGCCCAATCCGAGTCATAGAATCCGGTCAAGATGTTGCCCTTGGTATAGGTGATGCCATAATCAAGTGTGCCTTTGATGTATTTCAGCACCCGCATCCCTGTCCTCCAATGGTTCTCCCCGGGCTTATTGGAAAACCTGCTTAGTACACCAGTCACAAAGCTGATGTCTGGCCACGTGTTGCACAAGTAAATCAAACTGCCCACAAGCCTTCTGTACTTCGCTTCGTCCACCAGTGGTGATGAATCCTCATTTGAGAGCTTCACGTTAGCCTCCATAGGGGTGCCAACTATCTTGCACTCAGCCATGCCAAATGCCTTCAGTATCTCTCCAGCATACTTCAGTTGTGAGATGAAGATCTGTTTTGGCTCTTACCAAACTTCAATCCCCAAACAGAAATGCATTAGTCCGAGGTCTGTCATTTCAAACTCTCTTCCTAGCAACTGCTTTGTCTGCGAGATCTTTTCTTCATGGTTCCCTGTTATGACAAGGTCGTCCACATAAAGGACCACGATCATACACATGCCTCCTTCCCTGTAGATATACAAATTTGCATCAGATGGGCTCCTCCTGAACCCGTTTTGTAGAAAGTAGGCATCAATCCGCTGGTACCATGATCGTGGGGCCTGTTTCAACCCCTAAAGTGCCTTCTTCAGTTTACAGACTTTACCTTCTGAACTCGGGATCACAAAACCTGGTGGTTGTTCCATGTATACCTCCTCCTTGAGATCTCCATTCAAAAAGGTGGATTTTACATCCATCTGAAACATGGGCCAACTTTCCTGTGCTGCTAAAGCCAAAACACTGGGAATTGTGGTTAGTCGAGCTGTGGGAGCAAAAGTATCTTGATAATCAAAACCATGTACCTGTGCAAATCCTTTTGCCACACGAGCCGAGCCTTGTACTTATCCAACGTGCTGTTGGACTTGTACTTGGTCTTGTACACCCACTTGGTGCCGATGACCTTGTGTTTTGGTGGTCGATCCACAAGGTCCCAAGTGTTGTTCTTCATTATGGAGCCATACTCCGACTGCATAGCCTCCATCCACCTATCATCACCCTATGCCTCTTCAAGACACTTGGGTTCTTCAGCACGGATCACCTCTGTCATCAAAGCGTAGTTGACCAAGTGTTCCTGTGCCCTGCTTTGCTCCTCTAATCTCTTGGACCGGCGGTGTTCGGATGATTCCTCCTCAATGGCTAGAGGTTCTCTGCCGTCCAAATGCTGCTTTACCCACTTCGGGAATGGCCGTTGCCATTGTGGTTCTACAGGCTCTTCTTCCTCTTCTTTATCTTGAATCCTCCCAAGCACCGTTGGGGGAGTTCAGTCTGTCGTTGGTGGTTGTACTGGATGGATATCCTGGTCCTGGTTTTCTGGGAAGGAAGCATCCTCCTCCAATTGATGCGGCTGTTCTGAGAAGACCACATCGTGACTTACTATTACCTTCTTGGTAACAGGATTATAGAGACGGTAACCCTTCGCCTCTTCACAGTAGCCCAAGAAAATACACTTCCGGCTCTTCGATTCCCATTTGGTCCTATTAGCATCAGGGACATGCACAAAACAATCACATCCAAAAACGTTGAAATGTGCAGCTGAAGGTTTCTTACCAGAAAAGGCCTGTAGTGGAGTCATCTCGTTCACAGCCTTCGTGTAGCTACAATTCAAAATGTAAATTGCCGTGTTACATACTTCAAGCCTAGAAAGTCTTTGGCAAATCTTTCCCTTTCATCCATTTCGTAGATGATGTGCATCTTGCGCTCTGCTACTCCATTTTGTTGTGATGTATGTGGCGGGGGTTTCGGCCTCTTGATCCCGTGACTTTTGCAGTAACTTTCGAATTCACTTGATGTGAACTCACCACCTCTGTCTGATCTCAACTTCTTCACCTTCCTCCCTGTTTCTTTCTCAACCACTACATGCCATTCTTTGAACTTACTAAAAGCCTCATCTTTAGTCTTCAGGAAGTATATCCATATCCTTCTACTATAGTCGTCGATCAGCTTCATGAAGTAGTAGGAACCACCCAAAGCTTTCATCTCCATCTTTCCGCAGAGGTCCGTGTGAATTCACATACATCGGGCAGATCTGTAATTTCTGGTAGGTCTACAATCATTCCACTTTTATGCATCTCCTTTAAAGAACTAAGGTTTAGATGACCAAACCTCTCATGCCACAGCTTAGTGTTGCTCACATCGGCTCAAGCACTGAAAGCTGAGAGTTCGTAGATGGTGCTATGCTGTGTACCTTTACCAACGACCTTCCCTTGAAGTTCCAAAATCTGTGTGCCATTCTTATCGAATTGAACTTTGAGGTCCCGATCCGTGATGGCAGAAATGGACAACAAGTTCCTCTTGATATCTGGCACATAAAGAACATCGGACAACTGTTTTACAACTCCATCTGACTTGAGAGCAATCGCACCTTTTCCTTTTGCTGGACATTTTGCATCATTGCCGACTGCTACCAAGATGTCATTCCCTACTGGATGTAGAGAGGTATACCAATCCTTCCAGCTGGTCATGTGGCACGATGCACCACTGTCAATAATCCAAGGTTCTTCTTCTGTAGGTACATGAACTGCCTCCGTGAAAATCTCCTCAATTGCTAAGAACAGCTCTACTGGTACTGCCTACGCACTGTTGCTGCTGGACTCTTTCTTTACTTTGTTCTTCTCATCTGCAATCTTCTTTTGGCACTCATTCTGCTTGTGTCCTACCTTGTTGCATTAGAAGCACTTGATCTTCTTTTTTCTCTTTTTATTATCAGAAGAAGATGGGTTACCAGAGTCCTTACCCTTATCTTTCTTTGATCTAGCCGAGAAAGCCGAATCTTCTCCAATCCTCATCTTTTGACGCATCTCCTCCAGAATCATCACGCTGAAATCCTCAAAGTTGAGGGGTGGATTTCTATTTTGCATATTCAACACCGTAACAAGATCGTCGTACTTTGGTGGGAGAATCCATATGCACCTTCGTGCTAGATTCTCACTGGTGATGGTGATGCCAATCACAGTCATCTGATCACACAGATTCTTTACCCTGGTGATGAACTTCTCTGTCGTTTCAGACTCAGACAGTTTCTCGTTCACGAGTTGTCTCCAGATTCTGAATTCGCATTTGATTCATGGTCTCGTACTGATTTTTCAAGACCGTCCATGCCTCCTCCACTGTGGTGACATGTTGAATTAACACTATGACAGAATCACTTACACTGCAGACAATAGAACACAGCGCATCTGCATTTCTTCTTGTCCACACGAGAATCTCATCTACAATTGGTACTATCTGTTGTCATGCTTTGGCTAGATCCGATCTTGCAACCAGATTCACGTCCACCCCAGTAGCAGTATCCCAAAGCTCGTATGCGCTTAGGATGGTCTTCATCTTGAACTTCCAGAGTGGATAGTTAGTGCCGTCCAACTTTTTGCTTTCACCGAACGGTGGGATTCGTAGTCTTGTGGGCTGGGCCATCTCTCACAATTTGCTCGCAAACAGAAACACACTACCAAATCTTCTTGCTAGAGCCCAAGCTATGATACCATGTAAGAAAACAATACAACGTCTGTGCTCAACAGATAACAGGATCTCATATGCAAGAGAGAAAAGCAGATAGTATGGAGAATCAAAAATTTGATTACTGTAAAACTGATATAATAGATGGCGCTACCTCCCAGCCATGCGATCCTGTGTGAGAAGCTTCGATGGCACGCTGAAAACAGTAGAGGACGGAGCCTAGATGCTAAGGAATCAGGGTTGCTATAGCTAGTGATGAATATGGGCTTCACAGGCTTGCTCTTATATAGCCACCAGTCGTAGTCGGTTAGATGCAATTGGGTGACCGACCGAGTCCGCCCAAAACGGCCGACTCGAGGTCGGTCTCGAAATAGGCCACCGACCACATGATAGACCATGGCGCAGAATAAGCAACTATCCTACGGTCCCCATTCAGCCCAAAGCCATCCGGGATCACAATCTAGGGCTCCAAACGGGCCCCGCAACCTGAGAGTGGGCTACCTCGAGAAATGCTCCATCTACCCTCAATGCGGTCAGTCATGGAATGCCTTCTCGCGCTTGCATGTAGCCTAGTTTACAGTGTGCCAACTCTATCTGAAGCCATCCAGCCATCAGGCCACACATGGCCCCCATCTGGTGTCTAAACCAGGACCTACCGGATAACCGAGCTACTCAAATGCCTTCTCCTCTTATGGGGGGCTTACAAGTAGAGTTAGCTGGTTCTCGCATAGTTACACGAGAGTGGAGCATTGATATCTAACAGTATTGCAGTACCTTTGTATTATATCAAATTTGTAAATGTTTCTTACTTATTTTTTAGATGTTTTTCTCGATTGTCAAACCGATATGTTTTACTACTTTACTTCTCATTATGTACTATTTTAGTAAGCTGAATTTACAATTGCCCATTGTATGATTGAGAGACATACACTTAGTAGCGATGCTTTGTGATATTTTTATGTAGAAAGACTGTGATTAAATGTGACAATCGAAGATACTTTAAAAGGTGATTCAAATATAACGTTACATTGTTATTTTTCATAAAGTATACAAATTTAAAACTTAAATATAAGAGTGCCATGTCTCAATGCTTGTTTGCAGTAGAAGAGTAAATGTCAAATTACATCTGTTTGAAAGACTTAATATTCAGCAAGATATTTACATTCCAAGCAAAATGTCAATACATTGCTTGAAGATCTCAGTTAAATTTTTTTCAAAGAACATTCTTCTCAAGGTGCTTGCATGCTTGGCAATGCATCCTAGCTATCTATAGTGCCTTGGGTGCTAGGTGGTGCATCTTGACTACCCAAATTCATCAACAAAAAATCATTGAACGTGTTAAGTGCTTTGTCTATGTCTATCTTTACAAACCACTCTGTATTTGGCAAGCTCAGCTTCCAACATCTTGACATCCGCTCGCAGCATCTCTACATTTTTTTCCTAGGCTATAATTTGAGCCTATAGATCTTCCACGATGATGCCCTATCAACGGAGAGGTAGGCCGAGTGTGGCTAGGTTAATCAGATCACTATTTGTATATGGAGTTAGCACATGAGGTCTCTACAATACTAGCTCTCTATTTTCAAATCTTACTCTCTTTTGCTCAGTTGGTCACCCCTTTCCTATTCCTGATAGATAGAGTTGATCTGTCCACTCAACATGTCGGTGCAATAATTCGTGGACGTGCTACTGAATAAAGTGTATAAGAATTGTTGATTGTTGGGCATGTTTCCTTCTACCTCTATAAAGCACTGGAGTAGAATGTGGGCCAGGGTTTTGTGTCTCAGGTCCACAAGCTCTAGTTGTAGATCGAAGAAACAATGTGTTTCTTATAAACTCGAATGGGAAAATCTTGGCCATATTGCAAAGGCTAAGTTGCTCCGCTATCATGGTGTCATCATCTACGAGCTCCATCATGAACTGCCCAAGAGACTTCCTTTCTAAGAAGCTCTCTCTAGATTCAGACGACTAGTTAAATCATGCAGATGCACAAGCGATCCTCAATGAGTGAGGCATCATTCATGTGTGCAATGTCTCCTCTACACTCATGTTAGAACCTGAAATATATATGGCACTTTACTACATTAGGACTGTGCAAAAGTACTTAAGAAATTCATGTAACAAAATACCGTTCAACAAGATATTGATGATGGAAACTGTATGATTTTCAAGTTTAGGCATGATCTCAAAAATAGTTTGATTAACAAGACATTGATGATGGAAACTGTCTGATTTTCAAGTTTAGACATGATCTCAAAAATAGTTTGATTAAACTTTTAAGCAAGGAAACACATTCCTTATCAATTTAAATAGAACATTGCATTTGTTCTAATTCCAAAATGTATAAAATCTTAAAATTCACAAACAATTTAGAATTATTATGATTCCACAAAGAAACTAAAATTTAAGATTCAACAAATTGCCCATCATGGATAGAAAGAGTGTCATGTTTCAAAAATATACAAGAGACATGTTTCAAAAATATACAAGCCATATTGGGAATATACAATGAATATTCACTCATCCACAAGTCTGAGCCCCTAGTTAGGACTAATTTGTAGACCTATTCTCCATGCTATGTCAAAAACACCACAAAACTATGCTCTAATGTTTTCTTGGATTTGTGGACTTCCCACACTAGGCTAGTTGACGAAGCCTGTCCGACAAAGCTTGTGCGTTACCAGTATGAACACTTATTGATATACATACATCCATCATCTTAATGATGTAATATTACATTACACATCTCGATCAATACAAAATGGTGGGGGGTCTGTGCTATAGCATTTCAGTGCCACGTGATGGTATTTGTGCCAAAAATCTTGTGCGTTTCACGGACTAGTCTTCCTTTGTTGGATAATGCTTCTTAGTGCTTGTTGACATCATCGTGCCTCAATCATAAATGCCCTAATACACCTCTGAGGTTGACTCAGAGAAATGTAGCAAAATTTTTTGTGCATGTAAATAATTGTGCAGGACATTCTATTGGTGCATGAAGTGGACCATGCGCACAAGGCCATGCAAGTCATCCAGAACATGCTCTTGTACATGTGGAGCTCTAATAGGCATTTCTAGGTATCTCGATGAGTTGTTGGACATGGACTTTTCCCGTCACGTATGAGGAATGCCAGCTATCTATCTAAATGGTTCCCCTTCCAATAAGAAATATGAGCATTGGTTCCTTGTCTTGGATGAGACCAATGGCTTGGATGATGCCTTGTATTGGATTGAGGCAAACATGTGGCCTCCTCCATAGCTATCGCTTGCAACTTAGTGGATGTCTTTTCTCCACCCTTCAATAATTTGCAAGAATATAACTTCCTATGATCTAATGGCTTGACCATGACATTGCATAGGATTGCGTTCGTGCATTGGCTTGTGCCTAGTGCTATGTGCGGTGTAAAATGCACATCTCATTGTTGGAGAAACTAGAGCCTATGCCTTTCTAGCTTTGCATCAAGAGCATTTTGTGATGGAGTGGTGGCATCATCATGTTCATTTGGTGCTACAAGTGGTAAAGGCAAGCCACCAGCAATGCAGGCATGTGTATTGATCTCTAGATTCTATGTTGAAGACAGCTGGAAACTTTTCATGCAAGGCCCTTACTCCATGCTTTGCCGTAGAGGTCCTTACTCCATGCTCTTCTTTTTTATTCATTTTTATTTGGAGGAATATAGCTATCTGCTCTCCATCAGCCATCTCGTTGTCCTGCATGCAAGCATACTTGTGCATTTATCACATTTAGGTAAAAGAAAATTTCAAGTTTTTTTCTTGGCACTCATCTCTCTCTAGGAGTTGTGTGTTGTAGTCTGAGTTGTTTATTTAATATATATGCATGTTTAGATAGGTTTACTCTCAGTCTAGCACTCATCTCTCTTTGAGAGTTGTGTGTTGTAGTCTAAGTTTTATGTTTGTACGTATGATATGTATACATGTTTAGATAGGTTTATTCTTAGTCTGAAACGAATTTCTCTACTAAGAGTTGTGTGAAGCAGTCTGAGTTGTATGTTTGTATGTATGATATGTTTACATGTTTAGATAGGTTTATTCTCAGTCTAAAACTAATTTCTTTGCTAAGAGTTGTGTGAAGCAGTCTGAGTTGGATGTTCCTACAGCATAATATGTTTGCATATTTAGATAGGTTTACATTTCAATTTGGCACTCATCTCTCTCATAAGAGCTGTGTGATATAGTATGAGTTTTATGTTAAATATGTTTGCATGTTTAGATAGGTTTTTGTCTCAATCTCACACTCCTCTCTCTAATGAGAGTTGTGTGATGCAGTATGAGTTTTATGTTTAGATATTGTTTTTATCTCAATCTAGCACTCATCTCTCTACTGAGAGTTGTGTGATGTGTTTTGTGTTTAGGGTTGTGTCCAAGATGGGCACTGATCTTTCTATTGAGAGTTGTATGATGTAGCTTGCATCTGCACAAATGCTTAGTCCAACAATCATCTCTCTCTTGAGAGTTTGTGATGTAGTCTAAGTTTAGGGTTTAGGGTTTAGGGTTAATTGCATAAGCACTTAGCCTGACACTCAGAGATGCGTGATGCAATTTGAGTTCATGATATCTATAGAGATAGTTGCACAACTTCTAGTGTAGCACTTCACTCCCTTAATAGTTGTGCATTGTAGCATGAGTTTATTGTTTGTTGCTTGTGTTTGCATACATGGTCAATTGTTGGCACTAAATCCAATTCGAATTTTGTGTTGCAACTTGCTTGCATATTAGATGGCTCATGCCAATGAGAAGAGGAATATTGATCATCTTGATCTTAATAAAACTCAAAGGAAGATCCACAAGAATGAGAATGTTGAGTTCTTGATGACTATCAATCAAGATGTCATCGAGACGTCTTTTAATAATGGCAAAAGTGGCGTGTGAGATCTCGCGACCTGCATTTTTAAATGTAAAGCTTATTTGTACAAATAATATTTATTCATACAAATAAAGCCTTATTCATACGAATAACTTTATCTGTACAAATAAAAGTTATTCGTATGAATAAAAGTTGTGTATAAATAAAACGAAAATTTTGATTGGATTCATTTTAAGTTGAAAACTTTGCAATTTTTTGCTTTTTTTGAATAAGAAAAAAATTCAAGCGAATGAATGCAACTTAGATGATCGGCTTGTATCTCATTTTCTTGTGAAAATTGTTGGATCAAATTTGGTCACCTTTAGGTCAGCTCTATCCTTGTCCCTTCCATTATTGTCTCCCCTTGCATTAACTCTATTTGTTGGGGGCTCATTTTCTTATGTAGATCACAAGTCCCACGTGATATTGTAGTGTCATTGCTTTTTCATCTCCACACACCTACAAGTGTTGCTGAAGATGTCTGAAAGATGCTCAATATCGAGTAGGAAGCTTGATTCATGTAGCTTTTTGGGTTTCTTTAAAAAGAGAAGTGTTGGATGCATCATCCCACTTTGCTCCTCGAGCTCAAGATATGTTTTTGTTTACCGGGTGCTATAAATTGTACCTCTTTAGTATCTCGTAGAGAGCTATGCCCTTTTTGTACCTTTTACTTTTCTATTTCATTAATCTCTTTTTCATGAAAAAAAAAGAGGGGAATTATTTGCTATCTTTTGGAATTTACCGTATGCTCTCTTAAAGTGTTGCCTTTTAAATTTTTGTTTTAATTAAAGCATCATAACAAAACCACTAAATTTTCTTTTAGGAATAATCAAATGAAAGGGGAAGAGATGAGGGGTGAAATGGGAGGAGAGGAGAGGGTTGACAAGTTGGAGAAAAAGGAGTGAAGGTGAATGCAATATGGGGGACATGAAAAGGGGGAATAAGGAAGACATGGCACGGGGAGAGCAATCAATGTACAAGGGAGAGGACTCAAGAGGGAGGCTAGGGGTAACCCTCGCCATACATCAAAATATCCCATACTTTCAATGTCTTGTTGTTTGCCTAAGGACAAAAGCTGTGTAATGCATTTGTTTAAGATTCTTGAGAACTTTTGTCATGCGTGAGGTTCACAATGCAATTGGGATAAGACCTTCTTGTTGCTAAGGACTGTGACTGCAACCCACCACTCGATTGGCTTTTTGAATTGGGCACACAGTTAGTAAAACAATGGTGATTCAATACCTTGGGGGTCTAGACATTACAATTAGACAAAGGTTCAACTGGTTACTAGAGAGAATCGAGTCGAAACTCAAGACATGGAGTGGCATTTTGCTAGGATAGTTCTGGTTATACAACAAGCCTTGATGACTTACATGGATTCCTTCTGGAACTTACTTCGCGAACTTTGGTAAGGGACACTAGCAGGAAGTGGAGGGCTCCTCTGGGCCGAGGAGGATGGGAAGAATAGGATGCATCAGATCCCAAAAGGGCAAGGTAGATTGGGCATTCCAGATGTCATGTGCAAGAATCTAAATGGTGCCAAAAGCCTTCTCAGGTCATGCCCTGTCGACTAAAATCGTGAAGGTGTTCATTGTCAATGGAAGAGCAGAGGTGCTGGGACTTGGCCCCACCTATCCTAATATGATCGGCTAAGTAGAAAATTTTGAATTCATGATTCGAAAAATTTGAGATGAATGATACGTAAGGGCAAAAAAATCAAGCCAAAAATTGTAGCCGTGTCACGTTTGTTTTGAGATTCACCACGTCATTGACTTGTATTCGCACAAATAAAGTACGAGTACTTAATAGTATGAATAACTTATTCGAGCAAATAGTTTAGGCTATATAATTTTGCAAACAACCGTCATATGCTTATCTCCGCTTGGTTCTCTAGTTGAGCAGAAGAGATCAGAAAAGGAAAAGAAAAGAAGGCCTATTAGGTGGCTCTAGCAAGCAATCTTGAAGGTCTAAACTAAAATGAATTTTTTTTTTAAATTTGTGTGAGTTCTAAGGGTCTCTTTTTAGACACTTGGATCTCTTGTGTGAAATGTGATATTTGTTCTTGTTTGTGTTTAGTTTGCATGGGTTCTATGAATCTCATTAGAGATTCAAAGATCTCTTGTGTGAATAGTGCTTTCGTTATTTGATAGAGTTCTTATGATCTCATTGAAGTTCTTAAGATCTCTAAGATAGGCTAATTTGTGAATAGTTCTTCTTGTAATCTCATAGAGTTCTTAGGATCTCATTTTTTAGTTCTTAAGTTCTTTAAGATAGGCTTATCTATGAATAGTGATTTTATCATTGATAAAGTTCTTAAGATCTCTAAGTTAGGCTCTGTATTTTTTTTTTTGGTATTTTGATAGACTTCTTAAAATTTTATTGATTTTTGTTCTTAAAATCTCTATTTGGACTGGTTGATCTTTCATGGATAAACTTTGACGATGTACAAAGTTCTTTCGAGTTTACTATAAACACTTTTTTTTTCCTGACAAAAAAAATCTCTATTTGTTTATGTCTCTAAATTTGCCTTTTTTTAAGTTTATAAAGTTATTATTAAAATTTGGTGATTTTTCATATAAGTTTTTATGTATTTTTTTAAATCTATATTTGACATGCTTACACGTAGTATTGAGAGAAAACATTATTCTTTCAATACAATGTGAATAAATGTTTTGCAACTTGTCAAATATGGTAAATTTTTAACCTATAGATAATCATAACTTACATTCATACAGTTATTATTGAGAGTATTTTATTCTTTCAATATTATGTGAATGAATGTGTTGTATTTTTATAAAATTAGAGTCCTTGCACTTACTATTGAAGGAATATATCTGTATTCTTTTAATTTTATGTAGATCAACTTTTAACTAGTGCATTCTTACACTTCTAAATGAACATTTTTTGTCCTTTCAATAGCATGTGAATTAATGTTTCACAATGTGTATTCTTACACTTACTTTCAGTTGGATATGAATGAATGCAAAACTATTTGAAATATGCACTCTTAATTAGAGTTCTTACAATTATTCTTGATTCAAGAATATATATGTGTTCTTTTAATTTTATGTGAATGAAAATTAAGTAATGATTCTTACACTTACTTTTGAATGAATTTATATTCTTTTAATAGCATGTGAATGGATGTTTTAGAATTAGCATTATTGTATTTGCCAGCTTACATTCTTACACATAATCTTTAAAGAATATATTTATTATTTGAATTGGATATGATGAATGCATAATTATTTGCACTCCTAATTAGAGTTCTTACACTCGTAATTGAGAGAATAAATATGTATTCTTTTAATTGTATTGGATGAACTTTCAATTAATAATATCCTTACACTTACTTTTGAATGTTGATATTCTCTATTCTTTTAAAGGTATGTGATGAATAGAGATATTTTAAGCAATGACATTCTTACACTTACTTTTGAATGAATATTCTCTATTCTTTCAATAGTATGTGAATGAATGGATATAGTTTAACTAATAGTACTCCCCTTCGTTTTGAATGGTCTCTATAGTATGTGAATGAATGGATAAATGTTTAAAATAATTAATATACTTTGAAGTTTGAGTGTATCTTTTATATTTTTTCAATAGTATACTTTGAATGTATGTGTGACTATTTACATTCTTATACTCTCTTACATAGAATTTTAAATTGGTTGTACAATCTTTTATCGATTTGCATTCTCATATGTGCGTTTAAATATGTATGCTTTATGAATAGTTAATGAATTAAAGTATAATAACTTCTATTATTATCTTTTAATTATGATTTTTTAAGTATGGTGCGTGGCAAAATCTGGTCATATTATACAAAAATACGAAAAGTGCATGCCTCAAGCTCATATTTATAGTGTAAATCTTGTGGGCATAAATTTACTAGCGGCTCCACTCACATCAAGAAACATTTCTTAGGGATTGGCATGGACATTAAAGCTTATACATGTCCTCCATCTGAAGTATTTTGTTTATTGCAAGTCATATTTAAAAAATTTAATGGGAGCAGCTACTCCTACTTTAATGAAAGTGTTGGAAGTGTTTCTATGGCGAGCACTGAGGTTGATGAAAATGAGGAAGTGGGAGAGCCTTCTAATGCAAGAGATGTAGTGGAGGATGCAAATCTATTAACAATAAGTAGAGTGGTGCATGATGCCTTAAATATGGGTCACTTAAAAAGAGAAAAAAGGCAAGACAAACATCCATGGAGGATGGTTTGCAAAAGCAACAAGTGCTTGAAGAGAATTTGAGGTGGACAGAAGTGTTTATAAAGAATGGCATTGCATCCAATGTCATGAGAGATGAGATGTTTTATAATGCATTAAAGTCATGGGCAAGAACAAGATTTGTCTTGCTAGATTCTAGTAAAATGAGAATGACCCATCTCGACAAAGTAAATAAAATAGTGGTGGAGTGCATTGAAAAGAGATTCTAGATTTAATTTCAACATACAGATGTACTTACTCTTTCTTTTGATGGGTAGACAAGTAAGCAAGCTAGGATCTTATGGGCATTACGCTAACAAAAATAGTGTTTTTAGAGAGTATTGATACTCCTCTGACAGAAAAAAAATTCATATTACATTTATCAAGTGTATGAAGAAGCAATTGCTAAGATTGGTGGCAGCAATAATGTCACTGCATTAGTAACAGATAACATGGCCAATTATAAGATGGCAAGCAAGATGATCATGGAAAATTATCCCACGCTGACATGGGTGGGTGGTATGTGAAGCTCATACTCTCAACTTGTTGTTAAAAAATATTGGGCGATTGTTGTTTGTACATGGGTGGTATGTGATGCTCATGCTCATGCTCTCAACTTGTTGTTAAAAGATATTGGGAAATTGTCATTTGTACAACTAGTGCTACAAGATACTAACATGCTCATTAATTTCATAAAAAGCCATTTGTACTTGCATGTTGTATTTAGAGAGCAGTCAACAAAGCAACTATGGCAATACTATCAGACTAGATTTGCCACATCTTTTCTTGTGCTTGCAAAATTAATGGAAGTATGACAGGCATTACTCGAGATTGTTGCAGACAGGTGATGGGTGAATTGGCTAAAGAAAAAGAGACAGTACACACTACCTAGCAACAAATGTGCACACCTTGTGCAGTCAAGTGCATTTTGAAGGAATGTTGGAAGAATAAAAGGTGTAGAGCCATTTGTGCTAGTGTTAAGGATGGTTGATGCAAATGTCTTTGTTATTTATAAAGTGTACTAAAAAATGTCTTAAGCAAGAATCCGTGCATTTCTCGATCAAGGAGAAGCAACAAGTCATACAATTGACTGATAAGAGATGGAAGCAGATGCACATCCCTTTGCATGGAGCTACATTTTCATTGCATCCATAATATCATATGCATGCCCAATGGAAGTCATAAGCAACTTTTGTGACGTTTGTAGAAAGTTGCTACTGGGTGAACAAGATAAATTAGCCTACCAACAGAGAGTTAAATACACAAACCATGAAGGTTCATTTGGAGATCCTTGGCATCTTGATGCTACAAAGACCACTGCTACACCGACTTGGTAGAGGGAATATGGTGGAGAGACGTTAGAGTTGTAGCATGTTGCCACACGTGTGCTCTTTGTTGTTGCATCATCTGATGCATGTGAACAAAATTAGAGTGCATACAATTTCATTCATTTGAAGAGATGTAATCCATTAAAACATCAGAGCTGATGACTTTGTTTATTGTTTTGAAAACTTTTGGTTGTTGAAGGGTTGAATATTGTAGCTAGGGCACCGAGTGGATCTAATGCTTCAAGAATTGCTAATGAATGATTAACTATGAAAATGTTTATTGAGGACGTATTCAGTGAAGAAGATCTGTAGGCTTGAATTACAACGTATGATAAAAAGGTAGAGACCCTACAAGCGGATGTCCAAAGGTTGGAAGCTCAACTTGCCAAATACAAAGCAGCTTGTGGAGATATAGACAAACAAGGCATTTAATGTGTTCAATGTTGCTTTGTGATTAATTTTGGCAGTCAAGATGCACCACCTAGCACCCAAGGCACTATATATAGCCAGGATGCAATGCCAAGCATGCAAGCACCTTGCAAAGCATGTTCTTTGAAAAATATTTTACTGAGATCTTCAAGAAATGTATTGACATTTCGGTTGCAATGTAAATATCATTTTGAATATCAAGTCTTTCAAACATATGTAAAGTGAAATTTACTCTTTTATTGCAAACAAGTATTGAGACATGGCACTCTTTGAAATTTTAAATTCTTTGTGGGAACATGAAAATGCAACCTTATATTTAAGTTTTAAATTTGTAAACTTTACGATTAAATAACAATGCAACATTATATTTGAATTGTCTATCAAAGTATCTTTGCTTGTCACATTCAATCAGAGTGTTTCTGCTTAAAAATATCACAAAGCATTGCTACTAACTATATGTCTCTCAATCATACAATGAGAAATTGTAAATCCCCATAGCATGACAAAATCATAGTTAATCAAAAATTGGCATCAACTAAGTACAATAGCAAAAATTGGCATCAACTAAGTACAATAGTACATAATGAGAAGTAAAGTAGTAAAACAATTGAGAAAAACATAATGGTACATCTAGAAAGTAAGTGGGGAACACTTGCAAATTTGATATAATATAAGGTACTACAATACAAGGTATGTGGAGTGACAAGATGGATAAGAGCATATGCACTTTCAGTTAATTAACATATTCTCGTATCTATTCCCTTGTATGCAAAAAAAATTAATACAAACATTATACTCTTCAGTCAGTCCTCATATTCATATGCACGATAACACAATATATGTACAGAGTCAAGATGGATACGACCATATGCACTCTTCAGTTTACATATTCTCATATCCATCCCCTTGCATGCATCAAGCATGAGTGAGCATATTTTCATACCAATCACCTCACATGCACCAAAATTCTCAAATCCATCCCTTCACATGCATTTGGGCATCGTATTCTGAATTGCAATTAGCATAGATGCGATATCAACAGTCTCTTTTACATCACTATTGTCACTAAGTAGCTCAAACTTATGCCCTATTGACGGAGAGGTAGACTGGCTATGGCTAGGTAAATTAGATCACTGTGTGCATGTGGAGTTAGCACATGAGGTCTTTACAACATTGGCTCTCTATTCTTAGATTTTGCTCTCTTTTGCTCAGTTGGTCACCTCTTTCCTATTCCTGACAGATGGTGTTTATCCATCCAATCGACACATCGGTTCAATATGTCATGGACATACACCTACTAAATAAAGTGTATAAGAATTTTTTATTGTTGGGCATGTTTCCTTCTACCTCTATCAAGCACTGGAGTAGAATGTGGTCTAGGGTTCTGTGTCTTAGGTCCACAAGCTTCAGTTGTAGATCGAAGAAACAATGTGCTTCTTATGAGCTTGGATGGGCAAAGCTTGGCCACATCGCAAAGGCTAAAGTTGCTCCCCTAGAGGCACAAAACCCATGGGTGGGTTTGGCATGTCCCAAGGGGCTCTTCATTCATGTGTGCGATACTCATGTTAGAACCTAAAATATGTATGGCACTTTATTGCATTAGGATTGTGCAAAAGTACTTAAGAAATTCTTATAACAGAATACCGTGCAACAAGACATTAATGATGGAAACAGTCTGATTTTCAGGTTTAGGCATGGTCACAAAAATAGTTTATTTATCAATTTAAATTGAATGTCACATCTGTTATGATTTGAAAAGGTATAAAATCTTAAAATTCACAAACAAATTAGAATTATTATGATTCCACTAAGAAACTAAATTTTAAGATTCAACAAATTGCTCATCATGGATATAAAGAGCGTTCATGTTTCAAATATATATAAGAGCCATGGTTCAGAAACATACAAGAGACATGTTTCAAAAAATAAGTGCCATGTTGCCTTCAATACTTTACAAGAATATAACTTCCTATGATCGAATGCCTTGACCATGACATTGCACAAGCTTACATTCACGCACTCGCCTACCTATGTCCACTACTACATGCAGTGTGAAATGTACATCTCATTGTTACAAAAACTGGAGCACAGGCCTTTCTAGCTTTGCATCATGACTAGGTTGTGATGGTGTGGTGGCATCATCATGTTCATTCAGTGCTACAAGTGGTAAAGGCAAGCCAACGCCAGGTGCAGGCATAAGTGAGTGTGTGGGAGAGGGAAAATAATCTGGACAAGTAGCAGTGGTACAACTACTCATGCAATTGAAGGTAAAACACTAGGAGGAACATAAGGTAGGAATGGATGTGTTGGAGTGTGCGATGGTGGACCTGCAAGGTATGGTAGTTGTGCATGTCGTTGAAGATGTGGGGGAGCATGTCCAATGAAAGGGAGAACTGCTAGACATGGAGTATGGAAAATATGATGAAAACGTGGATGTGGAAGGATTGCTTGTGGTTGGATGTAGAGGTGATTATGGTCAACGACAGGCTAGATTAACAAGTGGGATGGAGAAAGATGCATATCCTTCGTCTTTGAAGACACACCATGCATTCTTTATGTATGCAACTCATGCCTTTTTAGGACCCTCGCACTTCTTGTCGCAAATGATGTCTCAATCTATTTGACTGAGACATCGTCGACTCTCTAGGATGAAGTGATGCATGTATTGATCTCTAGATTCTTTGTTGGAGACATTTGGAAACTTTTAATCCAAGGCCCTTACTCCACACTTTGCCATGGAGGTCTTTACTCCATGGACGCCCCGCTTTTTTACTCATTTTTATTCAAAGGAATATAACCATCTCCTCTCCTTGTCCTTCCTACTAGCATACTTGTGCGTTTATCACATTTAGGTTTTAAAAATTTGAAAGTTTTTTTCCCCCTTAGTATGGCATCATCTCTATCTATGAGTTGTGTGTTGCAATCTGAGTTGTCTATTTAATGTATATGCATGTTTAGATAGGTTTACTCTTAGGCTAGCACAGTTCATCTCTCTTTGAGAGTTCCGTGTTGCACTTTGAGTTGCATGCTTGTATGTATGATATGTTTACATGTTTAGATAGGTTTATTCTTAGTCTGGAACTCATCTCTCTACTGAGAGTTGTGTGATGTAGTTTGAGTTGTATGTTCCTACTGCAAAAAATGTTTGCATGTTTAGATAGGTTTACATCTCAGTCTAGCACTCATCTCTCTTATGAGAGTTGTGTGATGCAGTCTGAGTTGTATGTTTAATATGTTTACATGTTTAAATAGGTTTGTGTCTCAATCTGGCACTCATCTCTCTAATGAGAGCTGTGTGATGTAGTCTGAGTCTTATGTTTAGATATTGTTTTTATCTCAGTATGGCACTCATCTCTCATATGAGAGTTGTGTGATGCACTTTGAGTTTTGTTTTTAGGGTTGCTTCCAATCCCAAGCTGGCACTCAGCTCTCTATGCGTCTACACAAATACTTAGTCTAGCACTCATCTCTCTCTTGAGATTTTTGTGATGCAATCTAAATTTAGGGTTTAGGGCTATTTGCATAAGTGCATAGCCCAATACTTAGAGATGCATGATGCGATCCGAGTTTATGATATAGAGATATTTGCACAAACTTCTAATGTAGCACTTGACTCCCTCGATACCTATGCATTTTAGCATGAGTTTAGTGTTTGTTGCTTGTGTTTGCATACATGGTCAATTACTAGCACTGACTCCAATTTGAATTTTGTTCGTAGGTTGTTTGCATATTAGATAACTCATGTCGGCAATCGATAAGAGGAAGATTGATCATCCTGATCTTAGTAAATCTTAAAGGAAGATCCTCAAGAATAGGAATATTGAATTCTTAATGACTGTTAATCAGGACATCATTCAGACCCTTCCAACAATGGCAAAAGTGGCGCGTGAGATCTCGTGACCTCCATTTTTAAATATAAAGCTTATTCGTACAAATAAGATTTTATTCATACAAATAAAGCTTTATTCATACAAATAAAAGTTACTAGTATGAATAAAATTTATGTGTAAAAATAAAATGGAAATTTTCATTGGATTCATTTTAAATCGAGAACTTTGTAATTTTTTGCTTTGTTTGAATTGAAAGAAGCCAATGAATGCCATTTACTTGATTGGCTTGTATCTCATTTTCTTGTGAAAATCGTTAGATCAGATCCAGTTTCATGTCTCATGATTGCTTTGAAGAAGTCACCAGGTCTGCTTATGTTTGAAATGGCCGAAAGGTACTAACGGGTTTCTTGGAAAAAGTGTGTAGGTCTGCTCAATTCGAATCGCCAAAAGAGACTAGGGGTGACTCCTGTCTGATGGAGGGTATTTGGTGGAGCTACACCCTAGGAAAAAATGGCACACTGATTGCTGAGCACAATTTTGCTCATGCCTGTGGTTTGTACAAGAAAGGAGTTAGGAAGTGGGGATATATATGGGATATGACACTTGCAGATTGGCTCTCAACCAAATCCATCTAACTTAGATTCAACCCCAATCCGAGAGATACACTAAACTTCATATTCACAATATTGATCTTGTGTGTGTGTGTGTGTGTGAGTGTGTGTGTGTGCATGTGCATGTGCATGTGCATGTGAGTGTGCGTGCGTGCATGTGCACGTGTGTGTGTGTGTGTGTGTGTGTGTGTGTGTGTGTGTGTGTGTGTGTGTGTGTATTTATTTATTTATTTATATGTATATGCATATGCACATGCACATGCATATGCGTATGCGTATGGAGCGTATGCATATGCATATGCACATGTCTATGCATATGCATATGTGTATGTGTATGTGTATGTGTATGTGCATGTGCATGTGCATGTGCATGTGTGTGCATGTGGATGTGTATGCGTATGCGTATGCGTATGTGTATGTGCATCACGATAGTTGTTGTCATGACGATGTACAATTAGTCTTGTGCCACCATCTAGACAAACACTGAGTCTGGCACTGGTCCAAGGATGTGATCATACTCATCATCAAAGACCAAGGGCAATAATAATGAAGCTTCCAGTGGCCACCCGCCGGTGAGTGCCAACTTACTTTGCGACAAGGGAATACCACCATGAGCATGTCCACACAAGAGAGTGTCATCATGTAGAGGACACCTGAGCTGAGGAAGTATTAACAAAACCCGAGTTGCCCACTATTAAGATCAAACCGGCTACTCCAATCAAGGTCAAATTCCAAGATTTCAAGTGGACTGAAGATGAGCATCCCTACAGTCACTTGTAAAGTTAACTACAAGTTTGCCATATCAATGGTGCAATGACAAAGGAGGAGTATGTGAACTACTTCTCGTGCACATTGGCTAAGACAGCTCAACATTGGATTAACCAATTCCCTATTGGATACTTCAAGGATTGGTAGAAAATGTCAAATGCTTTTTTAAAGAGGTTCTGATAGGAGATCAATGAGGAGGATGTCCATACTAAACTTAGTGACCTGAAACATAAAAAACACAAGTCCATTCACAACTTTGTGCTCAGGCAAAGGGCTTTGATTAACCAGCTTAGTACACCTCCAAAAATCAAGTCATTATGAGCTTGATTGATTGTGGGTTGTACCCAAATTGATCTTAAATCCTTGGAAATAGTCGATCCCATAAAGATGTACGAAGATTGTCGAGTTATTGCATTGGTGAAGAGTACGACCTCCAAGAAGAAGCCCAAGAAGAAGGTGAAAGCAAGCGATGATGAGGATGCCTTAGCTAAGCTTGATATTCTGAAGTCCACTGTGAAAAAGGACTTGAAAGACATGGGTTACCAAGAAAAATTGAGTCGGGAAGAGAAATGGTGGGACATATGGAGGATGACTGCAAGACAAAGTACTGTGGAATTTGTTCCAATGATGAATCTACTTGCTGATATGCCAAAAAGAAGCCACTAAAAGTGAATCAGATTGAGCCCGGGTCTAAGAATAAGGAAGCACAACCATCAAAGAACGATCAAGGCAAGGTCAAGGTAAAAATGGGAAGGAAAAGAACTAAGGACCTTCACATATTCATTGTTGCTACTTCTGTTATGGCAACCACGTGAAGGTTGAATTCCCTTTATAGCAGGAGCATTTAAAGCTACTCCAGAGTAAGAGAGAAAGGTGAGAAGTTGACCCAAGAGGTCAAGCAAACCTAGTTGAGCTCTCGAGTCCAAGAATAAGGATGCACAACCACCGCTCGAGCAAGGCAACGATAAAGGTTAAAATGGGAAGGATAAGAACCAAGGACCTTCATCGATTCATTGCTAGTTCTATGATGGCAACCACATGAAGGCTGAGTGCTATGGCAAGAGCATTTAAATATGCTCTAGAGTAATAGAGAAAGCTAAGAAGTTGAGCTAGGATGTCAAGCAATCCTAGCTAATCTCTCGACTTTAGTTAATCCCAATGTAGTGACTCGCTCACAACAACACATCACTGATGAGAAAGGATCAGCCTCACTTATAGGTGATCTCAATTGGAAGGCCCAAAAGTAGATTTCCTTCCAACTTACTCTCGAATTGAAAGGGAAAGCTCCAGCAATGGATCTACCCCTTATTTCAGTAAGGTACCACTAGCAGATAACTCGGTAGAAGCCTCGACAAGTCAACCTCATGAAGTCTCGAGTTCTAAAGGAAATGATCAAAGCATGGGAAATTTCCAACAAATGAAGCTAGCCTATAGCAAAATTGCTCAAAATTGCACCTTATTGCATGGATTTTCTATTGCAACAACTTCAAACTGAAGAACCAAATGTCAAGACTGTGGATTCATTAGCTATTATTCCTATCATTGATGCCCCTATCGTAGACGATCAAGTCCCTATGATTACAATAAAAATCAAGAAGCAAAAAGTCTAAGGCATTATTGTGGATGGTATTTCTAGAGTTAATATCATCTTTGCGGCTATGTGAATAAGTTCCAACTGAAGAATATAAAACCATCTCCATTTTGAGTTTGAATGGCTAATCAACGACCTGTAGAGCATCTAGGTATGCTAGTTGATGTTGCTTTAACTATTGGCGGCAATCATTATACAATGAGCTTGCTGGTTATACCCATGGAAGAGAATGCATATTCTTTATTATCGGAAGACATTGGTTGAAAGTTGCTAAGATAATGCATGATTGTCGAACCGAGTTGATGAAAAAATAAGATATTGCATGATTGGGGAACCAAGTTGATGAAAAAGTAAAACTTGGGAGAACAAAATTCTTATTCCAACCAACCCAAGTATGGTGCCTGAGAGTTACAGACCTCAAGATTTGGAAGTCAAAGACTAGTTTCCACGAGATGTTGAAACTCACCTTAGGGAGCTTTAGATCTTGCCAGTAGGCGAGATTAACATATTCCAGATAGTTGTTGACCTCAAGCGAAAGGTTAAAGAAGAAAAGATAGCTGAAAAAACAAAACTTGTGTCCCACTAACGCGAAAGATATAATTGGGAAAAGAGATATTGCTGACCTAAAAATCACAATTACTCGGTTGGATTCTGAGCAGTTACTTCCAGAACCAACTCAAGAACTAAATCTAGGATCAAGCCAGGAGCCTAAAACAATAGTCAGCATTGCCTATGTGGTTGATGATCAAATTTGTCTGAAGTTAAGAATTTGTTCATGCAGTATAAGGTGGTTTTGCATGGAGCTATACAAATTTAAAAAGAGTTCCTATAGAAATTTATCAGCACAAAGTCCCTTTCGTGCCTGATCCTAAACCTATTGGAAAACAGAGGTACAGAATGAACCTAAATAATTCAAAGCAAGTCAAAGCTGAGCTAGATAAGCTCATTCAAGCAGGCTTCATTTATTCTATTGACAGATTTGATTGGCTTTTTCCTCTGGTGGTAGGACCTAACAAAAATGGGAAACTCCGAGTTTGTATGGATTATAGAAAGTTGAATGCTCAGATAGTCACAATGAATCGGATCATTCAAAGGATGGAACCCAAAACTCATCAAATGCACTACAAATAGCAAAGAAGGTACCACCTAGAGAAACCATCTATGATGCGCTAAACAAGGACAATAAAATTTGTCGAGAGCCAATCCATAACAAGCTGCATCAAATGTGTGAAGAAATCGATCAGTCTCTTATTCACATCACGCTGTGATTCATGGCAATGATCAAGATAAAAGAGGAGCAACTTTGATAGATTGCTAGACTGTACAGAACCAAGATGGCAATCAACACAAGATGACAAGCAATGTGCTAAAGAATCCTCGACGAACCCAAGAGAGGTACAATTGGCAACTCTACACTCGTACATCTACACGTGCATCAACGCCGGCAAGTTGCAAGAAATCATCTTGATACTAGAAGTCGTTCAATGGCATCCTAGGTAGTGAATTTGTAACGTCGTCTTCCAACACTAATGCATATGAAGTGGTTAACAATGCACATAAACAAGAAATTCAAACTTTCTTATTAAAATTTCAAACTCTTTTAATTAAAAATTTCAAAAAAGCATTGCACATCTTCACTATGAACAACATTTAAATTACAAAGAGGTCCAAATGTTGAATAAATTAGTATTATTATTATTAAGACAATGCATAATTTTAATCATTCTTCAAAGCATTTAAAAATTACACACGACTTTTCTTATAATCAAAACATCCAAAACTTTTAGCAATTTTCTAGCATGATGTAAGTTACAATATTATGTAAATTTGTCGTTTCAATAAAACCAAAAACATTTAAACATCTTAAAGTGATATTTTTCACGATACAATAGCTCTTATAAAGTTAAAATAGAAGAAAATCAATTGTCTTATTGTAAACGTATAACCACTTTAGCTCAACATTCTTGTGCTTATAATGACAAAGAACTCAAAGCTTCTACGCGTCAAATTAGGTAAGACAAAATCAATCTAATACATGATTCAACAAAATATATAGTATATATAGTAGTTTTATAGCGTCAACTTCCATGATATCTACTTTTTAAAGTTTTAAATATCAATAACTGATATTCTTTCAAGATATATAATTTTTTTATAAAGTTAAAATAGGAGAAAATAAACTTTCAATTCAATAAATGATTCAACAAACTATAAACTAGCCTTTAATGATATCTTACATTTTAAAATGTAAATTTGTATATCTCGTAACATACATGCAAAGAATGGTAAAATACTTTTTGAAGTTTTATATAAGATATTGGAATTTTGCAAAATGAAAATGATGGTTCAAATTAAATAGACAAACAAAGGCAAAGAATAAAATAAAATTAATTCAAACCTTAAAATTTTAAATATTAATTCAAACCTTAAAATTTTAAAACGAAAGAGTCACTTGTGACCATAATATATTAAATATTCCCATAATAAGTCTCTTACCTATGAGCATACAAAAAGGATGTAAACTGAAACTTTATTAGTGATCATATAATATATGAAATTTACTTTTATAAGAAAAAATTCAAAATCAAGAGTTTTCAATTTTCCTAAGTAACACATGGATCAACCAGTAGCACTAATAGATGCCTTAAATGTCGTGTCAATAGATTTGACATGCTACATGACCTACATTTGCTTTTTAAAATCGAAGTTATGACTATTTACATTTTGCATTTAGTTCAAGATTTATTTGAAGGCACCCACAAGTACTGATTATATGGAACACGCAACCCTACATATGGCAATTTTCTCACGAAGGGAGATTTCAAAAATTATGTGCACTTAGCCAATAAACAAAAAAGAACATGATAGCATGTATGCAATCTATGACTATGCAAAACAGCTTCCGCCACATCTTAAAAGTCCACATACCCATACAAAATGGGAACATATACGATGCCCAAGTCATAAAGGCAAATAATAACAACTGCTTGATCAAATTTGATCAATCTTGTATCGTTGCAATCATACTTTTCTTGTCATAGTTTGTATATGGGACTTCCAATATTATCTTATTAACTTTCGTTGGGAAAAAATAGAACATAAGCTTACATACATTCGTAAGTACGTACATGTATACATACATATATCCACATATACATCATATATATCCTAAACGCACGCACACACGAGTGCATTCTCTCTCTCTCTCTCTCTCTCTCCCCCCCCCCCCCCCATACTCCTGAGAGGAACTAGGACTTCCCCACCAAGATCCAATTCTACCGTGGCCACTTTCTGAGAGTATCAAGGATGGAGTGATCATCAGACCCTAGTACGACAAAGGAGTTCCCCATCCATTGAGGATTGCCACAAATGCGGGTCTTATCCCACCCAAAGAGCAATGGATCTGTAGAATATGCATGACGGAGGAGATCAAGACACGAGCAATACATATGCACCTACCCTTTTCTATGAGATCCGAGGACAATACCACCGCCTCTTTCAAGGGGGGCTTGGTTTTGGACAGTGCACTCTCTCAATAGATCAACTCCATGACTAAGTCTACATTGGCCCTACTCAATCGAGATGCGACGACATGGAGAGACCCTAATGAGGCCAAAGGAGATGACAGCACCACAACAGACTGGGTCAGACAGAGCACCGTGAGAAGTCACAGATTTCTAGGGTTTTGAGTCAACCCCAAGATATAGTGAAGGAGGAGGTAGCCGACATGAGGACAATGTGGATCATGGAGGTTACGTTATATGCTTTATTTGCACATTCAAATACTAGCATATGTGCAAACCAAATCGTTATATCAAGGATACTATTTTTCCTTATTTACACAACTTTTTTGTTTTTCCATATCACAATTTGATTGCAAATAAACTGTATACACTAAAGACAACAAAACTCTGGCATGCTTTAAATTGATAATTTGCCAACTTAAAAAGGATGGAGTAGATAGAGAAGAATGAAAATGAAGATCAAGAGCATAGTTCGATCCGTACACGTATGGTTGGCTGAACCATACATATGAAATCGCCTGGTATGGCCAATCATACTTGACCTTTTTGGGTGGAAAAACAGGGTTCTCAGACCTTTATTAACACGTTTTTTATCAGTTTCATACATTTTTCTGGAGTCCACACACCACGCTTGAGCATTGGAATTTGGAAATTAGGAGTCCCAACCTGTCATGCTGCATGCGATGTTATTTTTGTGGTAAAATAAGGGTCACGTATGTTCAGCCCCAGGGGCTGAACCATACTCCATTCATACTTCTGTACCCGTATGTGTTTGCCGTATGGTAACGTATGGAAAAAACTATGATCAAGAGTATACTAGACTCTCTAAATGAACAGACTTTTGCAAAAGTGTGGAGTAAATCGTCTCTGAATATTCAATTAAGCAAAGTAGTTATAGCAAATCAACATGAAGATTATGCCAGAATGAGTTGACTCTTCAATTGGATACCATTGAAGGTGTCTTTGGAATCTGGAATAGATTGCAAAATTATGGTTTTCAAAAAAACAAGCATATATATACTAGAGCATGCCCTAAAATGGGACTAGCAGATTAAAGCTCTTAAGTAAGCTGGTGTAGATGTCAAAGGGTCACCACACATGGACCCTTTTCAGCATTGCATGAAACCGTTACCAACACTTCTAACGTGAACATCCATAATTTGAAAAGTCATACCATGAATCTGTGACGAACCACTCGAACAGGATTTTCAGGTTGACCCAAGACATTACCAGTCAAAATGCTCATAGAAACAGAACCTATGTGCAGATGACCATTGACTCCTAGCAGAGCTTGAACATTCAGCTCCACTCGAGGGGTGACAACTTCAATCTGACAATTTACCCTGGGAGAAGCTTTGCACTGTCAGTTATTGGCTTTAAAAACTCGTGTACAGTAGAAGAAACTGCAACCAGAGAAACAATACCTACAGCGGGAGAATGAGACAAAGACCGACTTCTGCTTGAACCGCGTCCTCGACCCTTTACTGGAGAATGCTGTCAGCCAGAAAAAAAATGCCCCCAACAAAAAGGATTATTGAAAATGAGAAATTCAAATAATAGTATGAATTGATTTTTGAAACACGCATTCACCATAACGTAAGAACAATTAATGTTTTTATTATTGACATTTTTGAATGCTCTGATTATGAAAGCATGCTAAGTATGTTTCAGACTGACTTCCTTGCTAGAAGAGCTATGGCAAGACATAAAGACTTACTGCACCACGAGGTGACATAGATTTAGATCGGCTTCTGTTTAGAACGCATAAAACAATGAGCATTTCATTAGAGTTAAAGTCCAGACAATCCACAGAAAGAGACAGTTTTAAACAGCTTTAGTCATATACCATCCTTGAAAACAATACCCATAACAAACCATTAAAAACATCAGAGAGACAAAACAAACAAGAATTCACTACTCACCTGGAAGGGGAACGAGAACGTGAAGGTAAACGACCCTTGGAAAGTGACCTTGAGCGAGATCTTGATCGAGAACGGGATGCTGATCTACTCCGAGGAGACTTACTACGTGACCGGCTATACACAAAATATGCAATAATGTTAATTAGAAGCACAAAAGAATTCCTATATAGCTTGAATATTCATTGGGACCCAAGTTTTGCAAAAGCGTACCCACGTTATAGTTCAAATTACCAGTCATTACACACACACAACCATTGCATTCAAAATCTCTTAGAGGATATAAAAGAAGACGTGTAGAAAGCTTCTTAGACCATTCCTACAACAGGCCTATATCTAGATGAATCCAGGAACGTGCCCAAACTCATCCTCTAAAGACACAGCAGAGTGCAGTTTCAATCTCATGATAGTCACTCATAAGGTTGAAAACCATAAACTCCGTCACACATAGCAGGGACTAGCTACTATGACATCCCCACTGACGTCATCAGTGCCCAACAGTGGGTGTAGACCATAGTATAAACATATGCTCTCTCACATACAAATCAACACATACTTGAGCATCCATTTATACAAAGTCTTCGTACTGAGTTTCTGTTGGAGTGTGTCGGCACTCCAGACGTGAAGGGCAGACTCATCCATGACGAAGGCTAGCACTAAAGGAGAACAGGCATTCGCAATTCATCCAAACCCGCTCAGAATCTCTCTGAGATCTAGTCATGTCATCAGAAATACGTCAAATCCTCAAAAGAATATTTAGGGAAACACAGTACGGGTTGCCACCAGCCAAACAGTTGCGCTTACAGCCTTACTGGATAGACCAGAGTAACCTCTAGGACTGAGTAGATGCACAATGGCATCATCATTGGGAGACCAAAACAGAAAGGATGGTTTCCTTTCTCTGGTTTGTTCAGCACAGATGGAATTGCAGTCCAAATGTGTTTAAGGATAGCTTATTTCTGTCAGTGCATTGTACCAAGATAAATTATGCAAAGTGTTGTCTTCCGGCTTGCACAGAGCATAGGATTGCTTGGAGAGGATTCCACATTGATCACAGTGTCTTTGTGGTATCTATCATTGTCACATTGGGTGACAAAATGCTGAGCCACTTAATAGACGTCGATTCAAAAAGTCACCTACACATCCCACTTCAAATATATTCACTGTTTCAGAAACATTGTACAGAACAATCCCAACAATCATCCTTACCAGAGGGTAGTTCTGCAATTACGGGGACCATTTCAGTCATCATCCACAAACATTGTGTTTAGGGCCATCTGTTGCCCACAGGTGGTGAGTCAAGGAAAGGGCACACCACTCATTTCTACCGTTGTGGATGAACTTAATGAAAGGGACTGAAGGGGGAAGAAGAGCAAGAGTGAGAGAGTGAGAGAGAGAGAAGACTCCACGTGTGTGGGTGTGAAGTGATGAGCCACACCACAAACTCATTTGTTTTATTAGGATTAGGTTTGCCCTATGACTGTCTTAAGACAGTCATAGGTGTCCTATCTTTAATGAAGGGTTGGCAATGTGCCTTTACCCCAACAACCTCCCACCTAAAGGCCAATGTGCCTAAAGGGGATAAAAGAATAAAAATTACAGCAATATACAGTTACTGTATACAAGACCATAAAATAAGAATGGTCTCATCCTAATCCCATGATGTGGCGGCAATGTGCAAACCGCTCTGTAGGCAAGCTCTTAGTGAGCAAATCTGCAGGATTATCATCAGTATGCACCTTCACAAGCTCAAGTCGCTTGTCTTCCAGTACCTCTCTGATGAAATGATATTTCACTTCTATGTGCTTGGTCTTCTGATGAAAGACCGGATTCTTTGCCAACATGATAGCACTCTGACTATCACAATGCAAAACTGGCATATCTCCTGTAATGCCCAAATCTCCCACCAGCCGAGTAAGCCATATTGCTTCCTTGCAGGCCTCAATGGCTGCAACATATTCAGCTTCAGTGGTTGACAGTGCAACGCATTTCTACAACCGAGACACCCATGATGTAGCACCTCCTGCAAATGTGAAAATATAACCGGTAGTAGACTTCCGGTTATCTGCATTCCCTGCATAGTCTGAATCTGTAAAACCATGCACCAATGCATCCTGCCTACCATAGCATATGCACAAGTCTTTGGTACCCTTGAGGTACCTCAAGACACCTTTCACTGCTTCCCAGTGCCGCTTGCCTGGATTTGCCATATACTTGCTGATGACTCCCACCGCAAAAGCAATATCCGGACGAGTGGCAACCATGGCATACATCAAAGAACCAACTGCAGATGCATACGGAACCTTGGCCATTTCAGCCTTATCATCATCTGATCTGGGGCTGTCCTTACTGCTGAGTTTTAAATGCGGAGGCAACAGGGTACTAATAGACTTCCCCTCTTCCATTTTAAACCTCTGCAGTACTTTGTCGATATACTCCTTTTGTGACAAAACAAAAGTCCCTTGGACCTGTCACGAGTAATCCGCATGCCAAGAATATGATTTGCATCACCCAAGTCTTTCATGTCGAAAGACTTATGTAGTTGTTTCTTCAAAGCACTAATCTCATGCTGAGATTTACTGGCAATAAGCATGTCATCCACATATAGAATGAGTAGCATCAAACTGCCATCTTTTGCCCGTTTGGTGTACAAGCAATGATCGGTCTCACACCTATGATACCCTTGGGACTGCATGAAGGCATCAAACTTCTTGTACCATTCCCTTGGCGCCTGCTTGAGTCCATACAAGCTCCTCTTGAGCTTACACACAAGCTGCTCTTTCCCTTTAACAGCATATCCCTCTGGCTGACTCATATAGATCTCATCATGGAGATCTCCGTGAAGAAAGGCTGTCTTCACATCCATCTGACATAAATCCATGTCGTCATGAGCAACAAGAGCTAACACTACTCTCAAAGTAGTCATCTTGACTACAGGGGAAAAGATCTCATCAAAATCAATGCCCTTCTCCTGCTTAAATCCCTTGGCAACCAATCTAGCCTTATACCTAGGTAAAGCATTTGAATCCACTTTGACTTTGTAAACCCACTTGCATGGCAAAACCTTTCTGCCTGCAGGTAACCGCACCAAGTCCCATGTATCATTCTGAAGTAGGGAATCCATTTCTGACTGCATGGCTTTCTCCCACTTCTTTTTCTCCGTTCTTCCCATAGCTTCCTTGAAGCTGGAAGGCTCACCACAATCTGTCAGCATGATAAAATCAGCCACATTATTGGCTCCTGGAACAAACCTGGCAGGAGGCCGTTGTGCACGGGTGCTCCTCCTAACAAAATGTTCCGGATTAGGCTGCTGTCCAGCCTGTTCTTCATGCATGACGGGTGGCTGTACCACCATATCTGGCTGTTCTACAGCCCCATCTGCTGGCACATCCAGTGGTGCATCATTGGCAAAATTATCTGGCTGATTTTCAGCCTGTATACCCTCTTGAACAGGGTGATCTGCAGCAGCCTGCTGCTGCATATAAATGGGCATTCTTTGCTGTCCAACATCATTATAAATAACCCTCCTGTATTCCACAGGTTGCAGGGTTCCTTGTGTACACTATCCTCTTTAAAGATGACATCATTGCTGCGTATAATCTTCCGTTTAACGGGATCCCATAATCTGTACCCCATTTCACCTTCGTCACCATAACCCATAAAGATGCATCTGATAGACTTTGGATCCAGTTTGGTGCGTAGTTCTTTGCGTACATGAGCAAAGCACTCGCAGCCAAATACACGTAAGTGCTTATATGAAGGTGGCTTGCCAGACCACACCTCTTCTGGCACTTTCAACTCCAAAGCCTTGTTTGGCGACCTGTTAATAATGTGAACTGCTGTTTGCACGGCTTCTGCCCAAAAGCCATGGGGTAATGCAGCATAAGACAACATACATCGAACCTTCTCCTGAATAGTTCGATTCATACGCTCACTTGCACATGCATTATGAGGAGCTGTGAGTTCCTGTTTGATGCCCTTAGCTTGGCAAAACTGCACAAAAGCATGTGACACATACTCACCCCCATTATCGGACCTGAGGCATTTCAGCCTGCGACCTGTCCGATTCTCAACCTGAGCAACAAACTTCTTGAAAGCATCTAAGGCATCTCCCTTATGCTTCAAGAAATAGACCCACACTTTGCGTGTGGCATCATCAATGAAAGTAATAAAATATTTTGCACCCCCTAGTGATAACTGTGGCATCTCACACAAATCAGTGTGCACTAGATCAAGTGGTGCTCTATTCTGGGGAGTTCTCCTCTTATGAGGAGTCACAGAATGCTTGCCAAATATACAATGATCACAAGTAGGCAAATCTGAAAAAGAAAGAGGCGGCAGATAACCCAAACGTGACAGTTCTTGCATTCCTTTAACAGACATGTTTCCGAACCGGCTATGCCACAATGAAACCTTTGGCAGCTCGGTTATGGCAACAACATGATTACCCACACTGGAAACATAAAGAGGGTACAAGGTATCACTCTTAAAACCCTCAGCCACTACAGTCTGGCCATCAGTAATCACCCATTTGGAATCCCCAAATGTGGTGTGGTAACCACTGTCATCCAATAAGCCAGTGCTAATCAGATTTTTCTTGATTTGCGGCACATGGCGGACACCATCAAGCATGAATATGCGTCCATCAGGAAATACTATCTGTATACTGCCAATCCCTGCAATCTGACATGCATAGTTGTTCCCAAGATGAACAACTCCATGAGTACCTGTGTAGGAAGTAAACCACTCCCTATGAGGAGTAACATGAAAAGAGGCACCTGAATCCAAGAGCCAGGTGTGCATGTCGTGACCATCAATAACCAAGGCATGTGCTATTACAGCAGAAGAGCATAAAACATCATGTATGTCACTGTCACTGTCCTCTGCTGCAACATTCACTGCATCCAAATCATCTGCCTTGGCCTTGCCTTTGCCTTTGCTTGCATTTCCTGCATCCTTTGTTTCAGCCTTCTTGGCTTTCTGATCCCGTATGAACTTGAAGCACTTAGACTTCACATGTCCCTTCTTGCCACAATAAAAGCATTCAATATCCTTTTTACCACGGGACTGACTTCGGGATTTGGACTTACTATCAGATCTCCCCTTCTGCTGAGTCCTGCCTCTATCTTGTACCTGCAAAGCATTTGAAGACTTGCTGCCCGCATTATTCTTTCTGCTCATCTCCTCCATAAGGAGAGAGCTCTCTACATCAGCATATATAAGAGTGACATTTGAATTAGACAGGGTGGTCTTGAAACTGTCCCAACTCTCAGGGAGGGTACACAACAGGAAAGTAGCCTTAAACTCCTCATCAAGATTCAACCCCTGTGCAATCAGCTGTGTAAAGATGGCATTGAACTCACTCAAGTGTGAGGTCATAGCTGTACCTTCCTTCATGCGAAGATCAACCAGCTTCTTCAGCCAATAAACCTTACTGGCTGAGCTCTTTTGGGCATACAATTCTTCTAGTCGTTGCCATAGACCATAAGAGGTCTTTTCAGCCTGAACATTGAACACAAGAGTGTCTGAAATAGTGAGCATGATAGCTGCCCTTGCGGACAAATCAAGCTCTTCCCAGTCATCAGCTGCCATGTCAGATGGCTTAACACCCTTCACCCTTATGGGCTTAGCAATCTTCTTTAACAGAAGTACATTCAAGCACTGTTCTGCCCATAATGCATAGTTGTGTGCTCCTTCCAGTTTCTTTATGTTCAGAATTGAAGAATCACTTCCCCCTGATGCCATATCAGATAAGGAAAGTACCTGACTCCCTGGAAGTTAAAAAAAACTGAATAAAAATTCTGATTTCTCAGAAAAAACCTGCTCTATTCAAGAGCCAGAAGCACTCTCAATGGTGCTGTTTTTACTGTCAGGAAAATCTGCAGCAAAACAGTAAATGACCCTGCAAATACTGTACCTTCTGACACACTGTACCGTGCTCAAAGAGGCATAAAAACAGTAATTTCAGACTGCTGCAGTTGCTCAACAAGTGCTTAACAGTGCATCATCATCTGACAAAGCACAAACACTGCTGTAAACCCTGATGTACTGACTGTACTGATCACTTCTCCCACCTCAGATGAGGTATTGCACTGAGTTAATATGCATAATCCACTTGGCAAACACCCAAAAAAAAAATGACACTTCAGCCTGTCACACACCCTGCAACAGAAAATGGGATAAATCCCAAGCAATCACCCTTATACCAAGGGGAGAAAATGCATCTGAAGATCTCTGTCGGTAACCCAAGTGCTATCAAACAAAGTCTGGGCAAAAGCCCCTTGATCTGACACCTGAATCAAGTGGAGAACACCTCAACACTGAGGTAGCATGCAATATGAAAATCTCTCTGACAAAATCATCCACCAGTGTAATGCATATACTGCCCTGTGTAGAAATGACATACACAGATCCCAACGTACAAACACTCAATGAGGAACCTTTTGAGCACTGTCAACGATGGACAGTTAGGGACCGAGTAAACTCGATGCGCCCTGGCCAAGCGTGGCTCAACTGAGGTTCTCTGAGTGTGGCACAAGAAATGTGACCTGCAAGAAAATGTCACCTCGACACTGCGGAAATCAAGACAAATGTGCTCTCTCTGGCACCACACTGCCTCAAGGCATACAATGCATCACCTTCCGGGCAAAAGCCCTATGATCTGCTCACCTGTAAACTGAGATTCAAACCCAGTAAAAGCATATGTCCTCTTGCAAAATCAAGGCATTACCTTCCCAGAACAAAATAGCTGTGCAATCAACCACACACTGTGGTTCTCTTCACCTCAAGCACGAGATGAATGAAAGTACTTGTTGTACTGTCAAGATAACACAGTTTTGTGAACTGAAAAAAGACCCTGAATCAAGAGGAATGAAGAGCAAAATGCGCTTTCACCTCTCTTTCTTCCCCAAACAAAGAAAATGTACTCCCTGCTGCAAAAGTAGGAAGCAGCTCCCTGTACCTACGCTGTGGAGATCCGTACAGATGTACGGCTCCTGTACGGAATCCCAGAAGAGGGAAAACTGTCGAAAAAGTGTGGCGGCGTCGTCCGTACGGTTGTACGGCAGTCCGTACGGCTGCCCTTGGAGTAGACTCTGCGCGATGCCTCGAGAGGCTTAGCAGCTGCATAGCAGCTGCTGGCTGCTGGCTTGATGCGGCGCCGCCGTGCTGCAGCTAGCAGTTGCTATGCAGAAAGGCCCGCGCTCGCCCGCGCCCGCTAGATGACTGCGCCCGCGCCCGCTCGATGACCGCGCTCGCACCCGCTCTGCTCCCGTGTCCTCGCCACAGCCCGCGACCGCGCCCGCGACGATCCCGTGCCCACGCGCCCTGATCAGATCCATACGAAGTCCGTCCGTACGGCTGTACGGACGTCGTACGTCCGTACGGCACTGTAGAGGTCGAAGGGGAGAGGCCAAGGGTAGAAGGAAAACCTTGCTCTGATACCAGTTGAAAGCGACTGAAGGGGGAAGAAGAGCAAGAGTGAGAGAGTGAGAGAGAGAGAAGACTCCAGGTGTGTGGGTGTGAAGTGATGAGCCACACCACAAACTCATTTGTTTTATTAGGATTAGGTTTGCCCTATGACTGTCTTAAGACAGTCATAGATGTCCTATCTTTAATGAAGGGTTGGCAATGTGCCTTTACCCCAACACTTAAGTGGGAGAGGTTCTTATCTCAAATTAAGATAGACAAGTTTTTTTGTTCTTTTTCCTGTTGTTAATGATCCTCTCAAAAAGTTAGTCTCATTATCCTCTCGGTGTGAAAGACAGTGGGGTGATGAAAATGCATGGAAGAGCCTATCAAGAAAATAAACAAAGAGGTGGCTAATGCGGAGTCGTCTCCTTTGGGAAATGCCACTAGAATAGGATCTCTCCTTTAGGAGAGGCTCTCAATCTATTCATGCACATTGCACAAAATGGAGCAATTGGAAAGTGACCGTGCCGGACTAATGGAAGAAAATGTTCTTTTGAAGGAACAAGAAGAAGAGCAAATGCATGAAATAAAAGCATGCCAAGTTGCATTGTAAGCATGCACAGAATCAAGTTAAATTTCATGGGAACACAATTCAAGCAAGAGATGAAAGACATTAAGGGAACCCACACTCAAGAAAAGCATGCTGTGGAAATGGAATTTAAATGTTCAATTATGGCAAAGCTTAAGGATGTAAACAAAACAAAAATGTGTCCGATGCAAAAATACAAGATCCAAGGACCAAGAGAGGAACTAGTACGTTGGCAGAGAAGATGACGATAAAGGCCACTAGCAGTAGCTCTATGAACCGCCTTGCAAATTTCTTCATTATATATGATAGTCTTGTTCAAGCACCTGAAGTCATGCACGAGAACAAAATAACAGCCTCATCCTCTCATGTACCCTAAAACTTTTTCATGTGTCCTAAGTCAGCAGCAGTAGTATGGCAATAAGCTTGAATTCGATGGAGTTTGAGTGTGTCATTTGAAGGCTTTGCAAAACGAAAGATAGAAGTATCTTTGGACTATTAAGGTCAAAGAAGTTTGCTTCACCTAATCCTTCCATGGTAAGAGGTAATTCATGGATCTGTTAATGTGTGGCCCACACGTGACTTAGGATTTGGGAAGCCATGTTTCTATTCTATTACAAATTCAAACACAGCAGCTCCTGAATTGTGATGTGGCTAGATTTGTACTATTCCAGCTAATGATTCAACGGTGTTGATTATTTTGTCTTAAAGACCCAGTTAGGGCAAAAGCTGAAGGAATGGGGTAGGAGAGAGAGAGAGAAGCGAGAAAGAAAGCAAGAAAGAAAGAAAGATATATCAACATCGTAAGTGAAAAAATAACTCATACAAGCCTCAAAGGGCTGAAGCAAATGGGGCACTAGGGCCCTTGCATAGTTCTATACTAGGCTCAAAGAGCTCAAACACAACTCAAAACAAACAAACAAACATATTGAAGTTGAAAGCTCAGACTCAAAAACCAAAACCCGGCAACAATAGTGGCTCTCCATGGACTGCGAGAATAACTCGGAAGTTATATCAAGACTAATGCATCGTCTCTAGGAGTCCCCTCTAAGGAGTGCAGAGATACGCCTGACCTCCATCATGCGTGCTGTGGCTACTCTCCATGTCGTGTGTGATCTATGCGTCTCTCGCTCGACAATATCGTGTCGGCAAGCTCTACTGATCCATACTGCCCTCATATCAACTAACAACTCCACCCCACCGTGTCCTAGAGCTTCCTCTATGATCGGTCCGTCTTAGTAGCCTGTGGCACTTTCACCTTGTGCTGCTCTCTGATTTCTTGCAGTAGTGTCTCTATGTCGTCACATCTCGATCAGATAGAGTCCGAAGCAAACCTGGTCATGGAAGTGCATCAGTCGTGAGAGTGGACCAAAGCCGTGCCCCACCTGGAAGGGGTAGTGATATTATCCCCGGATCTCATAGTAGACTAGGTAGGTGCATAGAAAATGCTAGTCTGTCTTGACCTCCACCAACGTGCATAGTCTGCAAATCCACTCCTGTCTAGGTATCCCTGCCGCTCTCTCTACCTCAATCCTAAGCTGGTGTGACAAGACCCGTATCAGATCTAATGCATGTGAGACGACTCTGTTCTCGAGGTACTGGGGTCTAATGATAAGCCCATCCTCCGATACTCTCAAAAAGTGGTCGCGATAGAAGTGGATCTTGGTGGGCAACTCTTGGTTCTCGTCCCCAAAGTCATGACAGGGAAAGAATGAGGGAGAAGAACAACCGGGGAGAGAGTGAGAGAAGGGGAGACACAAAAGATGTGGGTGTGAAGTGTTGAGCCACACCACAAACTCATAGGTTTTATTAGGATTAGGTTTTTCAACCTATGACTGTCACTGTCTTAAGACAGTCATAGGTGTCACATCTTTAATAAAAGGGTGGCAATGTGCCTTTACCCCAACAACGTCCCACCTAAAGGCCAATGTGCCTAAAGGGGAGAAAAGAATAAAAATTACAGCAATATACAGTTACTGTATATAAGACCAAAAAATAAGAATGGTCTCATCCTAATCCCCTGGTGTGGCGGCAATGTGCAAACCGCTCTGTAGGAGAGCTCTTAGTGAGCAAATCTGCAGGATTATCATCAGTATGCACCTTCACAAGCTCAAGTCGCTTGTCTTCCAGTACCTCCCTGATGAAATGGTATTTCACATCTATGTGCTTGGTCTTTTGATGAAAGACCGGATTCTTTGCCAACATGATAGCACTCTGACTATCACAATGCAAAACTGGCATATCTCCTGTAATGCCCAAATCTCCCACGCCGAGTAAGCCATATTGCTTCCTTGCAAGCCTCAGTGGCTGCAACATATTCAGCTTCAGTGGTTGACAGTGCAACGCATTTCTGCAACCGAGACACCCATGATATAGCACCTCCTGCAAATGTGAAAATATAACCGGTAGTAGACTTCCGGTTATCTGCATTCCCTGCATAGTCTGAATCTGTAAAACCATACACCAATGCATCCTGCCTACCATAGCATATGCACAAGTCTTTGGTACCCTTGAGATACCTCAAGACACCTTTCACTGCTTCCCAGTGCCGCTTGCCTGGATTTGCCATATACCTACTGATGACTCCCACCGCAAAAGCAATATCCGGACGAGTGGCAACCATGGCATACATCAAAGAACCAACTGCAGATGCATACGGAACCTTGGCCATTTCAGCCTTATCATCATCTGATCTGGGGCTGTCCTTACTGCTGAGTTTTAAATGTGGAGGCAACGGGGTACTAATAGACTTCCCCCCCTCCATTTTAAACCTCTGCAGTACTTTGTCAATGTACTCTTTCTGTGACAGAAACAGAAGTCCCTTGGACCTGTCACGAATAATCCGCATGCCAAGAATATGGTTTGCATCACCCAAGTCTTTCATGTCAAAAGACTTATGCAGTTGTTTCTTCAAAGCACTAATCTCCTGCTGAGATTTACTGGCAATCAGCATGTCATCCACATATAGAATGAGTAGCATCAAACTGCCATCCTTTGCCCGTTTGATGTACAAGCAATGGTCGGTCTCACACCTATGATACCCTTGGGACTGCATGAAGGCATCAAACTTCTTGTACCATTCTCTTGGCGCCTGCTTGAGTCCATACAAGCTCCTCTTGAGCTTACACACAAGCTGCTCTTTCCCTTTAACAGCATATCCCTCTGGCTGACTCATATAGATCTCATCATGGAGATCTCCGTGAAGGAAAGCAGTCTTCACATCCATCTGACATAAATCCATGTCCTCATGAGCAACAAAAGCTAACACTGCTCTCAAAGTAGTCATCTTGACTACAGGGGAAAAGATCTCATCAAAGTCAATGCCCTTCTCCTGCTTAAATCCCTTGGCAACCAATCTGGCCTTATACCTCGGTAAAGCATTTGAATCCACTTTGACTTTGTAAATCCACTTGCATGGCAAAACCTTTCTGCCTGCAGATAGCTGCACCAAGTCCCATGTATCATTTTGAAGTAGGGAGTCCATTTCTGACTGCATGGCTTTCTCCCACTTCCTTTTCTCTGTTCTTCCCATAGCTTCCTTGAAGCTGGAAGGCTCACCACAATCTGTCAGCATGATAAAATCAGCCACATTATTGGCTCCTGGAACAAACCTGTCAGGAGGCCGTTGTACACGGGTGCTCCTCCTAACAAAATGTTCCGGATTAGGCTGCTGTCTAGCCTGTTCGTCATGCATGACGGGTGGCTGTACCACCATATTTGGCTGTTCTACAGCCCCATTTGCTGGCATATCCAGTGGTGCATCATTGGCAAAATTGTCTGGCTGATTTTCAGCCTGTATACCCACTTGAACAGGGTTATCTACAGCAGCCTGCTGCTGTATATTAATGGGCATTCTTTGCTGTCCGACATCATCATAAACAACCCTCCTGTATTCCACAGGTTGCACGGGTTCTTTGTGTACACTATCCTCTTTAAAGATGACATCATTGCTGCGTATAATCTTCCGTTTAACGGGATCCCATAACCTGTACCCCATTTCACCTTCGTCACCATAACCCATAAAGATGCATCTGGAAGACTTTGGCTCCAGTTTGATGCGCAGTTCTTTGCGTATATGAGCAAAGCACTCGCAGCCAAACACACGTAAGTGCTTATATGAAGGTGGCTTGCCAGACCACACCTCCTCTGGCACTTTCAACTCCAAAGCCTTGTTCGGCGACCTGTTAATTATGTGAACTGCTGTTTGCACGGCTTCTGCCCAAAAGCCATGGGGCAATGCAGCATAAGACAACATACATCGAACCTTCTCCTGAATAGTTCGATTCATCCGCTCATTCACACCATTTTGAGATGCATTATGAGCGGCTGTGAGTTCCTGTTTAATGCCCTTAGCTTCGCAAAACTGTACAAAAGCATGTGACACATACTCACCCCCATTATCGGATCTGAGGCATTTCAGCCTGCGACCTGTCCGATTCTCAACCTGAGCGACAAACTTCTTGAAAGCATCTAAGGCATCGCTTTTATGCTTCAAGAAATAGACCCACACTTTGCGTGTGGCATCATCAATAAAAGTAATGAAATACTTTGCACCCCTTAGTGATAGCTGTGGCATCTCACACAAATCAGTGTGCACTAGATCAAGCGGTGCTCTATTTTGGGGAGTTCTCCTCTTATGAGGAGTCATAGAATGCTTGCCAAATATGCAATGATCACAAGTAGGCAAATCTGAAAATGAAAGAGACGGCAGATAACCCAAACGTGACAGTTCTTGCATTCCTTTAACGAACATGTGTCCCAACCGGCTATGCCACAATGAAACCTTTGGCAGCTCGGTTATGGCAACAACATGATTACCTACACTGGAAACATAAAGAGGGTACAAGGTATCACTCTTATAGCCCTCAGCCACTACAACCTATCCATCAGTAATCACCCACTTGGAATCCCCAAGTGTGGTGTGGTAACCACTGTCATCCAACAAGCCAGTGCTAATCAGATTTTTCTTGATTTGCGGCACATGGCGAACACCATCAAGCATAAAAGTACGTCCATCAGGGAATACTATCTGTATACTGCCAATCCCTGCAATCTGACATGCATAGTTGTTCCCAAGGTGAACAACTCCATGAGTACCTATGTAGGAAGTAAACCACTCCCTATGAGGAGTAACATGAAAAGAAGCACCTGAATCCAAGAGCCAGGTGTGCATGTCATGGCCATCAATAACCGATGTATGTGCAATTACAGCAGAAGAGCATAAAACATCATGCCTGTCACTTTCACTGTCTTCTGCTGCAACATTCACTGCATCCAAGTCATCTGCCTTGGCCTTGCCTTTGCCTTTGCTTCCACTGCCTGCATCCTTTGTCTCAGCCTTCTTGGCTTTCTGATCCCGTATAAACTTGAAGCACTTAGACTTCACATGTCCCTTCTCGCCACAGTAAAAGCATTCAATATCCTTTTTGCCTCGGGACTGACTGCGGGATTTGGACTTTCCAGCAGATCTGCCCTTCTGCTGAGTCCTGCCTCTTTCCTGTACCTGCAAAGCATTTAAAGACTTGCTGCCCGCATTATTCTTCCTGCTCATCTCCTCCATAAGGAGAGAGCTCTCTACATCAGCATACATAAGAGTGACATTTGAATTAGACAGGGTGGTCTTGAAAGTGTCCCAACTCTCAGGGAGGGTACACAACAAGAAGGTAGCCTTGAACTCCTCATCAAGGTTCAACCCCTGTGCAATCAGCTGTGTAAAGATTGAACTCACTCAAATGTGAGGTCATAGCTGTACCTTCCTTCATGCGAAGATCAACCAGCTTCTTCAACCAATAAACCTTACTGGCTGAACTCTTTTGAGCATACAACTCTGCTAGCCTCTGCCATAGGCCATAAGAGGTCTTTTCAGCCTGAACATTGAACACAAGAGAATCACTGAGAGTAAGCATGATAGCAGCCCTAGCGGACAAATCTAGCTCCTCCCACTCATCATCTGACATCCCAGATGGCTTGACACCCTTCACCCTTATGGGCTTAGAAATCTTCTTTAACAGAAGTACATTCAAACACTGTTCTGCCCATAATGCATAATTGTGTGCCCCTTCCAATTTCTTTATGTTCAGAATTGACGATTCACTTCCCCCTGATGCCATATCAGATAAGGAAAGTACCTGACTCCCTGTAAGTCAAAAAATGACTGAATAAAATTCTGATTTCTCAGAAAAAACCTGCTCTATCAAGAGCCAGGAGCACTCACAATAGTGCTGTTTTTACTGTCAAAAAATCTGCAGCAAAACAAAAAATTTCCCTCCAGTTACTGTACCTTCTAACACACTGTACCGTGCTCAAATAGGCATAAAACAGTAATTTCAGAATGCTGCAGCTGTTCCACAAGTGCTTTATCAGTGCATCATCAGCTGACGAAGCACAAAACACTGCTGTCCTGGACACTTCTCCCACCTCAGATGAGGTATTGCACTGATTTTATATGCATAAACCACTTATCATACACTGTTTTGTTCACTGAAAAGAGGCTCCAGACACTTCATCCTGTCACAAGCCTACAACTCCAGACACTTCAGCCTGTCACAAGCCTGCAACAGAGAATGGGACAAATCCCAAGCAATCACCCTTCTGCCAAGGGGATAAAAGGCATCTGAAGGTCTCAAACAGTAACTCAAGTGCTCACAAGCAAAATCTGGGCAAAAGCCCCTTGATTTGACAACTGACCAAGTGAAAAACACCTCAACACTGAGGTAGCATACAAAATACAGCGCTCTCCTGGCACTTTCACCTAACAATGCAATGCATAAACGGACCGGTGTACACAATAACAACACAGATCCCAACGTACAAACACTGAAGAGAAAATCTTTTGAGCACTGTCAATGATGGACAGTTAGGGACCGAGTAAACTCGATGCGCCCTGGCCAAGCGTGGCTCAACTGAGATTTTCAAAGTGTCGTACACAGAATGTGACCTACAAGAAATGTCACTGAATACACTGCGGAAACAAGACCAATGTGGGCACCCTGGCTCCACACTGCCTCAAGGCATACACTGCATAAACTTCCAGGCAAAAGCCCTTTGAAAATGTCACCCAAAAGCTGAGATTTGCACTCAGCAAAAGCATAAAAGCCCTCTGCAAAATCAAGGCATTTGACCTTCCCGAAACAAGATAACTGTGCAACCACCACACACTATGGTACTAGTCACCTCAAGCACGAGGGACACGAGGGTACTTGCTGTACCTTCAACACACAGTTTTGAGAACTGAACAACCGGGAATGTGAAGAGCAGAGTGCTGTCTCTTTTCCTTCTTCCCCCAAAAAAAAACTGCTGTACCTGCTGTACTTGCTGTACCTGCTGTACAGGCTGTACTTGCTGTACCTGCTGTACCTGTGCAGGGTACAAATCCCAAAAAAGAGATTCGAAATGCACCTTCCCTGACGCAGTCCGTACGGCGGCGGCCGTACAATACGGCCGCCTGTACGGTGTCCGTACGACGGTATGGCCGGCCGTACGTGACCGTACAGATCGTGCGGTGCGCAGCTAGCAGCAGCTAGCTGCTGCTGCGTATGCGAGCGCCCCGCGTCGCCTGCGCGCTGATCGCGCGCGTCGCCTACGCGATGCCCTGCTGCTGCCCGTGCGCGCTGCCTGCGCGTTTCCCTGCTGCTGCCCGCACGCTGCCTGCACGCTGCCCTGCTCAATGCCGAGCTCGCTGCTGAGGCTGCTGAGGGCACGAGGCCCGAGGGGAGAGGGAGGGGTAGAGGGAGGGGTAGAGGAAGAGGGAGAGGTGAAGGCTCTGATACCAGTTGAGAGGGAAAGAATGAGGGAGAAGAACAACCGGGGAGAGAGTGAGAGAAGGGGAGACACAAAAGATGTGGGTGTGAAGTGTTGAGCCACACCACAAACTCATAGGTTTTATTAGGATTAGGTTTTTCACCCTATGACTGTCTTAAGGCAGTCATAGGTGTCATATCTTTAATAAAAGGGTGGCAATGTGCCTTTACCCCAACAAGTCAAAGGCGTACGGAGGTAGAGGAGATCTAACCGTATGATGCAGTTAATCTCGTCTTGTAAGATCGACTCAGAGGATGCATCCATGCTTTACTGAAAGGGGGGAAGCTGGTCCATATGGATACCATGTCTGGAAAACCAATTGGATATGCGTGCATACCATATTGTATCAACCCCGCTCATTGCTAGTCACCTGGATGACTCTAGTGCTAGCCTCGATAGGACCCAAACTCTATGAAATGACTTCGGGTGTTATGGCGACCTCTGCATGTACTATCTCATGAGGAAATGAGGCTTACTCCCAAATCCTAGATCCCATAGTCACCTGTAGCCGCTCAAATGTCCTCCACTCTACCGCCAGAAGGTCACTCTACCAAAAAGGTATTGCATACATGACAATCGGTCTCACTAGAGGTCGAAAAGTCATCCCTTCGTCCGTGGGTCCTAGAAATGCACCTGGAACCACTATCTCTCTAGACGGGCCAAGGCACCTCGCCCTCGTGTGAGTCGTGCTCTAGCTACATGGGTCATTGTGAGAACTGGCCCTATGAACACTACCAAGACTGCACGATCTTCACTGGCTCACCTCGGTAAGTGAAGCTATGTCAATGAAGCACTACACGTAAGGTGTTGAAGATTGTAACCTTGGTTTTCCCGGTTGACTGTCAACTCTCTCTCTCTCTCTGCAGAACGCCTCTAGGGCTTGCAATCCCCTTGTTGAAGATGATATGAGGAATATGTCGTCTACATAGAGTAGTATCTATACCCATCAAGTCAACCAAGAGTGATCCCTCACCTACGAGGCGGTCTATAAAAGATGTGATCTCATCAATGTAGAGCTTGAAGAGAGTTGGTGAGAGGGGACATTTCAGATTCGACCCAATCATGCCCTCAACCCAATCCGATAGACCTCTCGGGGCACGAACTCTCCCTTTGATGGACTCGTAGAGGCTCATCACTTCCAAATCATAATCTCTAGAATCCGCATCTCATGTAGCCTTCTGATCAGGTAGGATAGTGGAACAATGTCGAAGATCTTCTGAAAGTCTACAAAGCAAGCGTAGAATTTCTCACGTCATGACCTCATCTCCTCAATGATAGCCCTTAAGGTGAAGATGTTGTCTAGGGTGGAGTGCTGCCTTTTAAATCATGTCTGGCCTAGTGCCTGTTGCCCATGAGCCTCTATGCAACCATTGATCTCTTGACAAAATATGAAGAGGGGAGAGGAGAAGAGTGGAGATGAGGAGAGAGGGCACAGCTAGAGAGCACACCACAAATGACTAACTGTATACTAGATTTAGTTAAAAAAATAGAATATATACAAACCCTTTTAGGGTTAGGGTTAGGGGATCTAACCCTTTCCTTTATAGCACTCTATAAGGTTAGTGCTATGCACATATGATCACGTGATGGTGCTATGCACACATGATCACATGATGTTGAGCGTGAACTCTCAACACCTTCCCTCAAGATCAACATCATGAAGTAGGTCTTCCCTCAAGATGATGATTTTGGGGAATCGAAGAAGGACTGAGCATTACATTCCATCACACCCCTTTAATGGGAATGTCCTTCCTTTGCGTCAAACCAAGAGCTAGTCGGTGTTTCTCGAATAGCTCTTTACCGAGTGGTTTGGTAAAGATGTCTGCAACATTTTCTTTGCTATCACAATGCTGCAGTGCGATGTCACCAAGTAACACTCTTTCTCTGATGAAGTGCTCTCTGACATCAATGTGCTTTGTCCTGGAGTGATATACTGGATTTTTGGCCAATGCTTGAGCCGATTGATTATCACAGTATATTGTTGTTGGCTTTGACTCATCAAAGTAATCTGTTTCTGACAATAGTCTTCTGAGCCATATAGCCTCACATGCACCTGTAGTGAGTGCCCTATATTCTGCTTCAATTAAAGACAAAGAAACAGTTGGTTGTTTGTTTGACAACCATGATATAGCACCTTGACCAAGGAAAAATGCATATCCCTGTGTCGACCTCCTGGTCTCATGATCTCCAGCATAGTCACTGTCACAGTATCCATGCAACCGTGGATGACTTCCTTTGTATTCTATCCCAAACTGTCTTGTACCTCTAATGTATCTCAAGACTCTTTTGGCTGCATTCCAGTGACACTGTTTTGAATTTGACATAAACTGTGCTAGTGAGCTTACTGCATACCAAATATCTGGCCGTGTGATTGTCAGATATATAAGAGATCCAATGAGCTGCCTGTAGTATCTGTCATTGACTGTAGGCTTTTCTGAATCTTTAGTAAGTTTCAAACTCTGTTCCATGGGAGTGGCTGCAATCTTGCAATCTGCCATATGAAACTTCTTCAGGAGACTGTCAACATACTTGAGCTGACTCATAAATGTGCTATCTGAATCTCTCCAGAACTCAATTCCAAGACAATAGTGCATAAGTCCAAGATCTTTCATGTCGAACTCTGCAGATAAGTCTTGTATTAGTTTTCTGATGAAGCTATCCTTGCTTCCTGTCACAATCAGATCATCTACGTACAAGAGTGCAATAGTAATGTCTTCCCCTTGAACTTTGTAATAGAGAGTATGATCTGCATTGGACTTCATGTATCCCAGATCAGCAAAATACTTGTCAATTCTGCTGTACCAACTTCTGGGTGCTTGCTTTTAGCCGTAGAGACTTTTCTTGAGATGGCAAACCTTTTTCTCCTTTCCTGGTTCAACATAACCTACTGGTTGTTGCATGTAGACTTCCTCGTCTAGATAACCAATGAGAAATGCATTCTTGACATCGAGCTGATACACATTCCATTTACTGAGTGTCGCTAGTGATATCAAGAACCGTATGGAATCCATCTTTGCTACTGGAGCATAAGTCTCATCATAATCTTGACCATATTGTTGTGCAAATCCTTTTGCAACTAATCTGGCTTTGTATCTCTGAATACTGCCATCTGGATTGTACTTCACTTTATATACCCATTTGTTGGCTATGGCCTTCTTTCCTGGTGAAAGGTCGCATAATTCCCAAGTGTGATTTTTATACAAAGCATCCATTTCTTCATTCATAGCAGTTTGCCATTCGGGCTTGTCTACTGCATCTTCGAAGTACACTGGCTCTTCTGTAGCCATGATGGTAGTCATAAGAGCATAGTTGGTGGTTTCCACCTGAATTGCTTTGCCTTTCTGAGCATATGTCAATCTGGCTGAAGGTCTGCTTTCCCTAGTAGACCGTCTGAGCTGCTGTGGCACTGCTTGGGGTGTTGTTGGCAATTCTTGCTCTTCTTCATAAACCTGTTCTATAGATGACTGTGAAGTCGATGCTTCTATCTCTTGTGTAGGTGAGGTTTTCCATTATGATTCCTCATCAAAGATGACATCTCTGGAGATAATGACTTTGCGGTTGATGGGATCATACAATTTGTATGCTTTGCTTTCTTCACTGTAGCCAACCATTATGCATTTGCGTGACTTCGCATCCAATTTCCTGCGATGATCATCATGTATGTGGGCATATGCTATGCAACCAAATATGCGGAGATGCCCAATACGTGGCTTGTGTCCAGTGAATGCTTCATAAGGAGTCATACCTTGTATCGGTTCGGTAGGAAGCCGATTAAGCAAGTAGTTAGCTGTAGCTATTGCTTCTGCGCAATACTGATTCGGAAGATGCTTTTCACTAAGCATTGCTCTAGCACTGTCTACTAAAGTCCCATTCTTCCTTTCAGCTCTTGCATTTTGCTGAGGAGTATCTGCACATGTGAATTGTCTTCGTATGCCGTGATTTTTGCAAAAGTTCATGAATACTGAAGACATGTATTCACCTCCTCTGTCTGATCTCATGACCTTGATCTTTCGGCCTGTCTGATTTTCTACCATGGCTTTGAATTCTTGAAATCTGGAAAACACTTCAGATTTCTCTTTCAGAAAGTAGACCCAACAATATCTGCTGTAGTCGTCGATGAAGGTCAAGTAATAAAGTGAACCATTGATGCTGCGGCTCTGGGCATAACCCCATACATCTGTATGAATCAAATCAAGAATACCTCGTGCACGAGAGGTACTTCTGACAAAGTTGGTTCGCTTTTGTTTGCCGAAGCAGCATGCTTCACAAACCTTTCCAAGAAACTGTAGCTTCGGAATCCCAATTGCCATATTCTGATTCCTGAGATCTAACAAGTACTTGAAGTTGACATGACCATATCTCTTGTGCCATTTTGCAGATAGTGGCAACTGTTGCATTTGAGCTAACATGTCATGCTTATCTCGTACTGTAGCTAGCATCCTGTATAAGCGTCCTTCCTTGACACCTTTTGCTACTAGCTGACCTCTTTTGGATTTGTCTCTGATAGTGCATTCATCACCGTCGAAGATGACTTTGTAGTTGTGCTCCGTCATTTGACCTACTGACAAAAGGTTCTTGCCGAGCTTCGGAACATACAGCACATCTTTGACTAATCCTTTTGTACCAGTGAAATTGTTCATGTCCCTTGAACCGGATTCGGTGTATTGTCTGCTGTGTAGATGACATTCTTTTGTCCTTCTAATGGCTTCATTTCTGTGAACCATTCCTGATGATTTGTCATATGAGATGATGCTCCGCTGTCGATGTACCAAGGATCCTGTTCCACTTGGTCGACTTGATAGCTGAAATCCTCTTTGGGATTGAAATCAGTGTCTAGGTGCATTGTATCAGTCTGATGCAATCCCTCACTTGCAAGAAACATATTTCCATGTTCATTTGCAAAATGACTGTGACTAGAATGTCCACCACGATGATTTCCTCTTCCTCAGAAATTCCCTCGATTACTGCTGGATTGACCACCTTGGTCGTATTGCTTCTTGCGGCAATCTCTTTCATAGTGTCCAAACTTGTGACAGTAGTTGCACTGAATGTTTGACACATTGGTGGATGCATTCCCTCGTCCTTGAAATCTTCCTCGATTGAAATGATTTCCTCTTTGCTGATTCTGATGTTGCTGAGGATGATGCTGATGATGATGCTGATTTTGACTTTGATTTTGTTGATAATGACCACTTTTCTAATATGATCTACCTCTGTTTCTGCCTTTGCCTCTGCTTCTGTCTGAAGCTGTGAATGCCTGATCATTAGAATGACCTTTACGTGCTTGAATGGCCTGAGTCCTGAGTTCTTCACCAAGTAGAACTGACTGAAGTTCTTCCAGTGTTGGAATTTGCCGTTGGATGGCAGTATTCTGGACTAGATTCTCATATCCTTCTCCTAGTCCATTCAGGATTACTTGAACCATTTCTGCGGGATTCATAGTCTCTCTTGCTGCTGCAAGTTGATTGTTGTAGTCTTTGATGCGGAGTACATAAGCATGACCGGTTTCACTACTGTTGCGGAAACTCTGATTGATCTGGTTTCTCAGGGTGAGAATCCTGGATGTGTTCTTGGGTTCGTAGAGAGCTGCGAACATATCCCATGCTTCTTTTGATGTCTTGACTGTGTTGAGCTGTCCTAGCATGACATCTTGCACATTCTGCTTGATCAGGTGATAGGCATACTTGTCTTTCTTATCTTATTCTGCTTGAGCTCGGGCAATGGTAGGATCTGCTACTGGTGCAAAAACTGTTTGTGTAGATGTAGATCCCGTTGCTCGTGCTGTGGCAACAAATGGAGTAGAGCTACTGGTCGTTGGATCGGCCAATGGTCTAGGTGTAGATCCATCGACATACTCCCATTTGTCCTGAAGCACAAGAATGGTCTCCATTCGGTATTTCCATGTACCGTAATTGGAGTTGTCTAACTTAGCAGATGCCTCCAGATTGAGGTTGCTAGTCGACATGGTGCAAGAAATGTACTCAAAAGTGTCGTAAAAATCTCTGTATGAATCAACTGCCAATACACTGAAGATGCCAAGTGAAATCTGTACCGTCGGTGAAGATAGAACTGCAGTATATAAGATCTGATCTGTGTTACAAGGCTTGTGGCAATGATGCCGGGAATAGCCAAGAGGCTTTACAAGGCTGAAAAAATGATGTGCACGATGCCGTGAGATAGCCAAATAGGCTTTACAATGGTAGCATGTGTGTGTGAAATCAAATGCTATCTGCCCACTGAATCAATCTGCAATGCCTCTGAACTCTGAAGTCTGCTCACTGAACTGATAAACGTAAGGTTTCAGGTAATGTAATGATGGGAAATCGGATGTGAGCGTATGGACTGACTCCGAGTAGGTACTAGTCGGGAATTTCGGGCATGGCTTAGATTGGCAACTTGGGGAAATTCAAAGCGTCCCCTCTATGGCGATCTAGTCTACTCTGATCTAGATCTAAACCAACCGTCGATCGATGAAAGAGCAGCAAATAATTCCTTTTCTTTTGTTCTTTTTAAGTGCTGGGTCAGATGCGTCGATGTAGAGGCAAATGTGCGTGAAGGAAGTGGTTTTGTCGGCGAGGCTCAATGTGAGTGTAACTTGCGCCGAAATGTGCGCGTGATGTGACGAGCGCGTAGAGCACGAAAAAACGAGCGACTTTCCTTTTTGGACCACCCTCAAATTCTTCCTGGATCAAGAGATACGACTTGATCTAGGTGGAGGGGCAAAAGGAGTACAAATGGTGCTCAATGATGATGTGTCACTGTGAGTCACATGCAGTGATGATGTGGCACTGTGCCTAGCAAGAGGTGTGCCAGTGCAGCTCTGTGCTGAGGTGGCAACTGTGTGCACATGCAGTGTGTGCACAGTGTGCTTGACAAGGGACTGTGCCTGCAGAGCGTCAGTGCTGACTGGACTGCTCAGGTGGCAGTGCTGAGGTAGCACAGATGATGTCAACAAGGTGACGTGGCAATGCTGACGTGGCAATGCTGACGTGGCACTGATGACGTGGCACAGGTGACGTGGCAGATGACGTGGCTTGCTTGCGTAGCGCTGATGACGTGGTAGATAGGATTGCCACGTGGCAAATTTTGAGACGCTTATCTGCCACGTGGCAGATAAGATGACGTGGCGCACGAGCCACGTGTCACTTTCTGGGAAGCCGGAATCTATCAAGATTCGGACGGAATCTTCCGGATTCCGTCGTCTTCTCCCGTCTTTTGCAGAAGCTTGGAGGCTATCGAAGACCGTTTGGTGGGGATTTTTGTTGATGATGCCGTGTCGGATCCCATGGAGAAGCTCGTGAGGCGTGTCTATAGAGAAATGGTAAGTCTAGGACTCTCCATCGTCTTCGTCATCTTGATAGCTCTTTGAGCTTCAACGCCATAGCTGAAGTTCATGAGCTTCAGCACCATAGCTGGAGCAGCTTGATCTTAATCGCCATAGCTTAACTTCATAATCTTCTTCGTCGCCAAAAATTTCATCCTCAGCCTTCACCACCATAGCTCGTCTCCCAAGACCCAAATTCCTCCTTTCCTCATAACCACCGTCCTCGTTTTCACAGTTTCACCGTCCTCTCGAATTCACGATTCACAATCCACGATTCACTGCCCATATCGTCTCATTCCCCCCCTCTTGGCAATTCGTTACAGCTCAACCAACTCGCTTCGCTGCAGGCTTAGAGCCATTGCTCGTCGCTCCAGCCTCCGATTCGCCGTCTTTTTGCCTTGGAGTCGGGCTGTGGCACATAGAGGTGCATTTGAAGGAGCAGCCGCGCTGCAGATCTTGGGCCAGATGGTGGAGGCCGCCTATTTTCGAGACGTGCATTGGAGTATACTGTGGGAAGCCGCACCTTAGTCCCTTAGCTCGCTGAAGCCTTGGACCTTTGGGAGTCCAGCGCGCTGTGGAAGGGTCCTTACTGGCTCGTAGATTCTTTGCATGGAGCTTTTGGTTGAACCTTTGGCCAACCGATGATAGGTAGCTTGTTCGGAAGCTGAGTTGAAGGTCTCCACTGTCAAATTTGATGCAAAGAATAACTCGTTGCAGAAGGTAGAGCTTCGGGCTCTCTCTCTGCCTCAAAGCTCACTAAAAAAACTCAGTCTCTCCATAATGGATGGAAAATCTCTCTCTCTCACAATGGAAGTCCTCACAAAGAATGGAATTTTTTTTCAAGAATGAATGAACAGAAATGTCTCTCTCAAATGGACGGAAATTTCTCTCAACAGAAGTGAAGGGAAGGATCTCACAATCACTCAAGAATCGCAATGTCTCAGCGGAAGACAAGGGAGCTCTGATACCATGAAAAAATATGAAGAGGGGAGAGGAGAAGAGTGGAGATGAGGAGAGAGGGCACAGCTAGAGAGCACACCACAAATTACTAACTGTACACTAGATTTAGTTGAAAAAATAGAATATATACAAACCCTTTTAGGGTTAGGGTTAGGGGATCTAACCCTTTCCTTTATAGCACTCTATAAGGTTAGTGCTATGCACATATGATCACGTGATGGTGCTATGCACACATGATCACATGATGTTGAGCGTGAACTCTCAACATCTCTCTCTCTAGTACCAATCCATAAATCTTGGCTAAAGTGTGGCCAATCATGAGAGTGCTGGTTGAACATCTGTGCTAGAACCGGAGCCAAGACCTCTTGCCTGTGAGCAAAATGCTCTGTCCATACCTCCTGGTCATGTGCCCTCCGATTATGCAAACGACAGAGTACAGTGCGTACATCTATGCATGGAAGATAAGACAAGTAGTGGGCTTGGGCATAGACGACATATCGCGCGGTGCTTGCATTAGGACGTCGTACAGAGAGCATGCGTATGTGTGCAAATACATGGGACTGTGCTGCTTCCCCTCCAATAAAAGTCCCAATCCAATGGTAGGGTCTCCTCCTCGGAATGATCTACATCACCTCATCCATCCTATGTTTGAGGGAAACCCGTCTCTTATGAAGTGTCAGTCGTGGTGAGATCCGATGTGTCTCCGCTGATGTCAGATGGCCTAAGGCTCGCTCATGCGTGAGGTGAGCTCTCATCTCTCTGCACTCATGGTCAAACCAAGGGTTTTGAGGCATCTTCTTGATTAGGGCATGTGTGGATCGAGTCATGGAAAAAGGTCTGGTGGCATTGTCCTATAACACTGAGACGAGAGTGTCAGAGGAATAGGCAAGGTCTGTATCATCTCCAAGTAAGGTCAGAAGCTCTCAGGCTAGGTGCCTCACATACACTCGATCAAGGGCATGATCAAAGAAGATATGGACGCGAGTGGGCATGGGAGGGGCTCTCCTTGTGACTGGCATGGCAATAGAGATGCAAAAAGCTAGGTATGAATGATAGCATGGAGTAGGGGAGGAGACACAACGAAGTCATATATCCATGAAGCAAAGGCTAAGGGAACCAACAGATAGTCCACTATGCTCATGCCCCCACCATGTTGGAAACAAGTAAACCCACCGGGTGATGGCCATCTCTGGAGACCGTTATATATGGTCAGATCATGAACCATGCACAAAATTACCAACAAGAAGGCTCAAAATGACCCATCCTTGGGCAACATGATCAGATTTTTTATATGCAGCAGGCAGTGAGAGAGCTACGATTAGAACTGGCAGAAGTAAAGGCTGGACTTCACATTCTGGAAGGGCCTGGTAAGCAGGCAGTAATTGATAAGGCTGTAAAATCTTGTAAGGATTCCCCCCTACCCTGCAACTAGTCTCTACAGTCAAAGATCTTGTTCATATTGAAGTACAAACTATAAAGAAGGAAGTGATTGTGGAAGTGGACACCAAAGCAAGTAAGTCTGATATTCAAGCAAAGATAAAAGAACACGAAGCTAGGTGTGATAATGCGCTGAAGATTAGAATAGGGGGGCTCTCAAAAGATTGGTACAAAGAGGAGGATGTCACGATCTGTGACGTATTCCTTTCTCTATATCTAGACTTATGGATAATTTGATGAATGGACACTTGTGGAAAGGTATGCCCTTTCGACGGGACACTTCCTATGAGGCACAACCCTTCACAAGAGACATTCTATTGAAGAGACATTCCTATTGTAATGTACCCTCTCATCAAGGGTCACACCCTTCACAAGAGGTACACACCTCTTCATGCACATACACTTTGGAGTACACACCTTTTCATGTGTGACTCTTCACTCTCTATATAAGAGAGGCCCAATTGTATGGATGACACAATACAGACACTACAGACACTTAAGCAATACAATTATTCCTTGTTCTCTGCTATTTCAGTCTCCTTTCTGTTCCTTAGCACATTTCTAAATATAGTAAATCTAGGATTTCTTACAATGGTATCAGAGCAAATTTCGCTCCTACCTGTAGGAAATGCCCCCCACCTTCTAGCGCCTATCTGATACATATCTTTTCGCTAGAAGGATATCCGTGCACATTGTGCATGGAAGAGATAGAGAGAATGAGCGTAAAAATTTTTAGCGCCAACCCTGCCTAAAGCAATCAATGGCCTCTCCATCTCCCACACATCACAAGTTGATGTGAATGGACACCACACAAATTGTGTCTTTTCATGTGCTTGGGCTGTCCCAAAACCAAGGGACGCATCTTTTCCACCATCGGACACACCTTTTGATGAAGAGTTTTGACTCCTCACCCAAGGGACACACCCCATCGTGGAAAAAAGGACACACCTCTTTGTGTGGGGACACCCCTTTTAAAAACAGGGTCACACCCCTTCATGAAAAGGTACACCTATTCCAAGGGTCACCCCCCTTCGAATAGGCACACCTTTCGGCACCAAGCACTTATAAAAAGGGTACCTAGAGGGGTTAAAAAGAAAAACCCAACCCCAAACCTTGGGTCAACTAAACCCACCCTTTAATTTTTGGGGCAACCACCCAACGTAGGCAGCCCAAACGAAAAAAGGGCGCACCTTTTCAACGCCCATACAGATTTTCGTCATTTCGCTCAGCCTACCTGCGCAGCCCCTAGCCTCGCCATTTCGCTCAGCCTACCTGCGCAGCCCCTAGCCATTTCACTGCCCTGCTCCCCTCGCCATGTGCAGCCTTAGCCTCACCAGTTTTCCGGCCTTGTTTCCTGCCAGCCTGCAGCGTGAAAACAGCGCCAGCCAGCCTTTTCTGCCGCAAATCAACCTGCAGCCTTGGAAGCCCACCATTTCTGCCACGATCCACCCTGCAACCAGTTTTCGCCATTGACAGCCTGCCGCCCCCCCTTCTGTTTCGCCAGTCTTTCCTGACATCAGCAGCCTGGTGCGCCAGCCCCTATCGCGATCCAGAATTGGGTACCTTGCAGCCTGTTGCGCCATAGACAACCTGCCCCTTTGTGGCGCTGCATTTTCCTGCCAGATCAGCAGCAGTTTCAGCCTACTATCGCGATGAAGACAGCCTGTTAAATGCAAGGCCCAAATCTGCTCCTCGGCACGGTGGAGTCTTTCCATTCTACTTCTAAGGATTCTCTTGTCATTATCAAATTACAGCAAATGAAAGACGCTTCCTTAAAGCATGGAAACCCCTGGTAATTCACCCGGCATTTCAAGGACACCTCAGGCAAGATCTACTACACAATATCGTGTTCAGATTGCACAAGCAGCCCATTTCGGAGCTTTTGCATCGTGGGTTTTCTATGTCACGTGCCCTCCTAGTGATTTGGACCACATCCTATACAATTTGCATGAGGCACCTCAGTTACATTACTTCCTCAGCACAGTACAGGAGTTCGCTGTCCATCTTTGGAGAGAATTTTACCCCTCACCTTCGGCATCTCCAGGGTACTCTCCACCTCCCTCAGCTCCCAGATATCCTCCTTTACAGGTTGTACCTTCCCCAAGACAGTTTTTCATACAACACATCCTCCGACACCATGGATTGCCCAAGAATATCATATCTGACAGAGATCCTAAGTTTACCAGTCACTTTTGGATTTCACTGTTCGAATCTTTGGGTACAACTCTACTGTTCAGTTCAGCCTATCACCCCGAATCAGATGGCCAGACTGAAAGAGTCAACCAAGTTCTGGAAGAAATGCTTCGACATTATATTCAGTCACACCTAGCAGCTTGGGAAGAGTATCTACCACTCCTTGAGTTTGCTTATAATAACTCTTTCCATAGTGCCATTAGCATGACTCCATTTCAAGCAGCTTATGGACACACTCCGATTGTACCAACGAATTTTGTACTTCAACATCGAGTGGCCCTAGCTGATCAACTGGTTCAAGAAATGCAAGACATTCTACTCCAAGTCAGGGATCATATGCGAAAAGCGCAAGAGCGATATCAACGGTCTACCAACAAACATAGATGTCACCTCGAATTTGACACTGGTGACATGGTGCTATTATTTGTAGCCCCACATCGCTATAAGACGGTTAAGTCTATGTCTCCTAAGTTGCGACCAAGATACTATGGACCTTTCCGGATCGTCAAGAAAAATTCACCTTTAAGTTACAAATTGGAATTACCACCATCATGGGGTAAAATCCATCCGACATTTCATATTTCTTGGCTAAAGACGTATATTGCAGGCGATGAAGCAGTTCCTCCTGCAGGTGATTATGTCCCAGAAATCGAAGACGATTATGTTCTCCTTATTTGGAGTACACACCTTTTCATGTGTGACTCTTCACTCTCTATATAAGAGAGGCCCAATTGTATAGATGACACAATACAGACACTACAGACACTCAAGCAATACAATTATTCCTTGTTCTCTGCTATTTCAGTCTCCTTTCTCTTCCTTAGCACATTTCTAAATATAGTAAATCTAGGATTTCTTACAGAGGACACATATAGTGAAATATTGACAAAGATCAAAGCAAGCTTGCCCAACATTGAATGGGTGGATGATGATGAACAGGATGATGACAACTCCAGGCGAGCTTCTATTATGCACTATAAAGGTCATGCAATCCTTACACTGAAGTCAAAAGATATGCGGGTCAAGCTTCTTTGACAATCTTACAAGTTGAAGGGTACCAAAGTATGGATAGCAGAGGAGCTTACACAAGCTCAACTCAAGAATAAGGCAACTGAATTAGCTAAAGTCAAGGCTGCCCGAAAGGATGGAAAATGGTCAGTTTACCGTGAAGGCATAGTCCTAATCAAAGAGTTTAAATCAAAACCAAAAGACTCTTAGTCGTAAACTGATGTATGGCTTTTTACTCTTTCAGACTATCATGTAGGTACTCTAAATGATGTGGGTTGCTTCTGCACTCCTTGGGAGCTGCCACGTGCCCTCCCTAAAGCAAATGTAATAGAGGGTTTCTTGCTGTCCCATAGACCTTTTGGTCTCCAGAGGACGTTAATAGACTTTCTTTCTATCTTTGATCCCAACGAACTGTTTGGGTCTTGGAGGGTTCACGGCAAGCACTCATGAAGTAGTGGTAGATGAACCAGAATTGGCAGAAGAGGCTGTGGTGGCAGCAGGTGCCTGTGATGAAGAGACAGGTCTAGTCTCTGATCCATTGACAATACCCCAAACATTGTGGGATACCAATAGGTGGCACACCAAGTACGACCACGTAGGATATTTGGTACCGTCAAGCTTGTCTTCATGGGAAAACATTCCAAGAGATTGATGGTGAGCCATTGCAAATAAAAATCCCCAAAGAAAAGGAGTGCCCTGCAAATGTCAAAGCCTCAAGGCTACCATGCAATGAGCAAGCTGCTCCAAAGCGGACTGCAAATCCTGCAAGTGCCAACCCAAAAATGACAGCAAATGCTTTGCAACTGTAAATGCCAAGTAGGTTGCTCAAACACTAAGCAAAATGCACAAGCTGTCCCCAAAGAGTGACCTGCAAAAAATATTTGTCCAATCAAAGGACCCCCCTACAAAAGAGATGTCCTACAAATGACCAGCCCAAAACAAAGAGCAAAGGTCTGCAAATTTGACTTTTCACTCACGTTCAAAACCTAGTAGCCTCTATTGAGCTTCCTATGAGGCTCACTTTCTATAGAGATCATTGCTTACGCATATCAAAGGAGAACTTCATCGATCCACCTGGCTACACACAGATCCGCTAAAAGTTTCTATCGGGCAATTCCCTGTTTCCTCACACCAACTACACATTGAGGCTCGACGCGCTAAGCGCATACCTAGAGAGGGCCGCATTTGCACTCTATGCGCTCTACAGGAGATTGAGTGAAAGGAACATTTTCCTTTCAGATGCCTTGTGTACTATGAGATCGGAGGTCGTCAATAATGTCTCTCCCTTCAAGGATGGATTCGGACCCCTCTCCAAACTCTCGGCTCACCGGGATCAAGGACATTTGGTGACGTTCATCCATAAGGCCACACGACACAGAGACCACCTACTCAAGGTGACATAGACGATATCAAGATGTGATCACTAAGTTTTTCAAGTCGAATAGCACGATTCAACAGACAGCTTGGACGAAAACATCATAACATCAATTACAGAATGCAACTCATTTTTTGAATGGATTCACTTATTTATCAAGCTTTAATACAGCATAGTAATTAATTTCAATCTAAACTACACACTGAACTCATGTGCACCAAGATCCTGAATCACAATCCAACTCTATGGCACCAACTGCCCAATTACTTTTCAGAGCACACCTAATCCCTACCTCCTCCTGGGAGATCTGCTTTTACTGCGACTCCGACTCCGACTTCGACTTCGACTTCGGCTAGGGCTGCGACTGCGGCTTCGAGTGTAGCTGCGGCTGCGACTCCGACTTCGGCTGCGGCTGCGACTGCGACTGTAGCTGCGACTAAAGCTCCTCCTTCCACCATTGCCTTTGTCTTCTCTCACCTATAAATTAACCATAGACATAGATAGCACATGCTTTTTATTCAAGTGCCCAAACTCTTCAAAGTCCTCTTTTGCAGGTCCGATATCTTTTCCCAAAAAATCATATTTTTAAAGAATAAAATTCATACTCGAATGTACGATCGAGAAAAAGGATTACGAAATTCGGAATCATCAAGCTTCCTGATCTGCAACAAGAATCATCATGAGACGATGAGAACAGACACCACAATTTGCCTACACAAACGGTCAGCCAACAGCAGATAGACACATTGACTTACCGCATACTTCATGTCATCATAGTTTGTGTAGTCCACAATGCCCATGGTTCCTACACAAGAGGCAGCATACATTTAATAAGCACAAAGCTGAAAGACCAGAAACAACAGAATGGCTCATCTATGCAACAACACCTCTAACGTCAAGATGTATGCTAACAAAGACACAATAAAACATACTGCTGTTCTCTAATTGAAACTCAAGAAATTGCTTCTGGTTGAAACCTAAGCCCTCACTTTTCTCGTTTGATGATGAATACAATTGTACTTCGAAAAGACTCTTTGACCAAAAACGGACATGCAAGACTTTGATAACCAGCTCCACATTATCCTAATGATCTCTTCTCCTCCCCGCTTTCAACCCCGACCTCTGTCCTCTCTACTGTTTTCCCCTCCTTCCCAATCGGTCTCCTCAGCCCGTGCACTCTCAGCCCACACATCTGTGCTTCTGGCTGGTCCTGCACCTGCCATATGCAGCTGGTCTTCACAGCCTCGCCTTCTGCCTTCCAAGCCTATCTGTCAGCTTTACATCATGTGGAGGACATTGTACAGCGCTGCCTCCTATCTTCAAAGGCCCATTTAGAACTTGGGTTTGGTGCTCAGCCCATTGATGGGTGCTTCTGCTTCCAAACAGAAAACCGGTCTCCTGCGGGCGGTGGAGGGAATGGGAATGGAAGGGAAGAAAGGGAAAGGGAAAGGGAAGGAGAGAAGAAAGGGAAAGGGAAGGAGAGAAAAAAGGGAAAGGGAAAGGAAGGAGAGAAGAAAGGGAAAGGGAAAGGGAAAGGAAGGAGAAAGAAAGAAAGAAAGAAAGAAAGTTTATTAAAGTCTTCGGAAAACCGATGGGCCTATGAGACTGTGAAAATCCTGATACAGCAAGCTGTGGTAGTGGAGCTACTAAACGAGCATCCATACCAATGCAAAATGCAAAAATGCAGAATAACAGTACTAAGTCCTAAGTACAACACACTCATGTCGATGGTCGACTATATATCAGTCTCAGCATCGTCATCAATATCATCATCATCAGCAGCAGCAGCAAGATATCAGGATGGATGGGGCAGTGGAGGCATGAAGTCGGCAATAGAGTGCTGTCGGCCACTCAGAGGTGCGGTCCTGGCACGTCTCTTGGTCTAGCTCTGCGTCTGACCAGGGCTACTGTGACCCCCGTCGGTCGGGCTCCGACTCTAAAGAAGGAGGGGATGTCCCTGAGTGTGATCTGTGTGTCGACCCGCTGTCTAAGCTATCAGGTTCGGGTCACAGGCTCCGGGTCACGGTCATGTCGAGGCCTCGTCTCGTGGGGGTCCATGTGATCTAGCTAAAAGAACTCCGTGGTAGAGCTCTGAGAGGGATCAGCTAAGGAAGAAGTCTACTCATGTCTCCGTGCTCGAAGTATCCTCTCACGGTGTCTAAGTGCCTCATGAATGAAACCTACCAAACACCGCTGGTCTCGGCAGGAGAGGAAACAGGCCAAAATCCCGTAACTATCCTTGAAGAGGCAGTGGAAACGTCCTCGGATCTCATAGTACATAGGACACCTGAAGATGAAATGCTCCTCTGCCTCAACCTCCTGCATGTCACATGGTGTGCATATGCGCCTCTCCCTAGGTAGTCGCTTTGCTTTGCCGCTCTCGATGCGGAGTCTGTGAGAAGAGACCTGGAACTACCCAAGAGAGATCCTGAGCGAGTGGGGTAGGTGAATCTGTGTATATCCTGGTGGGTCAATGAAACCCTACACTGTGATATGTAAGAAGTGATCTTTGTAGAAGCTAAGCTTCACTGGGAGTTCACTCGATCCCAACCAGGTCCGAAATGTGTGTAGCTGTAGTAGATCCTCACGGATAACCAGAAACTGTTTACACAGACTTCTAAGTGTTCATCCATGGCCACCCATGTGGAGTATTTGGGACGACAAAATCCATGTTGAAGGCAATAGTGTGGATACAACCAAGGTAAAAGCCATACCGTGCATAGCGGCTCGAGATGTGTTAAAGATCATGACCTTGGTTTTACCAAGGTTGACCTCCAAATCATGGGAATCACAAAAGGACTGTAGTGCATCTAGATGTCTCTAGAGACCCTTTGCTAAGGAAGATAAGAGTGCCACGCCATCTTTGTATAACAAGATCTGAATCAGAGTGTCAACGAGAGAGCATTCCTCCCCCCCAGTGTCTACATAACTGTCTCAAGCTCATCAATGTAGATAAAGGACACCCTTGTTTGACCCCAATAGTACTCGTGATCTCGCTTGTCCATCCAGACCCTATCCGAACTCTATCTGAAACCCTCTCGTTAAGTGCCATGTCAACCCAAATGATCTCCTGGGCATAGCCCAAGTCCTACAGACGCCTAATGAGGCAAGCACTCGGAACCGTATCAAAGGCTTTGCAAAAATCCACAAAGCAGCAAAAAACCCTATGTTTATGTGCCCTCGCCTCCTCAATGATACACCTAAGTGTGAGGATGTAATCCATGGTCCCATGATCACGTCGGAATCTAGCTTGTCCATCTTCTCTAAGTCCCTGCATCTCTACGAATTGACTGACCTCAGAATCAAGCACAGATGCATAAATCTTGGACATGACATGTCCAATCATAATGGTCATGTAGTTCTCCGGGCTCATGGGATCCCTTAACTTGTGGATGGGTGAAATAGTGTTAACAGTCCAGGTACGTGGGAACCCCAAACAAACAGCTTCATTAAAGACTTTGCTAAGATCGGGGCTAGGAGATTAATCCCATATGCAATGAATTTAGTGCATAGGCCCTTCATGATCTTTCACTCGGCCATTATGAAGTTTCATCACGGCATCCTTCACGCCCCCCCTAGCAAAGAGGGTGCAAGATGTGGAGCGGGGTATGTGTGAGAGGTTAGAAGCTAGCTGATTTAGGATATCATAAAGCATGTGTGCATAATTATGCCAAACTTGAGTGTCAATGAGTGGTGAAGGGGACCGCCCCTCTAGAAATCTCCACCAAAAGTCCTTAGAGTTATTACTAAACAGAATATTCACTAGTTCCTCGTCATTTCGGCGGACGAAATCCAACATCTTCCTATGTACCAATCGACAGTACTCACGTAGCATCTGGTTTGTTCAGGAGCTGGTTTTGGTTTCAAATCTAAGTTGATGGTTTAAAGCCTTTGCACTCATCATCATTCCAACTATTACAAGGGATGGCTCCAGGTAGTGGTGGACGAGTGGTGTGAGGGAAAGCGTGAAGGGCGGCCTCGTGTAGTGAGCAGGTGACCACAGCAACACGATCCTCTAGTAAGGGTATAAAGTCAATTTATGTGATGTCTAGAGGCTGCAGAATTACATGCTTTGAAAAAAAACTGCTTCATATGGGATGATGAGCTCAGTCAGCTTTTGAGGATGTCAAAAAATGGCTTTAGTATCTGCGCCTATATACCATATCCAGTTATTCATAAGTTCTCATCTTTGAGGCTGATGTCAGCAAAAGAGGCCTTTGAGCTGCTTTAAACAAAACATGCAGACATTGTTTATGAAAGCAGAAATGATAAGGAGATGCTGCGGACCACCCATGATATAGGATCAGCTCTCATCCATGCCAAAAAAAGGGCACCATTATGTCTACAGCAACCACTCCAAACTTGACATTGATTATCATACTCTCAAGTATTTTTTATCCCACTTCAATCTATCTTGTAAGCAAAAAAGACGATTGAAGTTATTTCAAGTTGTGATTTTGAGATAGAATATCAGAACCGTAAGGGTGATCTCTCTTAAAATAGGTGCAAGCCAAATCCTATACGTGTGGATCCTCTCTGATGACCTGGTTCACCTCATGACAGGTGAGCAGAGTGGATAGACCCTTAGGACCATTGTGTCTCATCTCTTGCTGCCCTTGACTCAGGTCACCAAAGAAAAAATATATGATTGTCCTCTAGCTAGGCTCTGACAGGCATTCATCTGCTCTCCTTTGCGCTCGCATGAGACGATCCCCATGGCGTTGGGCCTTCAAGAGGAAAATATGCGTCGCTGATCCGGATAGACCAAGAAACCTCTGGGTGGGTCAAAACTGCTCTTGAATGGACACTGGTGCCGTCCACGGAATTCATAATACACATGGCATCTGAATGCAAAGAGCCCCTTTGTCTCAATCTCTTGCATATGACATAAAGTGTAGATCCGTCTCACTTGGAGTGCCCCCCGCCCATCTTGTCTGAAGGTAGCCGATAAGATGCTCGAAACTGTCCAATCGATGTCCTTTAAGAGAAGTACTAATGCCACGTTTATTTTATTGCTAGAGACTATCATACGATGTCTTTCCACTTCTAATGTCTTTCCACTTCTAATTGAGGAGATCAAAGGACACCTAAGGGGATCAAACCTCAATTGCCTCCTCAATTTTGACTACCCCCCGTTTAGCATATTTGCATATGTGGAGGGAGAACATCATATTATGGAGGGGCTCTCAATATTCAATCTCAAGAATCTAATTAGCATGCATGCTCGAGGTTGATACGCAAAAGTGATGATGTCCTTCGTTGACAAGCCCTCAACGAGGACGCCCGACCACGCTTATCATTGAATAGCTACAACACATCAATGGTATCGACAATAGGGAGGGCACATGACAACCAAGAGGAGGATGGAAGCTGAGTGGGTACAATATCCCACATCCTTTTTGCTATAACCTTATAGGCTTCATTAGTCGTAAGCATATACAGCCGACAAAGCCTGGCTTACATCGGTCCGAAGACGATGGAAGTGCAGCAAAGAGCTATTGAAGTCCACACCACCATAGTGGAGAAGTGTTGCTCGAAATTGCATGCAATCAGGACGGCAAAGGCAAAGAACATTTCAACAAGGCCATATGTCACAACAATATTTAGATATCTCAATCCCATTGATCATGTGTCTTACAAAGAACTCCCTAAGGCACAGTCTGGACGCTCAAAAACATAAAATTTCCTCTCGGAGTGGTCATTGGTGATGGCATGAAGGGCCACAAAGACTGAAGGAGCAACAACCTCAAGAACGACACCAAAGGTCTTATAGGACAATAGAAGGAAGGACAATGAAGTGGTAATCAATCTCGGAAAATATGGGGAGCATCCCCTCAAGCTCAAATATAAGTGCCTCAACCGGAGGAAGACCTCCCGCGAGGGGCATGCCTTTGTCGAGGAGCCCAAAGTGCCACCGTCCCCTCCAACTCAAATAGAAACGTTATTGCCTCCCCTCCCAAAAGAGCAAACTTGCCTCAAGCAAAATACCCACAAGGGCCTGAGAGACCAATTACACCCAATGACGTTGAGCTCTTACCCTCTTGCCGTGCAAAAGCTTGGAGCCGCAATAGCCTCACTAGTTTCAACGTCAACCTCATCATTGTCATCATTCTTGGCAGCAATATCATCATCGTCGTCATCACAAGCTTCAACTTTAGCATGAGCACCGGCATCAGCGTCGGCATCAACATGCCCTTCTAGTCCCCGACCTGCACCTTACCCTCTTATGCCCCCTTACAGTACTCCAATTTCTTGTTACCTCTACCCCTTAGCCAGCCACCCTGTCCATCTACAATCACGCTCACCTCAGCTATCTCTCATATGTCCCCACACCCGTCTCAATCTTTTGTAATCTCCAATCCTCTAGCCTTATCTCACTCACTCAACCCACCTTCATGCCCTCTCTTCCCAGTGCTTGATTCCCATCCTCCCACCAGCCCACCTTCATGCCCTCTCTTCCCAGTGCTTGAATCCCATCCTCCCACCAGCCGTCACCCTCTCTACTCTATCCATATCAATCACACCAATCACACCAGATTCCACACCCCCCGACGAAGGCCTCAGAGCATCTTATCATGGAGTTCATAGCCTACATGTACGAGAGCCGTAGCACAATAGATCTATCCATAGCCTCGGTTGGGAGGTGCTACAAGAGGTTGTTGTCGTAGGCCATCAGGTGGCAACAACATGGATAGCCATCATGCAAATAACCATCGACGAGACCTTCAAATGGGTAGACGTCACAAAACATAAGCCTGCAACCACCATTCTTGAGAAAAAGCAGCAAGCCAGTAAGGCCCATAACTCCATCACTTCCATTGTTGATGCGACCAACTTCGTGGCTTCCACCCTCGGAGTCCCAGAGCATGGGATTGAGGGAGCATGGCCCATAGGAATGGACCACTCAAGAGCAGCCTTGTCATCTAATTCAGGCACACTCAAGCTCGCCTTGCAATACTACACACAGACAATTCTACCGGACCACCCGCATATCAATTTGGACGAGGACCTCACACTCTTGCAAGTAGAGGAGAGGTGCACCCTTCTAAGGCAATGAAACATCGCCTACAAGGAGGAGAAGTGGGCAGTGGTTCAAGATGGTCGACTTCTAATAGGCCCCCAACGGGCATCTTATGGTCCCTCTTGCATAGGGTGATGGAGTCTATGAGCCTAAGAACCCCAAGACCCTGACTCACTGTTTGAAACTGTAATGATACCTTATGGTCAGATCCATGGAATTTCTCGAATCATACACAGGCCGAGATATAGCTTTCTACATAGAGACCATCCAAGCCCAAAGCACCCCTTGCATGTAGTCAATGGATACACATGGGAGATAGCATCTCGGGACCAAACTCGGGAGACGGGTGGAGTGCATGGATCGAGATGCATGGTGGTACTATATAGATCATCTCTCACTAGGATGATCTTTGTTGAGATGTGTGACACACATACTGAATTTCTTTGGATTCGGATGATGCAACACTTGGCAAGTCCTCTTCATCACAATATGCTATTTCCACCACGATACCTTATATTTTGCTAGAGATATATCTAGATGAATCCAAGAACATGCCAAACTCATCCTCTAGAACACACATAGTGCAGTTTCAATCTCATGATGGTCACTCATAAGGCTGGAAACACAAACTCCATCACACATAGTAGGGACTAGATATCTTACATTTTGCTAGAGATCTCTGTGTGAGGAGGCTCATACTTCAACGTACGTAGCCCTACATCCAAACATCATGGATTTCTCAAGCCACACGGAAGTCCTCCTTGTTGGGGACTTCAACGCGATGACAGGTACGAGTTAGGTATCCCTTCTTGCATTTCGAGATGATTCTCCTTCATTGTCAAATATTGATCTAGTTGAGGCAGAGAAAACCCAAGTATCCGCATAGGAACGCTTTTTTGAACATAGGAAAAATACATGACCTTGTCATTTACAAAAGTTTGGACCGGTGGCATTTCTTGGTGGATTCACTTGCTTTGACTCAAGGGGGGACCCCAGCGTATTGACTAACTCACGGGATCCCCTACCTTTGCCCCGCATATCATTGACTTCTCCGTCTCCCCACCATGCCCAAGAGCTAACCACAGCTATCTTTTCTTTAGCATATCCATCCCCTACCACACAACACCGTCCACGCACACCACATGATGGCATCCACTTCGACCATAGCCTCTCCTAAGTACTCAGCATGTCTTTCCATCTTACTCACAGATGTTGAGGACATTCCGCTCCTAGAAGATCGAACTGCTACTACAATCATCCACTCCCATCATGAGGCCACCTTGCACACTTTTGCACATGCCACCCATCACCCCTTGGCTCAATACGCTACAATAGCTCACGAGTATAAGGCCTTACGCTATCAACTCAAATTCGAGACTAAGCATCATCTTTCGAGCGAGACAAAGGCTATGCGAGTATCATCACCTAATCCTCCAAAAAAAACAGGCTTCTGTTCGCGCCAATACAGGGAGTTAACAAATATCTTGTTTAGTAACAACTCCAAGGACTTCTGGTGGACATTTCTCAAGTGATGAGGCCCCTCTCCTCTCATAAACACCACACTCTCACATTCTAAGCATGCACACTATATGAGATTCCCCACCAACCCCCACCTGACCTCTCAAGTTACCCCCACCCATCTCGTGTGCACTAATCAACACCAAGAGTCAAATACACAACTCTGACGCACAATGGCCAAGCCAAAAATCGTGAAGGACTATGTGCTAAATACATTGCAATAGTATTGCCGAAGCTTTTCAATGAAGCGGTTTGAGGCACCCTTACCATCACTTCCATTCACACGGCGAAGGATCCCATGAGCCCAGAAAACTACAAGACCAATATAATTGAGCATGTCGTGTCCCGAATCTATGCCTCAATGCTCGATACCACAAGTTAGCCAATTTGCAAAACCCCCAGGAGACAGAGTTGATGGATAGGCAAGCTTCTCTTCTAATCATGCAACTCTAGATCACATCCTCACCCTCTAAGGTGTCATTGAGGAGGTCACATCACGAAGACATAGGGTTCATGAATTTTCGCAAGGCTTTTGACACAGTGTCAAGAGCATGCCTCATCAGACGCTTGCAGGATCTTGGGTACAGTCAGGAGATCCGTTGGATAATCATGGAACTCTATGAGAGGGTCTCAGGCAAGTTCGGACAACCATTGTCGTGGTCAAACAAGGTCTACTATCACCAACTCTATTAGGCCTCTACATGGACGAGCTTGAGACCCTCATCTAGACACTAGGAGAGGCAAGCTCCTCTCTCACTCTTCGATCCAAATTCTCCATTGTGCCGATGATGTGGTCTTACTCTCCCCTTCAGCGAAGGACCTCTAGTGACACTTGAATGCAGTCCATACGTTCTGTGTATGACCTTTAACACATTCCTGGCAGCCATGCACAGAGAACAGCTCACCCTGAACGGATTACTAGTGGAGGTCGTTGTATACACTGCACTTGTTGGGCTTGAGCAGCAATGCTTTCACTCTCATTTCTAGGATCCCCATACCATTCTCTTCTTCTTAACTCCTTGATTCGCTTAGTGGGCATGTATGGCAGTCCTTGCTAGGGGCCTAAACTATTAGAGGTAGACTAGGCTCAAGTGGAGAGGCTCCAAGTTCTCTTATTGTCACAAATGATCTGCAATAAGTTGTCGGTCCCACACCAGATCGTTTCGGCTGAGTTTGGGGTCCCTCTACTTCATCTTGATGCAACATTCCAGGTGACCACATACCTTCACCGATTTAGGGATTATGGTCCTCGACCTAGGCCAATCAAGTTACCATGGCTTGCTTAATTCACATCCATGACATTGGCAGTTGCGGGTGATCAGAGGTGTTGGTATACCCATACATACAGATGGTTTGAGAGCCTTGAACTTCATATAGACAAATCGTCCCCTTTTTCCGTATGGTGGCCTTGAGGCCCCCTTTGTTTCACCCACTTACACGAGGCTAACCAGGTTATCCGAGAGAATCTCATATAGCTATACACATTCAGGATTGGGTTAGCCTATGGCCAGCTTCTTACGAAGCTCAACTTCTACAAAGATCACTGCTTACAGATATCAAAGGAGGGCTTAGTCGACCAACAAGGCTACACACAGATCCACCTCCCCCACTCTTTGAGGATTTCGATTGACCTGCTTAGAGTTTCCTCACATTAACTACACCTTGAGACTGGAAGGGCTAAGGGCATACTAGAGTGGGGATCCATTTGCACTCTTTGTGATCTACAAGAGATTGAGTCAAAGGAGCACTTTGCTTTCAAATGCCCTGTGTACTAAGCATAGTTGCCAGAAACGACCGTTTCTTGGTAAGAAACGAAAATGGCATTTCTTGAAGAAATGTCGTTTCTTAAAACCTGCTTTTGGCCTAGACCCCCAAAATCGCGATTTCGCCGCCTCCCATCCATTGCACTTCTTTTGTCCATCCTTGCTGCTCTCTCCACCTTCTCTAAGCTCTCTCCATCCCTCCATCCTTCGCTCTCGGACTCCCATCCCGATTTCCTCGAACCTCCATCCTTCTCTCTCCATCCTCTTCATCCTTCTCTCCATCTTCTCCATCCTGCAAGCTACAGCTTCAAGCTGCAGCTGTCACAATCTGTGACGTATTCCTTTCTCTATTTCAAGACTTATGGATGGTTTGATGAATGGACACTTGTGGAAGGGTATGCCCTTTCGACGGGACACTTCCTATGAGGCACAACCCTTCATAAGAGACATTCTATTAAAGAGACATTCCTATTGTGATGTACCCTCTCATCAAGGGTCACACCCTTCACAAGGGGTACACACCTCTTCATGCACATACACTTTGGAGTACACACCTTTTCATGTGTGACTCTTCACTCTCTATATAAGAGAGGCCCAATTGTATGCATGACACAACAGATACATTACAGACACTCAAGCAATACAATTATTCCTTGTTCTCTGCTATTTCAGTCTCCTTTCTGTTCCTTAGCACATTTCTAAATATAGTAAATCTAGGATTTCTTACAGTGGTATCAGAGCAAAATTCGCTCCTACCTGTAGGAAATGCCCCCCACCTTCTAGCGCCGATCTAATACATCTTTTCCGCTAGAAGGATATCCGTGCACATTGTGCATGGAAGAGATGGAGAGGATGAGCGTAAAAATTTTTCGCGCCAACCCTGCCTAAAGTCATCGATGGCCTCTCCATCTCCCACACATCACGAGTTGATGTGAATGGACACGACAAAAATCGTGTCTTTTCAGGTGCTTGGGCTGTCCCAAAACCAAGGGACGCACCTTTTCCACCATCGGACACACCTTTTGATGAAGAGTCTCGACTCCTCACCCAAGGGACACCCCATCCTGGACAAAACGACACACCTATTCATGTAGGGACACCCCTTTTAAAAACAGGGACACACCCCTTCATGAAAAGGTGCACCTATTCCAAGGGTCACACCCCTTCAAATAGGCACACCTTTTAGGCACCAAGCACTTATAAAAAGGGTACCTAGAGGGGTTAAAATGGAAAAACCCAGCCCCAAACCTTAGGTTTACCCTAGCTACCCAAGGGTTAAATAAACCCACCCTTTAATTTTTGGGCAACCACCCAATGTAGGCAGCCCAAACGAAAAAAACAAAAGGGACGTACCTTTTCAACGCCCTACAGATTTTTCGTCAAATAAGGTTGGTTTCGCTGCCAGCCCCTGCTTGCGCCATCTCGCTGCCAGCCCCTGCTCGCTGCCAGCCCTGCTTGTACCATTTCGCTGCCACCCTGCTTGCGCCATTTCGCTGCCAGCCCCTGCTTGCGCCATCACGCTGCCAGCCCCTGCTTGTGCCATCTCGCTGCCAGCCCCTGCTTTCGCTATTTCGCTGCCAGCCCCTGCCTCGCCATTTCGCTGCCAGCCCCCTCGCCATCTGCAGCCCCTAGTCTCGCTAGTATACGGCCCTGTTTCCTGCCAGCCTGCAGCGTGAGCACAGCGCCAGCCAGGCATTCTGCCGCAAATCAGCCTGCAACCAGATTTTCGCCATTGACAGCCTGCATCCCCCTTTCTGTTTCGCCAGTCTTCCATGACATCAGCAGCCTGGTGCGCCAGCCCCTATTGCGATCCAGAATTGGGTACCTGCAGCCTGTTGCGCCATTGATACAGACTTGAATACTGCCTTCTATCTGAGTATTTGCAGGGGCTCTTGCTTGGCTTAAGACTGCTATGGACAAACTGGAGGCTAGCAGTAGCTCATAATCACATTAATAGTAACTTCAAACTGGACAAGGTGATAGGTCATGTTTCTCAATTCTTAAAGAAACCTTGCCTGAGTGGGCAGAGAAGAAGCTGTTTAGTATGCCAGCGAGAGGCTACATCACCTTGCTGCCAAAGCTTACTTGTGCAGCTCATGAAGTGGCTGTTTTGTGTGAGCAGAAGTAACTAGTAGTGGGGGAGAGCATTTGCATAAGATTAAGGTGAGCAAGCTGTTTAGTCTGCCAGCCAGAGGCTACATCAGCTTGCTGCCTAACAAAGCGTGCTTGCACAGCTCATGAACTGGCTGTTTTGGGTGAGCAGAAGTAACTAGTAGAACATTCAAGGTCAGACGTTGCACTGCTCCCAATTTCATTCATGACCAACAAACAAATTCTGTCTCACACCAGAGCATCCTTAACAACACTTTCACCCTCCAAAGGAGAGCACGTTGGACCCATAACTGGAAACACCAAGTCCCTTTCTCCACTTTCAGAATTTGAAATATCCACCATGCTTCTCAGAGGTGAAGATACCCAAAATTATTTAATGGGTCATCATGTAGTAAATGCTTACTCCTTTATTCCTGCACAGCTCATGAACTGGCTGTTTTGGGTGAGCAGAAGTGACTAGTAGAAGTGGAGAGCATTGCATAAAATTGAGGCGCGAGCGAGCTGAGGTATTGAGCCTATGAGTCTTATGGACTTGCAAACTGCATAGAGGAAGCTTCCAGCCAAGGCAAAGAAACTATAGATAATCAATTTACAGAGAGGGAGCAAGGCCGAGGCAGAAGCAATTGGCCGATATGTGATGAGCAACACCTTAACCTCAGATGTGAAAAGTTTAAGAGTGGGAGAGACAACCCGCCATTACAGCATGTGAGGAACAAGGCCAATTTACAACGAAATGTGAAAAAACTTCTAAAACCCAGAATGGCAGCTTTGACGCTCATTTAAACGACTACTTATTAACCAACAGGGGTGACTAACAGGTTGTCAAATTCGTTAAATCCACATAATCTCATGATTAATGGTCGCTTCCTTATCCAGCCGAAAATTAAGAAACAGGATTTTACAATAAGGGAGAGAACTGCAAATCTGTTAGGTTAGAAGAGTAGTCCAAGTTTGGGATGTATCACCTCCAAGTATAAAAGTGGAAAAGCTCAATTATTCACTTAACCTTGCTATTTCGAGAAATGGCATGGTATACCTGGAGTTTTCAAGTCTTGGTGCTAACACGTCTCCAATTATAAATAAATAAATAAATAACAAATCATATTACTCTACAAACAAATCAATTATAAATAAATAAATAACAAATCATATTACTCTACAATTCAGTTCAAGGTATACAGAAAATGTGATTACATGTTTTGTTTTAATGGATGGTAATTATCCTAGGCAAAAACGCTCTTCTTATTAAAAATGAATCACACAGCTTTGAACTGACTACCCAAAAGCTCATAAATATTTGCATCAGAAAATCTCATCTTAAAATTAATATATTATTAGAAAAACCTTACCCCCACCGTCACGGAAGACTTGAGCAAAACAAACATCACCGGCACGACGCATATGATCCTACCCAAAGATAAAGAAGCAGTTCTTTCAAAGCTCCTAGAAACAACTTCATATCATATTAAGTTGAAGTGAAACGATGGGCAGTAAAATATTGCTATAAACTTTTCTAGAAGTGCACCTTCAAATCTTGCCAAGATGCTGATGATGGCAACCCAATCACAATCACTGAAATATACAGCACAAAAGACAATTCAACATTTAAAAGGACCGGACTGTTAGAATTTTAGGCCATAACATAAGAGCAAATATCCTCCACACAGCAAAGACAACTCAGTAAGGAAAATGAAGCAGTCATGTACCCCTGTATTCTGAGCGCCTTGAAACACCGCCAACTCGTCCACCACCACCACCACTCCCGGCACTACTACCATTGTAGCTACTATATCGATCAGTAGAAGAAGGTGGGCCCCTACCACCATGGGCAAGTTCAACCTAAAAAAAGCAACACGACAGTATATAAAGCGAAAGTCCACAATGGAAATGGGATCTATTCACCTGTAGTAGAGAGGAATATGTAACCCAATTCCCAAGCTTTTAAAAATCAGAATGCAACAAAATCTTTGCCTATGTCATAAATAATGATATAAAGAAAGCTCATCTATACAGAATTGCATCCAATTAGCCTCAAAATAATTTCCATATTTGTGCAAGTAAATACCTCAGAAATGTATTATTAAAGATAAAGACCATTGGCATGTTCCTCTTCATGCGAAGTGGAAGGATGGATCCCTGGTGCTTTCCCTCATCCCAATGGCATGGCTGCGGCATACTACAAAGTTGTTGTTTGGGATGCCCCAGCCAATATCAAGGGTAATTTTGAGGAGGTGCACAGGTTGAATCTGATGAAGGTTTATCATAATCTGGGCTAGAATCTTCCTACTAAGGTAAATGCTATAGCAGGTTGGCATGGTGCAGGTGTTAAAGGACTTTCCTTTTTGTAGTTAGATCACTTTTCTTTTCGTGGACTAATATAATCGTGGGGAGAGACTGTTGGAGAAGTCACCTCCCCATCTGTAAGCCCCAATACGAGGAGAGCGTGGGGGAGGGAGACCTAGGGCAGGACATGCCCAAAGGAAAGAACACAGAGAGGGGGCTGCCACATGGGCAGCAAACAGGCTGCCATGTGGGCAGCACACAGCAGGCTGACAGAGGAGCATCATGGCAGGCCAAAATGCCCCGGCAAAGGGCAGGTCATGGGCCTGCAAAAGAGGCGTACACGTGGCGGAAAGGCAGACTGGAGGCGCCTGCATGGCGGGCTGTCTGGCAGGACAGATGACGCAGAAGGGCGAGGCAGACCAGCATACCAGGTCGGCCTCATGGAGGCATGGTGGAGCAGCAAAGGAGGCAGATAGTAGGCAGGGACCTACCTTTATATAGGGCTGGGCCCTTGCCTTGAAAGGAGGGCCAAAGCCCCAGTGTTGTATGTCAAGGGCCCTTGTAATGAAAGCCCTTTAAGGGCAGTTTTCCAGCAGACTGGTCAGCCTGTTTGGTTCTGCCAGAATAATGCTGCTGGTCGGTTTTTCGGGCAGGCCCTTGGCCTATAAAAGGCAGGCCTTGTGGCCTCATTTCACATTCTCTGGAGCAGCCTTCACACAAGCAGCAGGAGCAGTCTTCTACCCATCTTGGAGCCTATACTTTGGAGGACCAAGAGACCTAGAGAAGCTGCAGACGGAGCTTGAAGGGTTGCCCACCTAGGCTGATCTATAGGCAGCAAGGTGGAGAGGATCATTCTAGACAGAAAGTCTGCAGACACTCAAGGTGGAGCACGCGGGCTGAAGTCTAGAGATAACCGCCAAATAGGAGAAGTACCTTGTGGTAAGATCAGAGGACCACACCATTAGTGGGACTCTGGATCTATCTCTTTTGTATTGTGTCCATAGCTTTGGACGGAAATATATTATTTTGGTGTCTTCTATATCTGGCTGGTTCATTGTCTATTGATGAGTCTGCACATCTATGCTATGCACATAAGTTTAAGAAGTTTGTGATTCCACACCCCACACCACATTGTGTGAGCTCCTAATGTGTGTACCCTCTGTTGGGTCATTTCTAACATAGTATGAGAGCCCAAGTAGGAGGCTCACAGGTGTGGGATCCTGAAGGCGGGGACCTTGCTGAAGGACGACCCTGATTCAAAACCTCTTGGGAATCGACTTCCACGACTAGAGGATTGTGCCCTCAGATTTCTTTCTCTCACTAACTTTGGAGAGTCTGGGAAACTAGATGGGTCAAATTACCCGATCTAGAAGGTGAAGATCCGGAGTCATTTGGTGGCTCGGAGGCTGTGGAAATTGATAGCCGGAGTGGAGGCGAAACCAAAGGACATGGTGGACAGACAGGGGAATATACTCATGGCAGTAGACGGAGAGGAGCTCAAAGCTTGGGAAGACAGAGATGCCCATGCCCTGGCATTAATCATAGGGACTACAATGGACTCTGTGCTTCCTCACATCAAGATGGCCGAGACGTCAATAGAGACATGGGTCAATCTGAAGGATCTGTACAAGACAAACAACACATCTCGAATCTTGCTTCTTCAGTATCAACTCTACAATCTTGATATGGATGAGGGAGATTCGGTACATAACCACTTGACGAAGGTTAAGGTGGTGAGGGATCAACTAGCATCAATTGGTTTGGCCTTAATGGTACTAAGGAGGCTACCTCCGAGTTTCAAAAGCTTTGTTATGACCGTGACAGCAGGATAGAGGACCAAACCTCTAACTTTTGAGGAGTTGGGTCCATTACTGCTACAGGAAGAAGCTAGGGAGAAGCTCTACAACAACGACAAAGACGACAAAGCATTGCTCGCGAAGGATTACACTAGCAAAGTAAAGGGCAAGCCTAACGTTGGCGAGTCCAAGAAAGACGACTCTGATGACGAGGATACTTCCAAGAGGAAGCAGAAGAAGCAGTGCTTCTACTGTGACACGCCAGGTCATTTTGCGATGAACTACAAAAAGAAGAAGGCAGATCAGAAAACAAAAGAAAGGAGTCCGACACAAATTCAGAGGGTGATACAAAGGCCAAAGCAAATGTGATACAAATTCTCTGGAGCAGCCTTCACACAAGCAGCAAGAGCAGTCTTCTCCCATCTTGGAGCCTATACTTTGGAGGACCAAGAGACCTAGAGAAGCTGCAGACTGAGCTTGAAGGGTTGCCCAGCTAGGCTGATCTATAGGCAGCAAGGTGGAGAGGATCATTATGGATAGAAAGTCTACAGACGCTCGAGATGGAGCACGCGGGCTCGAGTCTAGAGATAATCGCCACATAGGAGAAGGACCTTGTGGTAAGATCAGAGGACCACACCATTAGTGGGACTCTGGATCTATCTCTTTTGTATTGTGTCCATAGCTTTGGACAGAAATATATTATTTTGGTGTCTTCTATATCTGGCTAGTTCATTGTCTATTGACGAGTCTGCACATGTATGCTATGCACATAAGTTTAAGAAGTTTGTGATTCCACACCCCATACCACACTGTTTGAGCTCCTAGGCTATTCTATCAGTCTTTCGCTGTGTGTAACCTCTGTTGGGTCATTTCTAACAAAGACTATATATACCTAGATGAATCCAAGAACATTCCCAAACTCATCCTCTAAAAACACAACACAGTGCAATTTCAATCTCATGATAGTCACTCATAAGATTGAAAACCATAAACTCCATCACGCATAGCACGGACTAGCTACTATGACATCCCCACTGACGTCATCAGCGCCCAACAGTGGGTGTAGACCATAGTATAAAAGTATGCTCTCACACATACAAATCCACACACCCACACATACTTGAGCATCCATTTATAGAAAGTCTTCGTACTGAGTTTCTATCGGCACTCCGGAGGTGAAGGGCAAACTCAGCCATGACGAAGGCTAGCCACTAAAGGAGAAGGCTAATCAAAAAGTAGTCCAAATCTCTTCATTCAAGCTACAACTGCTTGTGAAGTCTAAACGATTTCATTTTAGTCTCTCCCAAACGAGCATCTAAATCTAAATCTAGCTAATAGGGCAACGCACCATTTAAGACAGAAAGAATTACCGCAACACCAGCAAGCCGCAACTTGGATGAAAACTTCACAAGGTGAAATTTGCATGTCTGCTAATACGACAGAAGCATATACCTAGATGAATCCAGGAACATTCCCAAACTCATCCTCTAAAAACACAACATGGTGCAGTTTCAATCTCACGATAGTCACTCATAAGATTGAAAACCATAAACTCCATCACGCATAGCAGCGACTAGCTACTATGACATCCCCACTGATGTCATCAGCGCCCAACAGTGGGTGTAGACCATAGTATAAAAGTATGCTATCACACATACAAATCCACACACCCACACATACTTGAGCATCCATTTATACAAAGTCTTCGTACTGAGTTTCTGCCGGCACTCCGGAGGCGAAGGGTAAACTCAGCCATGACGAAGGCTAGCCACTAAAGGAGAAGGCTAATCAAAAAGTAGTCCAAATATCTTCATTCCAGCTACAACTGCTTGTTAAGTCTAAACGATTTCATTCTAGTCTCTCCCAAATGAGCATCTAAATCTAAATCTAGCTGATAGGGCAACGCACCATTTAAGATAGAAGAATTATCGCAATACCAGCAGGCCGCAACTTGGACGAAAACTTCCCAAGGTGAAATTTGCGTGTCCGCTAATACGGCAGAAGCATATACCTAGATGAATCCAAGAACATTCCCAAACTCATCCTCTAAAAACACAACATAGTGCAGTTTCAATCTCACGATAGTCACTCATAAGATTGAAAACCTTAAACTCCATCACGCATAGCACGGACTAGCTTCTATGACATCCCCACTGACATCATCAACGCCGAACAGTGGGTGTAGACCGTAGTATAAAAGTATGCTCTCACACATACAAATCCACACACCCACACATACTTGAGCATCCATTTATACAAAGTCTTCGTACTGAGTTTCTGTCGGTGATAGAGTGTGAGGGAGATAGAGTAGGGAGTAGAGAGACTCACTACACACACACAATAGTGGGGATAATCACAATGAGTGAGTGGTACCTCCCCAAGTACACACATATATATATTATGGATAAGGTAGTAACCCTTAAGTACATCTAAGTACAAATGTGTACTTAGTGTACTTAAGTGTCCTACACTAAAGTACAACATAAAGTACTATTTACATAGGGTGGCCAGTGCCTTTACCCCAACAACCTCCCACTTAAAGGCAGTGTGCCCTCAAGGAGAGAAAGAATATTGGCCTCAACCAATACCCATAAGAGATCTGCAGTGTGCAAACCTCTCTGCAGCTAACCCTTTGGTTAACAGATCTGCCGGATTGTCATCTGTATGCACCTTAACAAGCTTAATTTGCTTGTTTTCAAGCACCTCCCTGATGAAGTGATATTTCACATCTATGTGCTTCGTCTTTGCATGAAAGACAGGATTACGTGCCAACTGTATGGCACTCTGACTGTCACAATGCAACAATGGAATCTCCAATGGATAACCCAAATCTGCCACTAACCGAGATAGCCATATAGCCTCCTTGCATGCCTCAGTGGCTGCAATATATTCTGCTTCTGTGGTAGACAATGCAACGCATTGCTGCATTCTAGATACCCACGACACTGCACCTCCAGTGAAAGTGAAAACGTATCCGGTAGTAGACTTCCGGGTATCAGGGTGACCGGCATAATCAGAGTCTGTATAACCTTGCACTTTTGCATCTTGACTGCCGAAACATATACACAAGTCCTGTGTACCCTTCAGGTATCTCATGACACCTTTTACTGCATTCCAATGCTTTTTGCCAGGTTTAGCCATGTATCTGCTAACCACTCCCACTGCAAACGCAATATCGGGCCTGGTTGCAACCATAGCATACATGAGACTGCCACATGCTGATGCATACGGAATCTTTGACATCTCAGCTTTTTCAGCATCTGTCTGAGGGCTGTCCAAAGCACTGATTTTCACATAAGGAGGCAATGGAGTACCAATACTCTTCCCCCCCTCCATGTGAAATCTCTGCAAGACCTTGCCAATATATTCCTTCTGAGACAAGTATAGCAACCGCTTTTCCCTATCCCGAAGTATCCGCATACCCAATATGTGGTTGGCATCACCAAGATCTTTCATATCAAAGGTCTGGTGCAATCTCTTTTTCAAGGCATTCATCTCATTATGAGATTTTCCAGCAATTAACATGTCATCCACATACAAAATGAGGATAAGTAAACTGCCATCTGAAGCTTTCTTGGTATACAAGCAGTGATCAATGTCACTTCTCCTGTAACCCTGGGTTCGCATGAATGTATCAAACTTATGATACCATTCCCTGGGTGCCTGCTTTAGACCATAAAGACTTTTCTTTAGTTTGCATACAAGCTTCTCTTTGCCCTTCACTGTAAAACCCTCTGGCTGCTGCATAAAAATTTCCTCATGTAAATCACCATGAAGAAATGCTGTCTTGACATCCATTTGGACCAAGTCCATATCTGCATGTGCAACCAATGCTAATACAGTTCTGAGTGTTGTCATCTTAACAACAGGAGAGAATATCTCGTCAAAGTCAACACCATATTCCTGCTTGAACCCCTTGGCAACTAGTCTGGCTTTATGCCTTGGCTTTTCACCAGGTGTGACCTTAAGTCGATAAACCCATTTGCATGGCAGTACCTTCTTACCAGTAGGCAAGGATACCAATTCCCAAGTGCCATTCTTGTGAAGGCTGTCCATTTCAGCCTTCATAGCAAGATCCCATTGAACCTTGTCTGCCCTCTACCTAGCCTCTCTGTAGCATGAAGGCTCTCCACAATCAGTGAGCATCAAATAATCAATGCCTGGAACAAATCTTTCTGGCTGCCGCGTCGGTCTGGTTGACCTTCTAACCCAAAGACCACCGTCTTGAGCTGGCTGTCCAGCCTGTTCATCACCCAGATAAGGTGGCTGTTCCATGTCTCTTGGCTGCATTTGCATGTCAGGAAGATCACCTAACTGTGCTTCATCCATTGGAATGTCTTCTGCCATACCTGGCTGTCCATTAGGACCTGCTGCAGCATCATTTAATGGCTGGTTATGCTGCTGTTGTGGCTGATTTACAGCCTGTTCGTGTTGCCCATGATGCCTGTCATCATCAATAGTTACTTTTAAAGGTCCCTGCTGTACAACAGGTTCCTTGAACATGATGGTTTCATCAAACACGACATCATTGCTGCGTATAAGTTTTCTATTCTTGGGATCCCAAATCCTGTAGCCCATCTCACCTTTGTCACCGTAACCTAGGAATATGCATTTAAGAGACTTTGGATCCAGTTTAGTTCTGTCCTCCCTGCGTACATGCACATACGCGACACAACCAAAGACCCGTAGGTGTTTGTAAGACGGAGGCTTGCCCGTCCATGCCTGTTCAGGCACACCACCACATAGTCTCTTGTTTGGTGACCTGTTAATAAGGTGCACAGCTGTCTTTACAGCTTCAGCCCAAAATGTGTGGGGCAATGCAGCATGTGACAACATGGATCTGACTTTCTCTTGAATGGTCCTGAACATTTTTTCAGCTGTACCATTCTGTGGAGGATCATATGGTGCAGACAACACCCTTTGAATACCCTTTGCCTCACAGAATTCTTGAAATTCTTTGGACAAATACTCTCCACCATTGTCAGATCGTAAGGCTTTCAGTTTTTTGCCTGTCTCATTTTCGACCAGTGCAACAAACTTAGTGAAAGCCTTGAACGTATCACTCTTCTTTCTGAGAGTGTAAACCCACACTTTGCGGGTGGCGTCATCTATGAATGACAGTATGTACTTTGAACCTCCTAAAGAGAGTGTAGGCATCTCACACACATCTGTATGTACTAGCTCCAAGAGCTGTAATTTCTGATCTGACCTTCTCTTATGAGGTATTTGTACTTGACGACCGTAGAGACAAAATTCACATTTCTGTGAATCTGAATATTTTAGACTCGGCAAGTAACCAAAATGAGCCAATTGCTCCATTCCCTTAATACTCATATGGCCAAGCCGGCTATGCCACAATGAAATCTTTGGCAGCTCGGTGGCATTTACATCAGAATGCGGACAATGTCCAGCATGAAGTGAGTACAAAGTATCAACCTTAGGACCCCTGGCAATAGCCATTGCCCCTTTGCTGATTTTCCATTTCTGACTGCCAAAGGTGGTATGATAACCATCGTCATCCAACAACCCTGTGGAAATCAAGTTTTTCTTCACCTCAGGAACATGCCTGACCACTTTGAGCATTAAGTGCTGGCCATTTTCAAGCACAAGCCTGACATCACCTATGCCAATGATAGAACATGCATGGTTATCACCAAGAAAGACCACTCCCTTTTGCCCTCCTGCATATCTGACAAACAGATTTCTGTAGGATGTCACATGAAAGGAAGCACCTGAATCTATAATCCAGGAAAACATATCTGATCCATCACCAGCATGAAGTGTATGAGCCTCCAGTGAAGAGGTGAAACATATCTCATGTCCACTGTCACTGTCACTAACATAAGTAACATTCAGCTCCTCTTTTTCTTTACCCTTAGACTTGCCTTGAGCCTTGCCTTCTTTGGCTCTCTGGTCATTTTTCTTTTGAAAACACTTTTTCTCAATATGTCCCTTCTTGCCACAATAGTTGCATACAAGATCACTCTTAGAGCGGGACTTGCTCCTGTCTCTTTCTTTGTCTTTTCCACGTGTTTTGGACCTGCTGCGTGCATTCAAAGCATTTGACTTCCCAATAGCATTGTTCTTTCTGTTCATCTCTTCCTGTAGAAGAGCACTCTCCACATCTGCAAATAACAGAATGGCTTTTGAGTTGCTGGTAGAAGTCCTGAATGTGTCCCATGACTCAGGTAGAGAACATAGGATGAGTGTAGCTTTCAGCTCATCATCGAGCTTCAACCCCTGGTTGATCACCTGGCTGAATATGCTGTTAAACTCAATAATATGAGTGGACATAGCTGTCCCCTCCTTCATTTGAAGACCAACAAGCTTTTTTAGCCAGTAAGCTTTTCCCGTGGCACTTTTCTTGGCATAAGTATCCTCAAGACGTTGCCACATCTCCCACGCAGTAGGTTCATCCCTGATGCCTACAACCAGTGAATCAACAACTGTAAGCATAATGGTCGACCTGGCCAAGCCGTCCATCTTCTCCCACTGCTCATCAGTAACGTTGGAGGGCTTAACACCCTTCTCCTTTATAGGCTTGTACTGGTCCTTCTGCATCAGCACATTGTAGCATTGTGTCCTCCATATGTCGTAATTTTTAGCTCCTTCGAGCTTCTTTATCTGAAACAAGGACGACACGTCGCTGCCGGAACTCATGGTAAAGAAAGTAGAGTTTGACTCCCTGTAGTCGTGCAATTAAGCACTAGTCACTCCAAGAAAATTCCCCCGCAGCGGAAGTACGATCAAAAGTGAACTTGGTACTGTTTCAATGGCACAAAACCAACTGAATATTTTTCTCCCACTTGCTGCAGAAACAGTACAGCAAGCTGTTCCTGTCTTTTTTCGCTGGCAAAAGTGCGGTACAGCTGCGTCAAATCGCTCCAGAAAAATCCAGAACTGATATAAAAAAAAAGCAGTACTTTTTGACTTTTCTGATAGTCAAATATGGTCAAACCTGCTGTTTGACAGTCCCGGACTGTCAAAAAACAGTAACTGTAAATCTCTGATTTTTTATGAAAATCCCTGATTTTAGACCTCCATAAGCTTCATAAACTTCCCCCCCAACTGAATTTGCAGTTTGGAAGTAAGGTGGCTCAAAAGCCCTTTGAATGCATGAAGAAAATCAGGGATGTGACCTCCAATTTGAGAGATTGTCCTTTGACCAAACCACACTGTAAGTCAAATTGGCACTTTCAAAGCATAATAGTGCTCCACAAGATAGCCTGATGCATGTAGAGTGCTCCCACTTGACAAATTGCCGGTCAGGCTACAAAAAGCCCCAAATTTGAGTAAAGTCAAACTTGGTCAAAATCGACCAAATCTGTACCAAATGTGATTGTACTTGCAGCAACAAGTTAAAGCATTTGTCACAAGCATAATAGCATCAAAAGCCCCTTGAATTGGCAGCACATTCCGTGCATTGACACAGTAAATGGCATCAACTGCATGTGTGGGTCACATTCCTGACAAAAGCATGTGTTTCTGTCCAAGTATCAAGCATACACATTGCAAGTGACAATGCATACACAGTGTCACCCTTCACTGGCCAAATGTTGGAATACACAAAACAAGGACGAGAGAAGGTGGAAGGCGTATGGCTGAAGGAGGCGACGGCCTGGCCGACGACTATCGTCCTTGCAGCCCGCTGACCCGCTCTCGATTCGCGTAGCTACGCGTATGCCGCCTGCGACCTTTCAGCCCTGGTCTGCGCCTTGCAGCCTTTGCCTCGTGCCCTTCAGCCCTTGCCCTGCGCTCACAGCCCTGGCCACGCCGATGCAGCCGCGCCTTGCAGCCACGCCTTGCAGCCTTTGCCTGCGTTGTGCAGCCGCGCCCTGCGCCCTTGCAGCCGCCGTTGCAGCCGCGCCTTTGCGCGTTGCCTGCGCTCTTGCAGCCGCGCCCTGCGCACTTGCAGCCGCCGTTGCAGCCGCCGTTCGCGATCCGCCGCCGTTGCAGCCGTTGCAGCCGCCGTTCGCGATCCGTCCGTACGGTTGTACGGACGTCGTACGGCCGTACGGGTCGGTCCGTACGGAAGGGGGTAGGCTAGGTAGAGGAGGGAGTGGAAGAGAAGGGAGAGAGCCCGTTGGCTCTGATACCAGTTGATAGAGTGTGAGGGAGATAGAGTAGGGAGTAGAGAGACTCACTACACACACACAATAGTGGGGATAATCACAATGAGTGAGTGGTACCTCCCCAAGTACACACATATATATATTATGGATAAGGTTACTCACACATATATATATTATGGATAAGGTAGTAACCTTATCCATAATATATATATGTGTGTACTTGGGGAGGTACCACTCACTCATTGTGATTATCCCCACTATTGTGTGTGTGTAGTGAGTCTCTCTACTCCCTACTCTATCTCCCTCACACTCTATCAACTGGTATCAGAGCCAACGGGCTCTCTCCCTTCTCTTCCACTCCCTCCTCTACCTAGCCTACCCCCTTCCGTACGGACCGACCCGTACGGCCGTACGACGTCCGTACAACCGTACGGACGGATCGCGAACGGCGACTGCAACGGCGGCGGATCGCGAACGACGGCTGCAACGGCGGCTGCAAGTGCGCAGGGCGCGGCTGCAAGAGCGCAGGCAACGCGCAAAGGCGCGGCTGCAACGACGACTGCAAGGACGCAGGGCGCGGCTGCACAACGCAGGCAAAGGCTGCAAGGCGTGGCTGCAAGGCGCGGCTGCATCGGCGTGGCCAGGGCTGTGAGCGCAGGGCAAGGGCTGAAGGGCACGAGGCAAAGGCTGCAAGGCGCAGACCAGGGCTGAAAGGTCGCAGGCGGCATACGCGTAGCTACGCGAATCGAGAGCGGGTCAGCGAGCTGCAAGGACGATAGTCGTCGGCCAGGCCGTCGCCTCCTTCAACCATACGCCTTCCACCTTCTCTCGTCCTTGTTTTGTGTATTCCAACAGTCGGCACTCCGGAGGTGAAGGGCAAACTCAGCCATGACGAAGGCTAGCACTAAAGGAGAAGGCTAATCAAAAAGTAGTCCAAATCTCTTCATTCAAGCTACGACTGCTTGTGAAGTCTAAACGATTTCATTTTAGTTTCTCCCAAACGAGCATCTAAATCTAAATCTAGCTGATAGGGCAACGCACCATTTAAGATAGATAGAATTATCGCAATACCAACAAGCCGCAGCTTGGACGAAAACTTCACAAGGTGAAATTTGCATGTCCGCTAGTACGGCAGAAGCATATACCTAGATGAATCCAAGAACATTCCCAAACTCATCCTCTAAAAACACAACATAGTGCAGTTTCAATCTCACAATAGTCACTCATAAGATTGAAAACCATAAACTCCATCACGCATAGCAAGGACAAGCTACTATGACATCCCCACTAACGTCATCAGCTACACTGTTTTTTTAATGATAAAGACAATCAAAACAAAACCATTACCATTTGAAGCCAAGTGCGAGCACTAGATGAAAAAGGATTGGCAATAAAGCTAATCAAAAGGCCTTGTCTCCATCTGTGATGATTGTGAACAGATCAAGACTCGCCATCCCCACAAAGTTTTAAGAGCATTTACAATTGTAAAACTAGAGAAACAAGAAGGGCAAATTTCAAAGGGGCAATAGTAGTTGCAACAACCCACGCCAAACTGAAGGCTATCTCATGGGCTATCCATAAATGCCACTTATACCTTGGTATGAGCCTTGTAGGCCTAGTTATAGTCAGTTAGGACTATTGGTACAGTTAGTTTATGTACCATCTAGGTCAATTAGGACACTTAGTCCAGTTAGGGCAATTAGCCCTGGGGTTTTGTTATGTTGGCTCTCCCTTGAGCCTCCATACTTCAGTTTTGCAGCAATCTATTACAGCATCTCGTTTTCTCCATTGTGCTTCCATTGCTTCCAACACCCAACACAAACTACAATGATAGCAGACTACGCCACCAAGAACAATCAAGACTAGTAGTCCAAATAATAGTTTGGTGACATAATAGGTAGGCTGTTGAAATTGACAAAGAGGAGTTCTATTGTGTGAGGTGAAGGTTCTTGAAACACACAAATTTGTTGTGCATTTAACACTATGTTAAAATGACATACATGCGCGCTGTTAGAATTATTATTATATTCTAGGCAGTGGCCAATGTAATGTAATAAGTGAGTTAGGGGCACTTTTCCCTCTTAGAGGTTTTTCCCCCTAACCACGGTCTAATCTCTAACTACGGTTAGTGATTAGATAGGGTTTTGTCACTTAGACAAAACCCTCATCTCTTTCATTGTACTTCACTTCAGTTATTTCAATTCAATACACTTTGGGGAGTGAACTACGTTCAGCTCACTCTCTCTTTGCACAATCTTGTTCTTGCTTCCGTTTTCTCACATTTGGTATCAGAGCACTTCCTTCCCAGAGCTGCTCCTTGCTCTCTTCTTCCAACTCCCGCATTTCAGCTTCATCGCCACCTGCAGCCTCCATTCCGTACAATCCGTACGACTGTACAGATTCCATACCAACTGCCTGCTCCAGTCCGTACACCTGCGCAGGACTTCATTGCACAGGCTGTACTGACCATACAGTCTTGCATTTTGCCATACAGCTGTACACCTATGCCATCTGCACAGGCCGTATTGACTGTATTTCGTCCGTACACTGTACGGATTCCGTACTAGCACATTGTTGCAGGATGAAGGTGTCCGGTGTCTGTCATATTTTGCAGGGTTCATTTGCAGGTTCAGTTGTGCATTCAGCCATTGTTTGGCTTAGCTTTTGAGAGCACATTTGAAGCTTTAGCAAACATTGCAGTTGATCTGCAAGTTTTGGAGAATTTTGGGGCTTTTGCAATTACATTGCAATTTGGCAATGAAATTTGGGGCTTTTGCAAGCAGAATACAATTTATGCAACATTTGGGGCTTTTGTAGCATTTGCCCTCTTTTGTATGCAATTTCCCGCAAAAAATTGGGGCTTTTGCATTCCGGTTGCAATTTTGCAGGTAAAAGAGCATTTTGGAAGTTTGCAAGCAGTTCTGGACTCAGTACGAGTCAATTTGCAGACTTTTGCCATTTTTTTGCACATTTTTGGGCATTAAGCGGAGCATTTTGGTGCATTTTGAGCCTTTGATAGGCTGTGATAGTATTTGTCACTGTGGGCAGATTTTCTTTGCAGATTTTACTTGTGCATTTGACATCCCAGAAAGGGATTTTACTTGGTTAGTTTGCTGTGTTTTTTGAGTTTATCTTCCTTGTGGAGTTTCATGGTTCGCAATATCTTAATTGGTAGACATCTTTGGGATTATGTCAATGGAGATGAAGCAAGACCAGATATAGTGGCTACACCTGTCACTCCTACAGCTGGAGGCAGGGGTAGAGGTGCGAATGCAACACAAGTAGTTGGAGCAGCCACTCCAAGAGCTCCCACAGCAGAGCAGAAAAGATGGGACTCTAGAGATGCAGAAGCTCTTTCAGTAATTTCTCTCTGTCAAAAGGTTCAATATGCCTCACATTTGGTCATGCAAGACATCAATGGCAGCTTGGGAAATACTAGAGAGTATGTTTGCAGCAAGAAATGATGCCAGAGTTTCCTTTCTGAAGCAAGAGCTTTCCCATACACATCTGGATGAGGGAGATTTCCATGAATTCTCACCTCACAACACTTCAAGACTTGAGGGAACAATTGCTGAATATTGATGAAGTCATTCCGGATTCAGAGATGATTACCACCACTCTGAATTCTCTTCGTGAGTCCTATCTCGGATTTCACACCTCGTTGAATTTGTCATTGAGGGGGGGGGAGCAATCCTCTCTCCTTTCACGAGTTGGTAGGACTTCTGTTGCAAGAGGAGCAAACACGAAGAAATATGGCAACCCGGGCTGGCGAGCATGCCACGCTTTCCGAGTTCAAGCCCAAGGGTAAAGGGCAGCAAAAGCCACATGCCAAATTAGGCCGCACATCAACATAAAGCTGATTCAGGACAGCCCTCTTATAAGGCTAAGGGTGATGCAGATAAGCAAAAAAAGAAGGGTATTTGTCATTATTGCAAGAAGCCAGGTCATTATATTGGAGAATGCAAGAAGCGCATCGCTAAAGAGAAGAAAAGGGATTCGGGTATGGCTGTGTCAAATGCATCAGCTCCACATTCTCATGATGGGAGAGATGTTGCAGCCAACTTTGTGAAAGAGCACTATGCCTTTCTGTCTTGCACTTCAGGATTTTCAGTGGGTAGTTCAGATACTACAACCACTAATGATGATGACCCTTATGCTTTTTTGACTTGCAGCTACGATCCTTCAAAGGAGGAATGCTCTCTCAGTGTCAATGAGACACTGCATACTTGGTATTTTGACAGTGGTGCTTCAAAGCACATCACTTCCAAGAAGAGTCTTTTTGTATCTTTGCATCCACCACCTACCAAAACGAAGGTGACTTGTGAAAATAATTCTTCTTATTCAATGTGGAGAGTGGGAGACATTATTCTCACATCCAGTGATGGCACAGATTTCAGAATTTCAGATGTACTCTATGTGCCAGGCATCAAGAAGAATTTGCTTTCAGTGTCCTCTCTCAATAAAGGAGGATTTCAGGTTGTTTTTTATGACGATAAGTGCATAGTCAGAGACAAAGAAAATGACTATGCTTTGATGTTGTCTGGCACTTTGTATCGGGATCTTTTTCAGCTTGATTTATATGAAAAAAGATCCAATCTTGCATTATCAGTGAGCACTCCCACTGCTGCAATGCAGAATGCGGAGTTATGGCATGCCAGGTATGGGCACATGAGCTATGGCAGCTTAATGACACTTCAGAGGCATGATATGGTTGATGCATTGCCTCCTTTAGAGTCACCTCCTCCTCATGCATGTAAAGGTTGCATCCTTGGCAAGATGCATAGATTTCCTTTCAAGAAGGATGGTAAAGTGAAAGCTACACAGAAATTACAGCTTATTCACACTTATGTATGCGGTCCCACGAGGACACCTGCTTTTGGGGGTTATCTTTATTTTGTTACATTCATAGATGACTTCACCAACTACACTTGGGTCTATGGTCTCAAGGCAAAATCAAAAGAGTTTATGCATTTCAAACACTTTGTGGCTATGGTTGAGAATGAGACAGGACTCAAGGTGCAGACACTTCGCACAGATCGAGGGGGAGAGTATATGTCTCATGAATTTGAGGCATTTTTTAAGGAGAAAGGTATCATGCATCAGCTTACAGTGAGGCTTACACCTCAACAGAATGGCAAAGCTGAGCAGAAGAATCGCACTGCCATGGAGATGGATAGATGCATGCTTACAAGTAAGAAGTTGCCTCATAGGATTTGGAGCCTGATGTGTGCCAACTATATTTTGAATCGGGCTCCTACAAAGGCTTTGAAGACAATCACTCCCTATGAGGCATGGCATGGGAGAAAGCCTTCAATGGACCATTTCAAAGTTTTTGGTTGTGTTGCATATGCCCACGTGCCTGTGGAGTTTTGACACAAGTTGTCAGATAAGGCACTTAAATGCATTTTTGTGGGGTACAGTTCACAAAGCAAAGGCTATCATCTCTACAATCCTGCTACAAGCAAGATTTTTGTGAGTAGAGATGTTATATTCTCTGAAAATTCAGCACATACACAAGCTAAATTTCACATTCCAGTTTCTTCAGATGATGTGTTTGAGAAGATGCTTTGTATAGCACTTGGTTCCCCAGCTGAGGTTCATGCTGAAAATCAGAATTTACAGCAACCTCCTCCCAATCCACATGCCCCGATTCAGCCACCGGCTGATTTTGTACCTCCACAGGGTGTGCATGAAGTTGTCAAGCAAGAGATTCAAGAGATACACGTAGCCAAAACAGTCCCGAATTGGTTGCTACAGACTCTCAAGGAGAGTAGGCTTGAGGCCCCATTGCCTGGCAAGACTCATAGTGCAGTAAGGCACGCAGGGGGGGCTCTTTCAGTTGAGACAACTTATGCAGGGACACTTCTTGATGAAGAGGAGCCTGACTCTTTTGAAGAAGCAAAGGATAATGTGCATTGGATGCATGCCATGCACAATGAGTTGCAGTCCATAGAGGATTGTGCCCTTGCGAGAAGGAGGGTGACTCAGGTTCAGTCAGGTGCGTTTAAAGTTCGCAGTCCACGTGATCTGGAGATGTACTTTTGTTGCAGACCTTGCCAAAGGAAGGACGGGTTGAAACAGACCCTCAGAGCATGGTGCCTTGAAGACTCCAGGTTGTTCACTCATTATGAGGGGGACGACTGGAAGATCGTGACGGCTGGATTGCTTGAGTTCAGAGGCGGGAACGTGACTGAAGGAGGTGGTGCCAGGAGGTGCTACCAAAGATGGACCTGTGTACCAGGATGGTGTGCGGAAGCGCAACCGGACCTGGTGGAGCAGGAGCCACTGGATGAAAAGCCAAGAAAAGATTTCGACACCGAAAGGTTCCAGAGGACTACGACCAGGGAGTTACTGGAGCATCTTCATCGACGTGTTGGCATTGGGCCGAGATGTGTCGGTGAGAGGGGGTGTTGGAATGGTCACCTCCCCATCTGTAAGCCCCCATATGAGGAGAGCATGGGGGAGGGAGACCTAGGGCAGAATATGTCCAGAGAAGAGAGAGAGGGGGAGCTGCCACATGGGCAGCACATAGGCTGTCATGTGGGCAGCCAGCTAAGGGAACACACCTGTAGTCAAGGTGGCTGCAACAGATGGCGCCAACAACAGGAGCAGATGGCGAGGCATTCAGCATCAGGATCTGGCCTGGAAGAGGTGAATCTGGAACAGCAGACATGGCGGGGTGTCCCAGGTAAAAGGCACGATGACATCAGCAATAGTACGGACGTGTACGGGAAGGACAAGGCGCCGGCAAAGGGCTGCAGCAGGGCGCAGTATAGTGCGGGTCTATGGGCAGGTCTATGGCTTGCAAGCAGGGCTGGCAGGTGGCAGGACAGCAGCAAAGGAGCTGGACCCTGCATGGAACAAAGGGCCAGCAAAGGGCCCTTATATAGGGCTGGTTGGGCTGAGCCAACCAGGTCAGTTGGGCCAGCCAACCTAGTCTGTCCAGTCGGCCCAGTCAGGGCAGACTGGTCGGTTTTCTACAGCAGGCCTCAGGGCCTATAAAAGGAGAGGCTCAGGCCTCATTTCATCATCCAGCCTAGCAGCACTTCAGGGAGCAGGAAGGAGCAGCAGAGCAGCAGCAGTTGGGCCTATGACCAGGAGGTGAACTGTGCTGAGGTGCTGCAGACTTAGCTCAGGGAGAGGCTGAACCTAGACTGTCTTCTAGGGCAGAAGGTTGCTGAGATCATCATCACTTGCAGCAGCAATTCCACCAGCAGAAGGAGCAGCAGCAGGGCTACCTTTGGGCCTACAGTCAGGAGGAGAAAGAAGTACCTTGTGCTGCAGACTTAGCTTGCAGGAGGCTGCCCACCTAGGCTGGTTTCCAGACAGCAAGGTGGAGAGGATCATTCTGGACGGAAAGTCTACTCACGCTCGAGGTGGAGCACGCGGACTCTAGTCTAGAGATAGCCAGCAGATAGGAGGAGGACTTTTGTGGTAAGATCAGAGGACCACACCATTGGTGGGACTCTGGATCTGTCACTCTTGTATTGTGTCCATAGTTGTGGACAGAAATATATTATTTGGTGGTTTCTCTATCTAGTTTGGTTCATTGTCTATTGATGAGTCTGCACACCTATTGAATGCACATAAGTAAAGAAGTTTGTGATTCCACACCCACACTGCACACTGTGTGAGCTCCTGGGCATTATTTCCGCTGCGTGTACCCTCGGTTGGGTTTTTTCTAACAAAATCAGACTTGGAATGTTGTGGATTTGCCACCAGGTAAGCATGCCATTGGTACCAAGTGGGTTTTCAAAGTGAAAAGGAAGCCAGATGGGTCTATTGACAGGTACAAGGCAAGGCTGGTTACCAAAGGCTATGCACAGACGAAGGGCATAGATTATGAGAAGACTTTTGCTCCTACATCCCAGATGACATGACCACCATACGGTGAGTTATTGCAATGGCTGCAAATTTTGTGTGGAATGTCCATCAATTGGACATAAAAACAGCTTTCCTTAATGGGGACTTGCAAGAAGAGGTTTATGTCAAGCAACCTCCTAGATTTGAACTTTCTGGCAATGCACTTCAGGTTTGCAAGCTTAACAAAGCTTTATATGGGCTGAAACAAGCCCCACGTGCATGGTATGCCAAGATAGATGCATTCCTGGCAAGTAAGGGATTACACAATAGTCCCACGGAAAGCACCCTCTACATCAAGAAAGATAGGGGGGATATTTTGGTTATCATTCTTTATGTAGATGACATGCTGCTCACGGGGTCAAATGAGGATATAATTACAAATTTTAAGGCTGAGTTGAAAGCTGAATTTGACATGACAGATTTGGGCATGTTAAATTTTTATTTGGGGATCCAGTTTATACAAGACAAGAGTGGCATCGTTATGTCTCAATCCAAGTATGTGCAGAAGCTCTTGGATAGGTTCAACATGCATGATTGTAAGCCTATAGCCAATCCCATGGAGCCGGGGCTGAAGCTTACTATGTATGATGCAAGTGAATTAGTGGATGTCACACTTTACAGCCATGCTGTTGGATGCCTCATATACTTGTGCAATACCAGGCCCAATATTCAATATGCAGTATCTCAGGTGAGCAAATATATGCACAACCCAAAGACAACATATTGACAGGTTGTAAAGCGCATCTTCAGATATTTGGAAGGCACAAAGTCTTTTAGCTTGATCTTTCCCATGGGGGATGACTTGCAAATGCATGCTTACAGTGATTACCAGGCAATCCACTAGTGGTAATTGTTTCTTTTTGGGCAACACTTGCATTTCTTTGCTAAGCAAGAAGCAATCTACAGTGGCTACTTCCTCATGTGAAGCTGAGTACAGGGCAGCTTTCACACAGTTGAGTGTGTTTGGCTGCGACGTTTGTTCGCTGATCTTCGTCTCATATTGGAGCGCCCTTCTCCAATTCTCACTGATAGCCAGAGTGTTATAGCAGAAAAAAGAATCATGTGTTTCATGCTCGCACAAAGCACATTGAGATTCATTATCATTATGTCAGAGATAAGTTACATGCAGGGGAGATCAATATGATCTATGTGTCAACACATGACAATGTTGCAAACATCTTCACCAAAGCACTTCCACGTGAGAAGTTTGAGGCATTTCGCAGTGCCCTAAACTTATCTCCTTTTGGTGATTGATCACTATCTTGTACACCACATTGGCACTGCAGGGGGGTGTTAGAATTATTATTATATTCTAGGCAATGGCCAATGTAATGTAATAAATGAGTTAGGGGCACTTTTCCCTCTTAGAGGTTTTTCCCCCTAACCACGGTCTAATCTCTAACTACGATTAGTGATTAAATAGCGTTTTGTCACTTAGACAAAACTCTCATCTCTTTCATTGTTCTTCACTTCAGTCATTTCAGTTCAATACACTTTGGGGAGTGAACTACGTTCAGCTCACTCTCTCTTTGCACACTCTTGCTCTTCCTTCCGTTTTCTCACACGCACACCACCACACACAAGGCTTTATAACTATGTTTATTATTTGAAAAAGAAGTTCGTTTTCCTTAGCAAATAATTGCTACTGAAATGCATTCATCTTGGGCTGTAAGTTCAAAGTAGTTATAATAAAGCACAATTGGATCCGAAATGTGCCCCTTATGATAAGAGGCCTTAGTGGCATTTGGGGACACATCTTACCTGTAAGAGGCCTCCATATTTTAATTTTTTTAAATGTGTTTACCTAGTCAACACATACAATGCTCCAAATGATGGCCCAAACATCCGTTCCCCTACTTTACACGGCAAAAGCAGTTTTCAGCCCCCACAAAGGCCTGGGAGTAGATTCTCGGCCACCACTCTTGAGCATCAGCATAGAGCCAGTAAGGCTCTCAACAACAGAGTTCAGGAGATTCCACGCACCTCCACCGCTGCCATCGATGATGCTACCAGCTTTGTGGCTCCCACTTGGAAAGGCCCATGCAAAGTCAAAAGAAAGAACAGAGAGGCCATGCTGGTCATGGGGCTTCGAAGTGACAAGGTAAATGATATCTTGAAATTAGTGCATACAAATATTGGGACCCCTTAAGATTATGTTCTACATTGCTGCCATCGATGATGCTACCAGCTTCGTGGCTCCCACTTGGAAAGGCCCATGCAAAGTCAAAAGAAAGGACAGAGAGGCCATGCTGGTCATGGGGCTTTGGAGTGACAAGGTAAATGATATCTTGAAATTGGTGCATACAAATATCGAGACCCCTTAAGATTATGTTCTACGTGGAGCTATTTACTTCATCACACTCCTAAAAACCTTCGTGTACATAAGGGCACACAATTCAGATGCCTTGTTCGATTTTCAAATGTTTTCAGGCATGTGTAGAAAATTAAACAAACATGAGATGCATGAAGATCCAAGCATGAGACAGTTGCCACTGTGAGAGACTCGACAGCAAGAAAGCATTCCTTTTTAGTAAGGCACTTACTGACCCAGTCTCTCTTTTCCATTTTTCTTTCATGTCTGAAATCTATTCAGATCCTACAAGGAAATCTCATTTTCTATGTGCCTTTGAAGGTTTTAAAAGAAAACCTCAATTTCTTCAGTGCTCACGTCAAACACATTCGCCTCGTTAAACTGCGAAGCCAAGAAATTTACCCTAAGTCGATGCCCATCAAAATTGTAGCCATCACGTCCTCGAATGGCATCCTCTGCATCCCGTGCATCCTCAAACTGCATAAAGCATACAAATCATCTCAACAAATTCCATCGAATATAACAGGTTGATCACTACATCCTAACTCAAAAGCCACAAAACGCATCCAAATTCCAACTTTTGGCCGTGAATGTGTAGCCTCAATCCATTTTTCATAAGTCGCAAAGTCTCAAATCACATTTATTTGGTCTGCACCATAAATTACTCAATGATCACATAAAGTTTCAATTTCCTTAAAAGACCTAAAATTAAACAGGCATCAGCTTGACTCAATCTTAGAAACTCAAAACAGAAATACGAAAAATTAAGGAGAGGAGGGGGGGTGGGAAAGGACAAAGAAATAACAAAGGGGGCAAGGTAAAGAGCCAGAGAGAGGGGGTCGTGGGAAGGAAGGGGCACATCTGAGGGGTGGATGAAGGCTGGACTGTCTTCTAGTGAAGGGCTGTTTTGCAGCGCAAGCCTGTTACAATGGGGGGGCATGATTATAAATATAACATATTGTAACAATGACACGGACGAGAAGCACTCAAACCTAAATATTATATACCTTCATATTGTGACAGTAACACAGACAAGCAGCAAGGAGACCTATCTACTTCAACAACTTGAAGCAGGAGACCAGAGAATAAGAAGGAGATGACAGAGAATAAGAAAAAGCCATCATCATAAGTATAGTATGCAAGTGTGTGGTGATTAAACACTCACATCCTCAATAAACATAGTCTACAAACAGGCCAATGCAAGCACGAAAGTAAAAAGAACTCCTTCAAAACATCAGCAGAGCAGAGGGGGGAGCCATGCAAGCCACCATCCTAAATAGCATAAATACAAGAGACCTGGTAGTGTAATAAGTTAGCTATATGAACAGAATGTCTTTACGTGCTGCACAAAAGTGATTATTGTTTGACTGGCAAACGCACCTCTATAAAGCAGTAACCCGGAGGACGAGGTGGCAGCTTTAAATCTATGTCGACTATTGGCCCATACTGCCCTTGCAAAGGTATGATAATTGTTAGCTAACAATAAATGCAACTTGTCAAACATGGAAGAGGCAAAACTTGGCATTGTTACTAGCTTCAGCAGAAAATGTACCACAGCACAACACTCGCACAAAACCTGATTGCCAATTCAGGAAAGTCAGGACATATGGTGACCTTGATAAAAAGGTCTTCAATTTCTCGCTCACGAACATCTCCAGGAAGATTGCCAACATATATTGTCCGACTCGCACGACTGCTCATGATTGTGACTAAGGGGACAGTCCCTGATCTGAGAGATTGAACTGCAAGGAAGACTATGGAAAGTAAGATTGAATTGACAAAACACTAAAAGTACCATCAACAGAGCTAACCCACCAAAAACACACAATATATTCATGCAATCAAGCACACCCCCAAGAAAACACCATGTCAGCGGGCTTCTCATTAGAGAGCTTTGGCTGGGAACTGGATGCTACGAGGCAAACCAAGAGAAAATTCTTTGGTCCGAGCGAAGCCCCACAAGCTCCATCGCTCCCTCCTTCGCTCCAGGAAGCTCCTCAGCCATGATGTGTAACCTATCAGAAAGCCCCAAAACCTCCATCGCTCCAGGAAGCTCCTCAGCCATGATGTGTGATTTATCAAGAAGCTCCACAAGCTCCATTGCTCCCTCCTTCGCTCCAGGAAGCTCCTCAGCCAGGTAGCTCCTCAGCCATAGTTTTGTAAATTATCAGGATTGACCCAACTGAATCCCTTCTGCCTCCTGTTCACAAATGTGTGTGCTCCCTCCCCAATTTTGTCTGAGGGTGATAGGTTAACCCACCTTCAACCTTGCCTTTCCCTCCCTCTCACTATGAACCTACTGCATGCCGAAAGGCTCCTGCTCTGTCCAAGCTCCATGCATCTATTCATAAACAAAGGTCAAGTCATTTATAACAGGTACCAGCAATCCTTGTTACCCAGACTAAGTCTCTTTTCAATTTGAACTCGATGAAGCAAGGCCCTCACAAAATGCAACGGCACAATTTACACAGAATCTTACACTTCCTCTTACCATTACATAATCCCGCAGCAAGATTGGGGGAAAAAAGTTAAATATTCAAAGCACAGAACAGATGCTTGGAAACTGGCTGAAACAGAAAACCTTAATTTTGTGTTATTGACAACAATCTCACGTTGCCGAGACATACTTTCAGAATGCACACCTACATAATGTTAGCCTGCGTGGGTAATCTAGGAGTGCTCCAAGAATAAAGGCAATATTAAAGTCAGCATATCTGCATTGCAGAAACTAGTAGATTTACAGCAGAACAGACCCTATCGCATGTCCTGTGAGAGCTAAATATTGCTTACATATGCAAAGGCGATTGGTGGACCTTCACCTTCAGTAACGAAGCCCTATACTTGCCTCGTCCTAGAAGAAATCACGAGGCTCCGGCTTACAAAATGTAGAACCTACGGACGAAAACATTGCTCTCGCTCTCGGTCGCACCAAGCCGACAAGTTTCCCTCCCCCCTTTCATTCGATAGAAAACGGCGCCAACAGAAACTCCAGCATCAAGGTCGCTGCTGCAGCGAGCTTTTTGGCGAGAAAGAAGAAAAGAAGGAAGCAAACCTGTCGCAGAAGTTGTGAATAAATGAATGCGTCTTTCCTGATAGTTACTGTTCTAGGTCTTTGGGAGAGGTGGTAGCGAGGCGCGTCTCCTTGTTCTCCACGGCTGCTGTTCTGCTACGTGCTGTGCGAGGCTGAAGCGGGAAGCTGTGGGCAATGCCAAGGTACTAAGTACTTCCAGTAAAAAAAGAGACGGCCTTCACTGCTCTATTTTTTTCTCAATTTCTTTTTACCCTGCTGTCTTGAAATTCTAGTCGTCAGTTGCTTCTTAATGCTTTTTTTTTTCCCTGCTATATTAAAAATTAAGTACACAACAGCATTGTCCAACAACTTTGTCGCTAATTCAAAAGCGAGTCATTTCTTTTCAGCCACAGTCACTCGAGCTCGGATGGAGGATCTGAGCCATTCGATCAAGTCCCTTTCTAACATGGCGGACGTGTCAAGAACTTCCAAATTCGCCAATCACATCATGGTTTAAAAAGTCCATGCATGCATCTCATCAAAGGTAAACTTGCAAAAATTAACCCTCCTTGCCCCATCTACTTTGATGGTCAGCAGAAGCCGTTGGTCGACTTTTACCCCATGTAAACGTAACTCGCAGCTTCAACGCTCGTCACTTTCACATGGGGTAAAGGCCTCCCCATGGCCTCTACCTACTCCGTAACTCCTTCGGGCTTCAAACTTGAGATCTCATGGTTTTAGTGCCTCTAACACTTTGCTACTTCTGCTAGACCATATTGCCATTAGAACCAAATCATACTGATACGTGTTGAGATCCTAACGGTCTCCAAGCAGTACATGTTTCCACATAATATGAATAACAATGTTAGCTTTCTGCAATCAACTAAGCAAAACATGCCAGATGCCCCTAACCTCTAAGCATTCCCATAGTGTTTCTCCCTCATTTTAACCATAAAGCTAGCACAATGGCCTAATATTCAACCATCTTGCAAGCCTATCACGGGCCAGAAATAATGCCAAATTATTACTCAAAATGTCATGGCACTTTCTAAAACTTCATAGCTAGGAATGTCAAAGTAAGCACGATTTCTTGCATTGAGTATTCCAATTTTTCATCCCGATTCTTCTGTATCTCAAATGTTTTTAAAGACGAAACTCTACAACATTCCCAACATCAATGTCCTTAAAATTTATAAGCAACTAAAAAGTCATGGCATATACATTTAAGAAATAACAAAAATCTTTATACAATCAATTGTTTAAGGTGTAGGCAATAGACCACACAAGCTAAGCTAAGCAAAGCAACAACAATTTTGGCACAAATTTTGACTATTATATTTTGCAAAGAGAATTTAATGTCATATATAGGAGTGGCACATGGACAAAAAAGAAGCACATAAGTTGTGGAAGAAGGAGAACCAAATTGAATACTTCAAAATGCCAAAAAAAAGCATAAGAACAAAGAAACCTAGCTTTACACTTCTTACAAGAAATTCCTTTACTAATTAATGAATTTTGATCTTTCCCAAAGTAGGGGAACATACTTCTATTTTTGGCCTACCATGTTGTGCTCACAATTTTTGTGCAAGGTGCACATTGTATGTGCACTTTGAGTCTCGAGTGGGTTTCAGCCATAAGTATACATAAGTTTGTGGTGTCTCTCACAAATTCTTACTAGGATGTCAAAAATCCTCACTCTTCATGACCTCAAAAGTAACAAATTCGGTCAAGATGGAAATTGTGCCACAACTGCCTTTGTCAAAGTCACAGCCTTGACTTTGCAGTGACTTAATGTCCATTCTTGAGAACTTGAGAACAAGATTATGAAACAAAAAGAAGTACTCTCTTGTCCTCCCATGCGTATAAACATATAGCTCTACTTAAGAATGTCTTTAAGATTGAAGAAATACAAAGAGACTGATATGAGATACTTAGAGCGGAAAATAAAAGAAACGTGATTGCAAATTGTATAAGACATTACTTGACTTTTCATCTACCCTCAAATTTCATGAACCATTCTAATTTGCTATCACCTAGGCATATTGAGAAAGTATTGTCCATGTTTTTCCTTCATTGAGTTGGTTTATCAAATACACCTATCTAAAGTATTGGAATCATTTTATTATATCATCCTTTCTAATGTAACTTTGGCACTAGCTATGCCTCGGCAACAAGCTTTGTGGATCTTCTTCTTGGCTTATTGTTGTCACATACATTCCCTTGAAGATGGCATCACATTTTTTTCCAAACATGGTATGGTCATGTGCTCTTAAAGCTCAAAATTTGCCAAGCTCCTCCTAGCCATTCTTCATTACTTATGTTGAGCTCTATTTGATTAGAACTATTGTAGTTCATGGTGTGGAATCGTAGCAAAGAGTAGCAAGCCCCATCTACAATGAGCTAGATACCCTCCTCTGTCAGGCCCAAAGGTTGGGATCCTAGATTGCCTATAAATTCAGAAAATAAAATTGAGGCATTACTTATAAATCTCAATATTTCAATTCTTTTTAGGGAGTTTTCAAATTGAATATGTGTGCTTCAATTGGAAATAACATTTTTTGCAGCATTGCATACATCTCTCTCTCTCTCTCTCTCTCTCTCTCTCTCTCTCTCTCTCTCTCTCTCTCTCTCTATCTTTCTCTCTCTATCTTGTGGGGGTTAAAGGTCACTGTGCCTTCACCCCAGTTATGTACAATACTCAAACACATATATAAATGAATGAAAAAGAAGATTAGGGTGGTTCTGCACCCACCAAAACTTGTGTGGCTCTCTGTCTCTCTCTCTCCCTCTTCCGTTCTTGCTTCCGTTGAGAGCACTCTCAACTGGTATCAGAGCCCGGGTGATCTAGCTGAGCGTGCGTGAATGCTTGAAGCTCAGCAGCTCTGTGGGAGGAAGGAGAAGCTCTGTGGGAAGCTTTGTGGGCGACTTTACTTGCATCCAAGTGTGCAGAGACCTTGGAGGAACATTTGGAAAAGTCACTTTGGCTTTGCGAAGTGGTTTTGAGAGCCTGTTAAGAGTTTTCAAAGAAAAAGTCGTTTTTTGAGCTTTTCCCTGTTCCGTTAGATGACAGAGACTCCGTATTGACTTGTAGAGGCAACTATTGCTTGCTTTTGGTGTCCACATTACTTCAGGAGCCTGGAAACACCTTTATTCTTGAATCCGGGATCATTTCATTGGATTTCTGACTCACTGTGTCAGTTTCTGTGTTTTTTGCCCGGGTGTTGGAACTCAAGTTTGGAGCAACCATTTGCAGATCTGTCAGTTCCGGTGGACTCAAGAGGTCATAAAACTTCTATGTTGCTCATCATTCGCACTCCGGTGGAGTTTACAGATAGCTCTGTTTCCAAAAACGTTTTTCAGTCCGTGTGTTGGACCCAGTGATTGAGACCACGATTTCCAAAACCGTCTGTCCCATTGCGTTCCGGACGTCCAAAAACCCCTACCTATCAGTTCTTGCGTGATTCGGTGGAGGATTTTCAGAGTTATAAATCTCTGTGTATTCGATTTCGTCTCTCTGTTATGCATTTTTCATACTAAGGTTTTAAAACCTTAGATTTATGCCACATGGCAGTGTATAAGTGTTGACTCCCATTTCTCACTCATCGGTTGGGATTTTGGAGTTCTGGCAGAAGAGAGATATTTGCAGATTTTCTTGCTGAGTCCGATTATGCAATGGCACCCATGTTTTGAAGCATCTCAGGTTCTATTTTCAATAGCGCTCATTACCGTGGGACTATGATTTCTTGAGCATACCTTATGCAGATCACTCTGGTTGCAGTAGTTTGAACAGTGTGCGCTCATTCGTGGTATGCATTGGGTTGCAATGGATGATTTATAGGCCATTTGGATGCATTGCGGTCCTTGTTGGATGCGCTGATAGGCCCAAATTGCCTTGTCGGATGCTATTTTTTATGGACGCTTTGCACATGGATGCTATTTTATGCTGAGGGACAGCTTTGAAACATTGCAGGTGATGCACTAATAGTGCTATGCTCTCTTGGATGAGACATAATTGATGCATATGCCAGTGGACGGTGTTTATGCTTGAGTCATTTGGCACTTATTGGCATTTTCTTTTGGGCCAGATTTGCTCATATGGATGCATAGTATATGCACATGAGTCAGATGCATCTTTTGATGCTTTGAGCTTTGAGTTTTTTGTGATATTTCAATGTATTGTGGCATACACATTTGGGTGCACCTGGTATTTGGTGTGATTCTCTCTTGCAGGGACTAGCATTTGGGATTTTGTTTCATTTGCATCATGGCATCCTCTTCCATGCCTGAAAAGGAGTTTTTCAGCATTAAAAAGTTTGATGGGACAAACTTTTCTTTGTGGAAAGAACAAATAAGGAATGTGCTTATTCAAAAGAAGCAGATTAAACCCTTGGCAGGGATTGAAGCTAAGCCTGCGGATATGTCTGAGGATGATTGGAATGAGTTGGATGCATTAGCAAAGTCTACTATTAGACTTCATCTTGCAGAGTCAGTTTATTTCACGGTAGTAAATGAGCAGACTACTGAAGATTTGTGGAAGAAACTGTGTGCCACTTATGAGAAGGAAACTGTCTCTAATAAAGTTTACCTCATGAAGAGGTTGTTTGAGCTGCAGATGAAGGAAGGGGTCTCCATTGCTTCTCACTTGAATGAATTCAATATTATTTTCAGCCAGCTTCAGGCTCAGAAAATGAATTTTGATGTGGAGACTAAGGCAATATTTCTCTTATGTTCATTGCCATCCTCATGGGATACCTTCCGTACAGCTGTCAGTAACTCTGCACCTGGTGGAGTACTGAAATTTGATGATGTTGTGGGTAGCTTGTTGGCCGAGGAGATTAGACGGAAGTCTATGGATGGCAACAAGCAGGATGCAGCCTTAAATGTGCAAAGGGGCAGATCACAGTTCAGGGGGAAGTCCCAAGAAAGAAGAAAGTCTCGTAGCAAATCCAAGGCACGGAACATTGAGTGTTACCATTGTGGCAAGAAGGGCCATATGAAAAAGGATTGCTACAAGCTGAAAAGAGAGGGGATAGAGAGCAAAAGGATAAGAAAAAGAATGAAAATTGGGGTGCAAATCAAAAGGAAGAGAATCCAAGGGAGGACAAAGGAAAAGTGAAGATCGAGGAGATCAATGCAGTCACACATGATAGTGACAATGACGTTCTCTTCATGTCTAGTTTATCTGTAGAGTTGCTTACCACTTCAGATGATGCATATTCCCAGGATTGGATTTTGGATTCTGGTGCTTCATTCCATGTTACTCCCCATAGGGAATGGTTCTCCACTTATGATAGTGGAAAGACAGGTTGTGTGCATCTTGGAAATGACTATGCAAGTGACATAGTGGGAGCAGGTGACATAAAGTTTTCTTTTGCAAATGGGTCTGCATTTGTTTTGAAACATGTGAGACATGTGCCTAAGCTGACCAAGAGTCTTATTTCAGTGGGTTAGCTAGATGATGCTGGTTTTCACACCACTTTTGGCTTTCAGAGTTGGAAAATTCAAAAGGGCTCTATGCTTTTGGCCAGGGGTGCCAAGTGTGGGACTTTGTATCCCTTACATGTATCAGGGGTATTTGATCATGTTGTTGCAATAACCGAGCAGCCAAGCACTTCTTTGTGGCATTGCAGGTTGGGGCACATGAGCCAGAATGGAATGAAACTCTTATGCCGTTTGGGTTATGTACCGCATTTGAGTTTCTCTGATTTTGAATTTTGTGAGCATTGTCTCTATGGGAAGCAGACTAAATCAGCCCATAAAAGAAGGGGAAAGGAAGAGTTTGAAATGCTTGATTTGGTGCATTCAGACGTATGTGGTCCCATGCCTACACGGTCATTAGGCGGGGCTGAATACTATGTGACATTCATTGATGATGCACATTGATGATGCAACTAGGAAAGTGTGGGCTTATGCTATAGCTCGGAAGAGTGATGTGTTCCAGGTATTTCAGAAATGGATGGCCTTGGTTGAGAATCGGTCAGGTAGAACGCTTAAATGCCTACGGACTGACAATGGTGGAGAGTATCTCTCTCATGACTTTCAGCATTTCTGTGATACACGTGGGATTAAGAGGGAGCTCACATCCCCTCGTACTCCAGAGCAAAATCCAGTTGCAAAAAAGATGAACCATACCATTCAAGAAAGGTTGCAATGCATGCTTTCCAATGCAAGTCTTTCTGGTGGTTTTTGGGCTGAGGCAATGAAGACTGCAGTGCATGTGATCAATAGATCACCTAGTAAGAGTTTGGATGGTGGTATTCCTGAAGAGGCATGGAGTGGCAAGAAGCCCTCTTACTCTCATTTGCGTATATTTGGGTGTGAGGCATATGCACATGTGCCAAAAGAGCTTCGAAAGAAGCTAGATCCTAAGTCTAGGAAATGCATCTTTCTGGGTTATGGTGAAAGTGGAGAGATGGGATATCGTCTCTGGGATCCAGAAGCAAAGAAGATCATACGTAGCCATGATGTAGTCTTCAATGAGAAGAAGATGCATAAGGCACCCATGAGGGATGTGGAAATGAGGAAAATCACTTTCCAGGATGTGAATCCACCTGCATATGTTGATAGACAGCAAGCTGTCCATGCACCAAATGTGCAAGAAATGGTACCACCAAGTACTCCCACAGGTATACAATCAAGGGTAGATGATGGATCATCTATTGGTGGAAATGATGAGCCAAATGTGGCTGATATGCAGGTGGGACAGCAAGCTGAAATGCCCTTGAGAAGATCATCTAGAGTGTCTAGACCGCCTGATAGGTTTGTTCCAGGGGTAGACTATGTGATGCTTACTGATTGCGGGGAGCCTTCTTGCTATAGAGAGGCTATGATGCGTGAGGATCAACACAAGTGGGAGTATGCTATGCAATCAGAGATGAGTTCACTTATGAAGAATAAGACTTGGGACTTGGTTTCTTTGCCACATGGAAAGAAAGCATTGCCATGTAAATGGGTCTACAGGATGAAGGTCACAGGTGATGATGTGCCTAGGTACAAGGCCCGTTTGGTTGCTAAAGGGTTCAAGCAAGAGAAGGGTGTGGACTTTGATGAGATATTCTCTCCGGTTGTGAAGATGACCACACTTAGATGCATGCTTGGACTAGTGGCATCAGAGGATATGGAGCTTATGCAGATGGATGTCAAGACAGCTTTCTTGCATGGGGATTTGCATGAGGAAATTTACATGGTGCAACCAGAAGGCTTTGAAGAAAAGGGCAAAGAGGATTTAGTTTGCAAGCTGAAGAAGAGTCTCTATGGTCTTAAGCAAGTGCCTAGAGAATGGTATCAGAAGTTTGATGCTTTCATTCGATCCCAGGGTTTTAGAAGGAGTGAAATTGATCACTGCCTCGACACTAAAAGGGCTAAGGATAATAGCCTGATAATCTTGGCACTATATGTGGATGATATGCTATTGGCTAGCAAGAATACTTATGAGCTAGATGCATTAAAGGCAAAGTTGCATGAGGCCTTTGATATGAAGGATTTGGGATTTGCAGGTCATATTCTTGGTATGCGCATCACGCATGATCGGAGTAGGAAACTCCTTTGGCTTTCACAAAAAGAGTATGTTACAAAAGTATTGCAGCATTTCAATATGGAGGGGGGGAAGGTAGTGAGTACTCCATTGCCTCCATATGTGAAACTGAGTCATACAGATAGTCCCAAATCAGATGAGGAAAGGGCCATGATGGCCAAGGTTCCTTATGCATCAACAGTTGGGAGTCTTATGTATGCTATGATAGCTACTAGACCAGACATTGCATTTGCAGTGGGAGTTGTTAGCCGATATATGGCTAATCCAGGAAAGAGGCATTGGGAGGCAGTTAAGTGCATCATGAGGTACATGAAGGGTACCAAGGAGATGTGCATTTGCTTTGGTAGAGGAGACATGCGTGTACTTGGGTACACAGATTCAGACTATGCAGGGCATGTGGATAGTAGGAGATCCACTTCTGGTTATGTGTTCACCTTTGCAGGCGGTGCAGTGTCATGGATGTCTCGCGCACAGAAGTGCATTGCTTTGTCTACCACAGAGGCTGAGTATGTTGCAGCCATAGAGGGTTGCAAGGAGGCTATATGGCTTGATCGGCTAGTGGGAGATTTGGGGATTCATACATGTGTACCGACATTGCATAGTGATTCCATGAGTGCTATTCAGCTAGCACGGAATCCAGTCTTTCATGCAAAGACCAAACACATTGAGGTTAGGTACCATTTCATCAGGGAGGTACTTGAGGACAAGCGCATAGAGCTTGTCAAGGTTCATACAGATGATAACCCTGCAGATATGCTAACGAAGAGTCTACCTAGTCAGCGGTTTGAGTATTGTCATGTATTGATGGGCATTGGATAGTATGCCCACTGGTTGTTCTCCCTTAAAGGCACATTGTCCTTTAAGTGGGAGGTTGTGGGGGTTAAAGGTCACTGTGCCTTCACCCCAGTTATGTACAATACTCAAACACATATATAAATGAATGAAAAAGAAGATTAGGGTACCAAAACTTGTGTGGCTCTCTGTCTCTCTCTCTCCCTCTTCCGTTCTTGCTTCCGTTGAGAGCACTCTCATATCTCTATCTCTATCTCTATCTCTATCTCTACTATGACCGCTTTCTGAGAGTATCGGACGACGGGCTCATCATTAGACCTCAGTATCTTGAGGACAGAGGAGTCTCACACGCACAGAGGATTGCCATTGGACAAATGCGGGTCTCGTCCCATCAGCTGAGGATCAAGATAGGGAGAGCTACACGCATACCCAAAGAGCAACAGACTTGCTGGTTGTGCACGATGGTGTCGGTCGAAATAGAGGAGCACTTTCTGTGTGTTTGCCTAGCCTACTAGGAGATCCGAGGGCGCTACCATTGCCTTTTTCTCAGGAGAGATATGGCTTTGGCCCACTCTCACAACTTATTCATTTCCAAGACCAAGTCTGCATTGGGCTCTACCTGATGGAGATGCGACGACACAAGGAGATACTACTATGACATATTAGAGAGCAGGAGGATGGGACCACCGGACCACAAGGTACCGAGGTAGACCGAGCACAAAGACAAGTCACAAATTTCTATGCATTTGAGTCGGCCCAAGGCACTCTCGGATAGAGGAGGAGGAGCTAGTCGACATGAGAGATATATGGATCAGTGGAGGTAGCCGACACAGCATTGCAAGACGAGGGACACAGAGACCATACACGACACGATAGGCGACTAGAGCACACACGAACGAGGTTTGACCTATTTCAGCTCTCCTCAGGGGAGATCGAGTGAGGCGAGTCATCACTCTTGACATAGCCCATCGGATCTAGAGATCGAGGAGACTATTAGGGTAAAGGCCAATGGCCTAGTATATACTCCTTTGTACCATACATGTATAATAAGAGCTTACCTTGATCTGGGTGAGTTAGCACCCACAATTTTCGGTGTTCTCCCTTTCTTTGTTGCTCTCCGATAAGACCTCCTCTCCATCAACTGGTATCAGAGCTTGGTTTGGCGAAGCTAGCAAGGAGATTGTAGCATTGCGGTGTTGCTGCCCGAACTTGTTGTGTGGAGTCTCCTATTGCCCGTGGGCTGCCCCTGGGAGCTGTATTTTAACATATACTAGCTCGTTTTTACTGTTTCAGCCTTATATATCACGTTGCCTAGACTGTTCCAGCAATCTATTTCCTTGTTTGAGTGGGGGAGAAGGAATATTATCCATCTACAGTCAAAAACAACGTGCTACTCTGCAATTCCAACCACTGGAAGTTGCTTTTTTGGGGCCTGAAAGTAAAAACGTCTTTTGCTTGTGGTGGACTCCAATTGATCAAAGGCGGCTAGTACATTCAGATTTTAGTCAGGTTTATGCCTTCAAGTTGATGCATATCAAGCCAAAGGTTGGCTGAAAGTCATTGCTTACAATTGATGCATTTTGAGCCTTTGTTTAGCTGAGAAAGTGAGCACAAGTGAGCAATGTTTTTTTGAAGCTGTCTTGTATCCCAGGAAGGGATTATTTTTGTGAGTACAATACTCTTTCCACTAAGGGAATTTTTTGGACAACAATTTTCAGAATTGTTGGGCTATTTCATTGGAGTTCATGCCTCAAATGCTTCAGGAAAAATTGGTGATTGGCAGTTTGCAATCTTGTGACAGTAGTAAAAAGTGAGCAGGTGGCTGTTTTTAGAAGTGAATATCAGAGAATCCATGAGGAATTGTCTTTTGAGTTGAACTAAGAAGTTTTAGTTTTTTGCATAATCTACAATCTTGTTTTTGAAAGCATTTCAATTTGAGATTTAGAGAAAAAGTTATGATGCCCGATATGGCCACGATTTACAGTTTTGACAGTTTATGACAGCAACTAGAAAAAGTGAGTAGGGGGCTACATTCAGCAGTGAATATCAAAAAATCCATAATGAACTTGGACCTGCAATAAACTAGAAGTTTGTAGATCTATTAGTTATCGACAACTTTGGTGTTTATAGCAAAGGCAACCGAGTTACGGTTGGGAAGATATTGATAGTTCAAGATAGGCCAAAACTGTTGCAGACTGTTATTACAGCAGTAAAAGTTTGCAGGTGGTGGCATCCAATAGAAGATATAAGGAAATCTGTAAGGATTTTGGACTTATTGTAAATTGAGAAGTTGTAGAGCTTTCTAGAAGCTACATTTCTTCTATTTATACTTTTTGCATCGGAGCTACTGTGCAAAAGCTATTGGCTAGTTTTGGGATGCCCCGAGGTCACTTACAGCAGAACATGTATTTGTGACAGTGACAGTGTGGCTGTTATCATTGCAGTTGGTATTTTTTGGGCTTGAGTTTGGTACATTGGTGCAGTGTATCCCGGTTGTTCTGTCCTCCATTGTGATGGCTTCGGCATCAGAGAATGCATTGTTTAACATTGAGAAGTTGGATGGCACAAACTTCTCCTATTGGAACGAGCAAATCTACAATGTTCTGGTGCAGAAGAAGCAAATAAAGCCTATAAAATGCAAAGGCATAAAGCCAGAGGATTGGGAAGATGATGAAGAGTGGAAGGAATTGGATGAGCTTGCATGCTCCACGATCTTGCTCACACTTTCAAAATCGATGTATTTCAATGTGAAAGATACTATAGGTGGTGCCTATGGTGTGTGGACAAAGTTGCATGATCTTTATGAGAAGCAAAGTGCCGCTTGTCAAGTTTATTGGCTGAAGAAACTCAGATATTTGCATGGAAGAAGGGACTTCAATGTCTAGCCATTTAAATGAGTTTAACACAATTTTCAGTCAACTTTTAGCTCAAAAAATTGCCTTTGATGACTCAGTTAAGGCAATGTTCTTATTGGTCACCCTTCCTGAAAGTTGGGACACTTTTAGGACTGCTATAAGCAATTCAGCCCATGCAAGGGCTTGACAAGCAGTGATGTTGAGAGTAGCCTTCTCACTGAGGAGGTAAATAGAAAGAACAATGCTGGAACTAAAAGTTCAAGTGCTCTCAATGTGAGAGGGAGGTCATATTCTAGGGGGAAATACCACGACAGAAATACAAGTAAGTCTAGAAGCAAATCTAGAGGAAAATCCCATGCCAAAAAGGATTTGGAATGCTTCTATTGTGGGAAGAAAGGCCATTTCAAAAAGGATTGCTACAAATGGAAGGACGATGAAGGCAAAGGCAAGGCTAACGTGCAACCCAAGAAGGAGGAGAAATCCACGGTCAATATAGAGGAAGTGAATGCCATAAGTAACGATAGTGATGAGGGTGACATTCTTTATGCCTCTATGTTTGAGCATGCTTTTCTTGTGATAGTGATGATGTATTGTCACAGAATTGGATACTAGACTCAGGAGCATCTTTCCATGTCATGCCACGTAGGGAGTGGTTTATATTTATGATGCAGGAAGGAAAGGAACTGTGAGACTTGGAAATGATTATCCATGTGACATTGTTGGAGTGGGAGATATCCACTTGTCGCTTCCTAATGGTTCTACATTTGTACTCAAGAATGTTAGGCATGTTCCAAATCTGAAAAAGAGCTTGATAAGTACGGGATAGCTTGATAAAGAGTGATGTCTTTGATGCATTTCAAAAGTTCCTAGCATTTGCTAAAAATCAGTCGAGCAAGAAGCTCAAATGCTTGCACACTGATAATGGAGGAGAGTATACCTCTCATGCATTTAAGAATTTTTGTGAGCTACGTGGCATCAAGCAGGAGTTGACTACTCTTGAGAATCCTTCTCAAAATGGGGTTGCAGAGAAGATGAATAGAACTATTCAAGAAAGGAATATAAGCATGCTTTCTAATGCCGGTCTACCTCATGGCCTTTGGGCTGAGTCTATCAAGACAACAGTACATCTTATCAATAAATCGCCTAGCAAGGCACTAAATGGGAAAGTACCATAAGAGGTTTGGTCAGGCAAGCCACCATCTTATGGGCATCTTCGTGTATTTAGCTGTGAAGCTTATGTTCATATCCCTAAGGAAAAATGCAGCAAGCTTGATCCAAAGTCAAGGAAGTGCATTTTTCTTGGATATGGTGATTTAGGTGAGATGGGATACCGATTGTGGGATCCAGAGGCCAGGAAGATAGTATGTAACCATGATATTATCTTTAATGAGGACAAGATGCACAGAAAAGACTATTGAGATACATAGAGTGGTGTTTCAAGAGGATAGACAACCACCATATGAGAGGCATGCACAACCTGTTCCACATGATGCAGGGCATGGACAGCCCATAGATCGTGAGGTGGGAGAGCCACATTCATGTGAACAACCTCAGGTTATGGAGAAAAATCAGTTGGGACAGCAAGATGCTCATGGTGAGCAAGTGTTGAGACGTTCCACTAGAGTCTCACGACCTCCATAGAGATATGCTCCATCTCTAGATTATGTCATGTTAACAAATTGTGGTGAGCCTTCATGCTTTGAGGATGCTATGTCTAGGAATGACAAGCATAAGTGGGAGAAGGCTATGTAGTTAGAGATGGATTCTTTGATGAAGAATGCTACTTGGGATTTGGTTTATTTGCCCAAAGGAAAGCATCCATTGCCATGCAAATGGGTTTACAAGCTGAAGATGTCTCCAGTAGATGCATTGCCTAAGTATAAGGCAAGGCTGGTAGCCAAGGGTTTTAAGCAGGAGAAGGGTATTGACTTTGACGAGATATTTTCCCCAATGGTGAAGATGACTACCCTTCGTATAGTGCTTGCATTGGTTGCCAGAGAGGACATGGAGCTTGTCCAAATGGATGTAAAAACAACTTTTCTACATGGAGATCTTCATGAGAACATCTATATGCAGCAGCCAGATGGGTTTGTTGTGCAAGGCAAAGAACGGATGGTATGCAAGCTTCAGAAAAGTCTTTATGGGCTGAAGCAGGCTCCTAGGGAGTGGTACCATAAGTTTGATGCACTTATGTGATCCCAAGGGTACACATGGAGTGAGACAGATCATTGCCTCTACACAAAGAAGGCATCAGATGGCAACCTTCTTATTTTGATTTTATATGTTGATGACATGCTTATTGCTGGGAAATCTACTTTGGATGTGGATGCCTTGAAGAAAAGGTTCCATGAGACCTTTGACATGAAGGATTTGGGTGATGCCAGTCACATACTTGGCATGAGGATTGTTCGGAATAGAAAAATAAACTCCTTCATTTGTCACAGAAAGAGTACATTAGCAAGGTACTTGAGCGTCTCAATATGGAGAGGGGGAAGTCCATAAGTACTCCATTGCCTCCATATGTGAAACTCAGCCAAGCGGACAGCCCTAAGTCAGATGAGGAGCGAGCTAAAATGGCAAAGATATCTTATGCATCCGCAGTAGGAAGCTTGATGTATGCCATGGTTGCTACACATCCAGATATTGCTTTTGCAATGGGAGCTGTTAGTAGGTATATGGCAAATCCTGGCAAGAAGCATTGGGAGGTAGTGAAAGGTATCATGAGATACTTGAATGGTACAAAGAACATGTGCATTTTCTTTGGGAGGAAGGACACATCTGTTGTTGGATATGCAAATGCTGATTTTGCATGGAATGTAGACACCAAGAGGTCTACCATAGGATATGTTTTCTCATTCACTGGAGGTGCATTTTCATGGGTCTCTCGTTTGCAGCCATGTACGGCTTTGTCTGCCACTGAGGCAGAGTATATTACAGCCACTGAGGCATGCAAAGGAAGCTATATGGCTTACTCGTCTAGTGGGAGACTTGAGCATTGCAGGAGAGGTTCCAGTTTTGCACTGTGATAGTTAGAGTGCCATCCAGTTGGCACGGAATCCTGTCTTTCATGCAAAGATAAAGCATATTGATGTGAAGTATCACTTCATCAGAGAGGTGATTGAGGACAAGCGCATCCAGCTTGTCAAGGTTCACACAGATGAGAACCTTGTAGATCTTCTTACAAAGAGTCTTTCCTTAGAGCGGTTTGCACATTGCAGAGTATTAATGGGTGTTGGATGACATTAGGATGGATGCCCATCTTCTCCCTTAAAGGCGCATTGGCCTTTAAGTGGGAGGTTGTTGGGGTAAAGGACAATGGCCTAGTATATACGCCTTTGTACCATACATATATAATAAGAGCTTACCTTAATCTGAGTGAGTTAGCACCCACAATTTTTGGTGTTCTCCCTTTCTTTGTTGCTCTTCGATAAGACTTCCTCTCCATCAGAGACCATGCCCTCCACCACCATGAGAGAATCCCGATAGATGTAGATACATGAGCTCTTCGCATCTCATCAAAGAGCCATCATGGAGCCTGGATACATAGAACCAATCCACACACTTGGGCCTCTAGCTTTGAGCACTTGATATCTTCATGTCACTCTCATTTTGCATTTTGCTACTTTGCTATTTTTGTACTAGTATAGCATTTTAGTACTCAGCAAGGACCTTAGTGAGCCCTTTGCCCTAGCCCACATTGGTCTGTATGAGTTACTTGATTCCGTACTTTGTCCCATAGGCCCGTGAGGCCTCCCGTGGATGTTAATATATATTTCTTCTTAGATATCAATGCTCCACTCTCGTGTAACTACGCGGGAACCAGCTAACTCTACTTGTAAGGCCCCCCATATGAGGAGAAGGCATTTGAGTAGCTCGATTATCCGATAGGTCCTGGTTTGGACACCAGATGGGGGCCATGTGTGGCCTAATGGCTGGAAACTTCAGATAGAGTTGGCACACTGCCAACTAGGCTACATGCAAGTGTGGGAAGACATCCCATGACTGACCGCACTGAGGGTAGACAGAGCATTTCCCAAGACAGCCCACTCTCAAGTTACGGGGCCCGCCGTTTGGAGCCCTTGATGATCCTGGATGGCTGTGGGCCATTGCTCTATTCTGTGCCATGGTTCTATCATGTGGCCGGTGGCCTATTTTGGGACCAACCCCTAGTCGGCCTTTTTGGGCGGACTGGGTCGATCACCCAATTGGGTCTAGCTGACTACGACTGGTGGCTATATAAGAGCAAGCCTGTGAAGCCCATTTCATCACTGGCTACAACAACCCTGATTCCTTAGCATCCAGCCTGCGTCCTCTACTGTTTCCAGCATGCCATCGAAGCTTCTCACATAGCAGCACACGGCTGGGAGGTAGCACCATCTATTGTATCAGTTTTACAGTAATCAAATTTTTGATTCTCCATATTATCTGTTTTTCTCTTGCATACGAGATCCTGTTATCTGTTGAGCACAGACGTTGTATTATTTTCTTACATGGTATCAGAGCTTGGGCTCTAGCAAGAAGATTTGGTAGTGTGTTTCTATTTGCGAGCAGATTGTGAGGGATGGCCCAACCCGCAAGACTGCGAATCCCACCGTTCAGTGAAAGCGGAAAGTTGGACGGCTCTAACTATCCACTCTGGAAGTTCAAGATGAAGACCATCCTAAGCGCATAGAGCTTTGGGATATTGCTAGTGGGGTGGACATGAAGCCAGTTCCGCCGAATCCGATCAATGTAGCACAATAGATAGTACCAACTACGGATGAGATTCTCTCGTGGACAAGAAGAAATGTAGATGTGCTGTGTTCTATTGTTTGTAGTATAAGTGACTCTGTCATTGCATTAATTCAACATGTCACCACAGTGGAGGAGGCATGGACGGTCTTGAAAAATCAGTACAAGACCACGAATCAGATGCGGATTCAGAATCTAGAGACTCAACTCACGAACGAGAAACTGTTTGAGTCTGAAACGGTAGAGAAGTTCATCACCAGGGTGAAGAATCTACGCGATTAGATGACTGCGATTGGCATCACAATCACCAGTGAGAATCTAGCACGAAGGTGCATATGGATTCTCCCACCAAAGTATGGCGGTCTTGTAACGGTGCTGAATATATAGAATAGAAATCCGCCCCTCAACTTTGAGGATTTCAGTGCTATGCTTTTGGAGGAGGAGATGCATCAAAAGATAAGGATTGGAGAAGATTCGGCTTTCTCAGCTGGATCAAAGAAAGGTAAGGGTAAGGACTCTGGTAACCCATCTTGTTCTGATGATAAAAAGAGAAAGAAGAAGATCAAGTGCTTCTATTGCAACAAGGTAGGGCACAAGCAGAATGAATGCTGGAAGGAGATTGCAGATGAGAAGAGTGGAGTAAAGAAAGAGTCCAGCAATAGTGCACAGGCAGTACCAGTAGAGCTGTTCATAGCAATTGAGGAGATTTGCATGGAGACAGTTCATGTACCTGCAGATGAGCCTTGGATTATTGACAGTGGTGCATCGCGCCACATGACCAGTCGAAAGGATTGGTATACCTCTCTACATCCGGTAGGGAATGACATCCTGCTAGCAATCGGCAATGATGCAAAATGTCCAGCAAAAGGAAAAGGTACGATTGCTCTCAAGTCATAAGGTGTTGTAAAATAGTTGTCCATGTTCTTTATGTGCCAGATATCAAGAGGAACTTGTTGTCCATTTCTGTGATCACGGATCGAGACCTCAAAGTTCACTTCGATAAGAATGGTGCACAGATTTTGGATCTTCAAGGGAAGGTCATTGGTAAAGGTACATAGCACAACAACATCTACGAACACTCAGCTTTCAGTGCTTTGTGAAGAACACTAAGCTGTGGCATGAGAGGCTTGGTCATCTAAACCTTAGTTATTTAAAGGAGATGCGTAAAAGTGGAATGATTGTAGACCTACCAGAAATTACAGATCTGCCCGATGTATGTGAAGCTTGCATGATGGGCAAGCAGCATTGGCAGCCCTTTCCTAAAGAGGCCAGCAGGGCAAAGTCTCCTCTAGAGCTCGTTCACACGGACCTCTGCAGAAAGATGGAGATGGAAGCTTTGGGTGGTTCCTACTACTTCATGACACTGATCGACGACTATAGTAGAAGGATATGGATATACTTCCTGAAGACTAAAGATGAGGCTTTTAATAAGTTCAAAGAATGGCATGTTATGGTTGAGAAAGAATCAGGGAGGAAGGTGAAGAAGTTGAGATCAAACAGAGGTGGAGAGTTCACATCAAGTGAATTCAAAAGTTATTGCAAAAGTCACGGGATCAAGAGGCAGAAACCCCCGCCACATACACCATAGCAAAATGGAGTAGCAGAGCGCAAGATGCGCGTCATCTGCGAAATGGGCAAGAGTATGTTGAAAGGGAAAGATTTGCCGAAGACTTTCTGGGCCGAATCATGTAACACGGCAGTTTACATTCTGAATCGTAGCTACACAAAGGCTGTGAACGGGATGACTCCACTACAGGACTTTTCTGGTAAGAAACCTTTAGCTGCAAATTTCAGAGTTTTTGGATGTGACTATTTTGTGCATGTCCCTGATGCTAACAGGACCAAATGGGAACCGAAGAGCCGAAAGTGTATTTTCTTGGGCTACAGTGAAGAGGCGAAGGGTTACCATCTCTATAATCCTATTACCAAGAAGGTAATAGTAAGTCGTGATGTGGTCTTCTCAGAACAACTGCATCAATTGGAGGAGGATGCTTCCTTCCTAGACAACCAGGACTAGGATATCCATCCAGTACAACCACCAATAGCAGACCTCCCCCAACGGTGCTTGGGAGGATTCAAGGTAAAGAAGAGGTAGAAGAGCCTACAGAACCATAATGGCAATGGCCATTCCCGAAGTGGGTAAAGCGGCTTTTGGATGGCAGAGAACCTCCAGCCATTGAGGAGGAACCATCCGAACACCACCGGTCCAAGAGATTAGAGGAGCAAAGAAGGGCATAGGAACACTTGGTCAACTATGATTTGATGACAGAGGTGATCCATGCTAAAGAACCCAAGTGTCTTGAAGAGGCACAGGGTGATGATAGGTGGATGGAGGCTATGTAGTCGGAGTATGGCTCCATAATGAAGAATAACACTTGGAACCTTGTGGATCGACCACCAAAACGCAAGGTAATTGGCACCAAGTGGTGGGTGTACAAGACCAAGTATAAGTCCAACAGCACGTTGGATAAGTACAAGGCTTGGCTCGTGGCAAAAGGATTCGCACAGATACATGGTTTTGATTATCAGGATACTTTTGCTCCCACAGCTCGACTAACCACAATTCACAGTGTTTTGGCTTTAGCAGCCCAGGGAAGTTGGCTCGTGTTTTAGATGGATGTAAAATCTGCCTTTCTGAATGGAGATCTCAAGGAGGAGGTATGCATGGAACAACCACCAGGTTCTGTGATCCCCGGTTCAGTGATCCCCCGGTTCATAACGTAAAGTCTGTAAATTGAAGAAGGCACTTTACGGGCTGAAACAGGCCCCACAAGCATGGTACCAGTGGATTGATGCCTACCTTTTGCAAAATGGGTTTAGGAGGAGCCCATCTGATGCAAATTTATATAACTACAGAGAAGGAGGCAAGTGTATGATCGTGGTCCTTTATGTGGATGACCTTGTCATAACAGGGAACCATGAAGAGAAGATCTCATAGACAAAGCATTTGCTAGGAAGAGAGTTTGAAATGATAGACCTCAGACTGATGCATTTTTGTTTGGGGATGGATTTTTGTTTGGGGAAGAGAGTTTGAAATGATAGACCTCAGACTGATGCATTCAACTATGCTTTGATGACAGAGGTGATCCGTGCTAAAGAACCCAAGTGTCTTGAAGAGGCACAGGGTGATGATAGGTGGATGGAGGCTATGCAGTCGGAGTATGGCTCCATAATGAAGAATAACACTTGGAACCTTGTGGATCGACCACCAAAACGCAAGGTAATTGGCACCAAGTGGGTGTACAAGACCAAGTATAAGTCCAATAGCACGTTGGATAAGTACAAGGCTTGGCTCGTGGCAAAAGGATTCGCACAGATACATGGTTTTGATTATCAGGATACTTTTGCTCCCACAGCTCGACTAACCACAATTCACAGTGTTTTGGCTTTAGTAGCCCAGGGAAGTTGGCTCGTGTTTTAGATGGATGTAAAATCTGCTTTTCTAAATGGAGATCTCAAGGAGGAGGTATGCATGGAACAACCACCAGGTTCTGTGATCCCCAGTTCATAACATAAAGTCTGTAAACTGAAGAAGGCACTTTATGGGCTGAAACAGGCCCCACAAGCATGGTACCAGTGGATTGATGCCTACCTTTTGCAAAACGGGTTTAGGAGGAGCCCATCTGATGCAAATTTATATAACTACAGAGAAGGAGGCAAGTGTATGATCGTGGTCCTTTATGTGGATGACCTTGTCATAACAGGGAACCATGAAGAGAAGATCTCACAGACAAAGGATTTGCTAGGAAGAGAGTTTGAAATGATAGACCTCAGACTGATGCATTTTTGTTTGGGGATTAAAGTTTGGCAAGAGCCAAAACAAATCATCTCACAACTGAAGTATGCTGGAGACATACTGAAGGCATTTGAATGGCTGAGTGCAAGATAGTTGGCACCCCTATGGAGGTTGACGTGAAGCTCTCAAACGAGGATTCATCACCACTGGTGGATGAAGCGAAGTACAGAAGGCTTGTGGGCAGCTTGATTTACTTGTGCAACACGTGGCTAGACATCAGCTTTGCGACAAGTGTACTAAGCAGGTTTTCCAAGAAGCCCCGGGAGAACCATTGGAGGGCAGGGATGCGAGTGCTGAAATACATCAAAGGCACACTTGATTATGGCATCACCTATACCAAGGGCAACATCTTGACCGGATTTTGTGACTCGGATTGGGTAGGAGATGTGGACAGCAGGAGATCAGTGAGAGGTTACTGTTTCTCACTTGGATCTAGAGCTGTGTCATGGGTCAGCAAGAAGTAACCCACAGTTGCTCTTTCTTCTACCAAGGCTGAGTACAAATTAGCATGTTTTGCTTCTTGTGAGGCAATGTGGTTGAGATAGAGATAGAGATAGAGATGGAGATGGAGATGGAGATAGAGATGGAGATGGAGATGGAGATGGAGATGGAGATAGAGATGGAGATGGAGATGGAGGTAGAGATGGAGATGGAGATGGAGATGGAGATAGAGCTAGAGATAGAGATAGAGATAGAGATAGAGATAGAGATAGAGATAGAGATGGAGATAGAGGATAGAGGATAGAGATAGAGATAGAGATAGTAGAGATAGAGATAGAGATAGAGATAGAGATAGAGATTGAGATTGAGATTGAGATTGAGATTGAGATAGAGATAGACATAGACATAGACATAGAGATAGAGATAGACATAGACATAGACATAGAGATAGAGATAGACATAGACATAAAGATAGAGATGGCGGTGGCGATGGCGATGGCAATGGCGATGGTGATGGAGATGGAGATAGAGATGGAGATAGAGATAGAGATAGAGGGGAGATAGAGATGGAGATAGAGATAGAGATAGAGATAGAGATAGAGATAGACATAGACATAGACATAAAGATAGAGATGGCGGTGGTGATGGCGATGGAGATAGAGATGGAGATAGAGATGGAGATAGAGATAGAGATAGAGATAGAGACAGAGATAGAGATAGAAAGAAAGAAAGAAAGAAATGTAAGAAAACAATACAACATCTGTGCTCAACAGATAACAGGATCTCATATGCAACAGAGAACAACAGATAGTATGGAGAATAAAAAATTTGATTATTGTAAAACTGATACAATAGATAGCACTGCCTCCTAGCCATGTGCTCCTATGTGAGAAGCTTTGATGGCATGCTAGAAATAGTAGAGGACGGAGGTTGGATGCTAAGGAATCAGGGTTGCTGTAGCTAGTAATGAAATGGGCTTCACGAGCTTGCTCTTATATAGCCACCAGTTGTAGTCAGTTAGACCCAATTGGGTGACCGACCCAGTCCGCCCAGAACGGTCGATTGGGGGTCGGTCTCAAAATAGGCCACCGACCACACGATAGAACTATGGCACATAATAGAGCAACTAACCTATAGTTACCATTTGGCCCACAGCCATCCAAGATCATTTAGGGCTCCAAACAAGCCCGGCAACTCGAGAGTGGGCTGCCCTGGGAAATGCTCCATCTACCCTCAGTGCGGTCAGTCATGGGATGTCTTCCCGCACTTGCATGTAGCCTATTGGTAGTGTGCCAACTCTATCTGAAGCCGTCCAGCCATCAGGCCACACATGGCCCCCATCTAGTGTCCAAACCAAGATGTACCGGATAACCGAGCTACTCATCCCCTAAAATCCTCCTCGCCCGATCCATACATCTCAGCATCAATGCTAAGGGAACAAGGGTTCCCGCTCACATCCAAAGGGTCCCTCAAGTTGATGGAAAGCATCCAGAAATGTACAGTAAGACTCAGTTCCCAAAGTTGGAGGGGAAGGGAAGATGTACCTCTTACTGCAATTAATTCTCCATATGGGCACGTTAGGAAATTTCAAGTTCCTATCCTTTGCCATCAATTAACTCTCCAAATTCCTATCACATCCTGAGGTTCTAGTCACATACAATGTCTTTAGGTTATACTATCCATCTCCCCACATCCATGGGGAGTGTCAATGGAAGTGTTAAATCCATGCCCATCATTACAACTCAGAATATCATTTCTAGCATACTCTATAATCCATAAAGGATGTACAATGTCCATCTCCCACCACAATCCAACATAATCATGAAAGGCCTCCATCCCTCTTGCGACTACGGGGATGGCTCATAAGCATTAAAGGTCTCTAGTTCATATGTACTGTAGCTTAAAAGGCCTAATCCAAAAAACACCAAAATGAGTTGTATCAAAAAAATCCATAGGTCTGACACATAGGGGGGGTCAATTAGAGCCCATACCTCCTCCAAGCTATGGGAGTCTACCAGTTATAGGCACATCCAAAGGTTTACCATGGTCTCCAAGGGGATGGATGTGTGTGTGCATGTGGCCCATGTATAGTCATGTGACTACTAGTAGCGCATTAGATGGACTTAGTGGTCTTTACACACCCTAGAATCACAAGGGTCCCCAAGGGGAGGAGAGAGAGAGAGAGAGAGAGAGAGAGAGAGAGAGAGAGAGAGAGTGTGTGTGTGTGTGAGGTTTAAAGGAATCCCCCATGTGAATAGGTAGTGGTTTTGGAACTAATATTGTAAGTGAAATTTTTTATTGCGTTTCATGATACTATATTAGAGCAAAACATGAGATATACAAGAATGTAAAAAACCAAATTAGTAATCACAAACCCTAGGTTGGGGTGATGACAAGCAAGGAGAACACTGAAAATATTGATCTCATTGGCGCTACACTCAAAATGTATTCCAATGCTGAGGATTGTTACATGCATCCACGAAGAGAAGGTGGTGTTAGAACAAACAAAACTTCTAGCTTGGGATTGTAGGTGTCATATACCTCGACTACTTGTTATCATAGTCGGGAATACAAACTTGAAAATAAACTTTGGCTATAAAACTAGAAGGAGAAATTAGGGCGCTCATTTGAGGATAACACTATACTTTGAACTCCTTTTAGGGAGAAGAGAAGTGGAGGGGATTTTCTAATATTTATCAATTTTAGTCAATAAAAAAACATTGTGCTGTACTTTTAACATAGAGAGCATCAATTTATCTAAGGGTCCTTTTCTTTGGTGATGATAGGATATAGTAGGACATTTATTTTAGATTGCGTGTTTAGAGATTGTGTACTTGCAAAAAAAACAAGAAACACTCGAAAACTACATAAACATTGGTAGTTAATTTAAGAATGATGGTGCCAAGTTCCTAAATTAAAAAAAATGAAGAATAATGATAATGAACGTGTTCATTGATAAATCATGTAATCTTTCGATAGTTATCCATGAGTGAAGATTTGGATCTTAAAATTTTGAATAAGAAGGTGTTATTATTGAACTTAGTAATCAAATTGCTTCTTATTTACAACACAAGGTAAATGATGAAAATGATGATCAATTGGTTAGGGATACATGAGTTTAGAGGAATCTATAAGATAATTACTGAGAAAAATAAAGGAGGTTGTAAGAGAGCTCGAGCTATAGAAAGGGAGTCATCCAATGACAAAATAAAGAGGGTAATTACAATGTCGACAATCACACAACTCACCCTGGTTCCAAGTGTGTGGTGTTCCTACGGAAGGAATTGTAAGTCATTCAATGCAAGTAGCACCTAGTTTGGATGCATAACTATTATGGAATATGTAAGGCAAACTAGCAAAACCAAATACAAGAAGAAGTTCAATGCTTTTGAGTAGGCAAGCACCCTTTCATTCATATTGCATTGAAGGAGACTGCAAATGGACCATGGATGCCAGATGGCCTCAAGGAGAGGCTACGAGTATAATATACTCAAGTCATTAGTTCAACAAACTAGCAGGAGCCGAATAAAAAACGTGAGACTTTTTTGAACTAACAAGTTTGCCCTATAAACAACTTCAATTATACATCCGGGTTGAGCCAAAGATCAACTTAAATACTTGGCTAAGCTAAAGAAAGGCAAGTAACCCACCTAGTCAATATGGGAGGAGCAGTTGAAACTGAAGGGGTATTGCACGTTTTTGCATGAGGGAGTGCCTTAGCACACAATTATAGAGAGCACAATCTCCTTTTAAAATGAACCAAATCCTATCAATATTCTAACAAGGGTCCTCTTGCCTAGACTTAGTAGCATAGGGGGTACTAATTAAATGAGTATTTTGGATGCCTTCCACAATTTGGAGCCAACTAAAATTTTAGAGAAATTGAGCACTCAATCCTCCTTAACATCACTGAATGCCTTTGGGACTGTGCCTTTACTTGTGGTGGTCCTATGGATGCCACGTATTAGTCCTTCTAGGTGTATCATTTGGGATTTAGTTCTCAACTAATAGTGCCTTTAGACAGTGACTTAAATTAATGCAGGCCCAAAATATTGTTGCAGAGGATTGCCTAAGTTCAAGGTTGCAGAAATGCATAAGGTATGTGAAGCCTGTCAATTTGGAAAAGAGGCAAGGAAACCATTTCCTAGACATGTTCAAGAGAGTAAGAGGCCATTGGAATTAATCCACTCTAATGTGTGGACTACTAAAGCTGCATCTATTGGAGGCTGTCATTATTTTGTCACTTTTATTGATGACTACAACAGAAAAGTTTGGGTGTATTTTATGAAAAAGAAAAGTGATGTGTTTGGGCATTTCAAAGCTTTTAAAGCTATGGTTGAGAAAGAAACAGGCCTGCAAATAAAATGCCTAAGGTCAGATGGAGGGGGAGAGTACCTCTCAAATGAGTTTGCAAGGTTCCTGCAGGAGCGTGGCATAAAGCAGCAGTTTTCATGCAGTCATACAACAAAATGGACTTGCAGAAAGGAAAAACAGGCATATTGGAGAGGTATCTCGTGCCATGCTCAATGGAAAAGACTTGCCAGATTATTATTGGGCTAAAGCAGTTGCTACAGTAGTCTACATAATGAACAGGACTCCCAGTGCAGTAATACATGGCATGACGCTATAGGAGAGGTATACTGGTAGGAAACCAGATATTTCTCATTTGAAAGTTTTTCGTTGCATTGCCTATGTTCATGTGCTAGATGAGTTGAGATCCAAGTTGGATCCAAAATGCATCTTTATTGGTTATTCTTTGCAACATAAAGAGTATGATGCTATAACCCTTTTACTCATAACTTTACAATGAGCAGAGATGTTTTTGATGAGATGAGCAGCTGATACAAACCAGTAAATGTGATTGATGATGTAGACGCACAAAATGGTAATGTTGCACAGAATTCACAGCAGCAATCACAAAATATTAGTGGACCTGTAGTGTCCTCTAGGTGTGGTTCACATCCTTCACCATGGACAGGCAGATTGAGATCAGGAGAATCTCCACAAAGCAATGCAGATAGTGGTATGCAAGTATCACGAAAGGGAAAAGAGAAAGTAGATCAGCCCATGGTTGATGTGAATGCATGTCACTCTTATGTGGATGGTGAATCCACTGGCTCAGAATAGATGATGAGTTGGATATTCCTTCTATTGTTACACCTGGAGTAAGGAAGACAAGGGATGTTTTGAGAGCACTTGGTAGTGAGCCTATTTTGTGTAGGTCTATTGAAGTTAAGTATCCTATGGATAGGCTAAAAGATGATGGATTTATAGCCATTCACTATGCCTATATGGTCAAAGTGATACATGAACCAGAACCCACTTCTTTTGAGCAAGCCATGGGAAAAGAAAAATGGGAGAAAGCCATGGATGAAGAAATGGATGCCTTGGAAGCAAATGCTACATGGGAATTGGTGCCTTTGCTTAAAGACAAGAATGCAATTGGTTGCAAGTGGGTTTATAAGATGAAGCACAATGCAGATGGTTCTGTGAGCAGATACAAGGCAAGATTAGTTGTCAAGGGGTATGCACAGACATATGGCATTGATTATGAAGAAACATTCAGTTTGGTTGCAAGGATGGCAACTATAAGTGCAGTCATTGCTACGGCTGCATCAAAGGCATGGTCTTTACATAAGATGTATGTAAAGAATGCCTTCTTGCATGGTGATTTGCAAGAAGAAGTCTATATGGAGCAGCCACCAGGTTATGTGCATGCTATTCATCCTGAGTTTGTTTGCAGGTTGAAGAAAGCCTTGTTTGGCTTGAAGTAAGCACCCAGAGCATGGTCTGACAAGATAGGACAGTATCTTGTCACTATTGGCTTTTAGATTTCCAAGGCAGATTTCTCCCTTTATGTGAGAAAAACAGAGAAAGGCATTATGCTGCTTGAAGATATCCTTCATGTGAAAATGCTATTGAAGCAGAAGTTTAAGATGAAGGATTTGGGAGAGCTGTGTTATTTCTTGGGCATTGAGGTGATTAGATCCACAAGTGGGATATGGCTCTTGCAGCGGTAGTATGGATTGGACATGCTGTCCAAATATGGGATGACAGGCTGTAAGCCTATTTTACTTCCTTTGGAGTAGAATGTGAAGTTGAGCGTAGATGTAGGGGAGCTATTGGAAGACCCTACTATGTACAGATGCATAGCAGGAAGTTTGATTTATATGACTATTACCAGGCCAGATTTGTGCTATGCTATTGGGTTGGTAAGTCAGTTTATGCAGGCTCCAAGGAAACCGCATTTGGATGCAGCTAGATGCATACTGAGGTATGTGAAGTCCACATTGCAGTATGGACCATTTTATGAGATGGGTTCAGATAACAATTGCATGGATACACTGATGCTGAATGGGCTGGTAGTATTTTTGATAGACGATCTACCAGTGGATATGTGTTTTCTTTTGGGAGTGATGCAGTCACTTGGAGCAGCAAGAAACAGCCTACAGTTGCCTTGTCGAGCACAGAGGCTGAATACAGGGGTGCATCAATGGCTGCATGTGAGGCAGCTTGGTTGCATAAGCTACTTTATGATATGCATCAGAGATGGGCCAGTTGTCATTTATTGTGACAACATGAGCAGTATACACTTGGCACATAATCAATCTATGATGCTAGAACAAAGCACATTGAGGTGGATTATCACTATGTGCGGGAGAAGGTTCTAGTAGGTTTTATTGATCTAGTTTATGTGAGCACAGAGGATTAGGTAGCTGACATATTCACGAAGGCATTGGGCACAGAGAAGCTACGCAAATTAAAGCGATACGTGAGCTGGGTTCAGAACGGCTTGAGGGGGAGTGTTGAGAAATCAAGCTTCACTCGTGATATGCCAGGGTGACCATTGTGCATTTATGTCACCGACTTGTTAGTTGCAGATGCGATTGGTACACCGCCCATGAATAATAGTTGGATGATAGGTATCTATATGTACTCTAGTTAGTGGCTCAGTTAGTATGCCACCTAGGTTAGCTGAGTTTGGTTTGAGACCCACATATAGGGTTCACCTATTCCTTTTGTACTAAGAGAGATTCTTTTGGCTTTTATAACTAAGAAGAGGAAAATTGTTTTCAGCCTCCACCTTTGTGTGTATTCCCCCATTGTGTATGTGAGAAAGCTGCAAGTGAGACTCCTTACTTCTCTCCCACTCTCTTCACATTTGGTCCTCTCACCCGACCCAAAAATTAACCATTTAGCCTAAGTAAGACGGTTTCCTACCACAAATTAATCGTTTAACCTATGTAAGAAGGTTACCTGCCTTGCCCTTCGCTCTCTTGCTTGTACATTCTCCTGCCTGCATGAAAAATCTGCCTTGCCACTGAATAAATCTGGTTGCCCCCCTCTTCTTTCCTCTCCATAGCCCTCTTCTTTCCTCTCCCTCCCTCCCTTTTCCTCTTCTTTCCTCTCCTTTGCTATGACTCCACCTAGTTCTGGTTCTCCCTTCCCCTTCCAAAACAAGTCACTTGCCCTACCAGCCTTCCTACATGGCACCCATTATTTTACTTGGTTCTCTATGCTTCTTTTCCTTCCTCCTACCCTCCCCTCCTACATAAAGGTCCACTATCAGTGGAGGGTAAAACTCTGCCATTCGATTTGTACCAAATTTCTACAAGGAAATTCACCCGCTAACCCTACCCTAACCGAACCTAATGCTACTGCTAACCACTAACCATAGTCAGTGACCTAACCTACAACTCCTAACCCAAACTAACTAAATTTGAATAAGCCAAAGCTACATACTGAAAAAATAAACCAAAATAACATACTCAAAAAATAAAATTATGCAAACCTATAACTAAAAACAACAATTATAGGACAAATTCACAAAAAACGATCACCGTCAAAAACATTTCAATACAATTCTCCAATGCCAATGCCTTGGCACCCTGCGACGGCCAGCTGTCCGCAATAAAATTCAGATTACTACTCTCAAAATGATAAAGCAACTCTAAAACCTTAGCCAAACCCTCCGACATCCCAACAGACACCTTCAATGAATGTAGACCTCTATTTAAAAACACCTTCGAACTTGTCGAACAAAATCAACATTTGAAGCAACGTTTACATCTCCAACAGCATTACGCTAAATACCAGCCCCATTCCAACCAAAGCTGTAATAGAACTTCCCCCAAAAACAACACGATTATTCATTGAAGAAGAAACCTTCACTAAACTCTCTCTCTCTCTCTCTCTCTAGCAACTCCTACCCAATCCCCCTCGTACATGACATTCAAACTAGTTTTGTAAAAGGCAAGAGTGTCTTTGATAAAATTTCCACGTCATTATGTCAAGAAATTGGGATGGGCCAAGGATCCCTTGGCCATTCTTTTGTTTGCCTAATTTTGCTATCTTTTCATGGTTGTGGCTATGAGTCACTTTCTCTACTTGTAGACTTAGATCATTGGTGTTCATCTTCCTTTTTGGAATGATGAAGAAGTCCTAGATATCAAGCTTGTGGATCACACATTTGTATTTCTAGAGGCCTTTCTCAAGGACTTGTATTGTCTCAAAGCTGTCCTAGAGAGGATTTAATATATCTTTGTTAGTAGGGGCACTCATCAATTGGCACAAATTTGCTAGATTTTAGGTTAATGTTGTAGACATAGTAGGGTGGGGAACTGATCTTTTCCTTTTATAGATAGAGAGTGGTACTATTATTAGATACCTAGGTTGTTAGACAAGCATGGGTTGTTAAGCAGGCAAGCATGGGTATCACCTCCACCTAGATAGAGAGTGGTACTATTGTTGAATACCTAGGTTGTTAGGCAGGCATGGATATCACACCCACCTAGTATTTGCATGAGGGTGGACTTAATATCATTGATCATAACATCTAGGGGGGAGCCTTGTTAGGCAAGTTGGTTGTTAGAGGACTCCTTGTAGGTAATGAGCCTTAGATTCATATGTATAGTCCCTATAGAGATTACAGACTACTGGATGGATCATCATGGATGCACTCATTAGACTTCCCTCATCCCCCCTCTTGGAAATTGTTATTAGAGCCTAGTGCCATATCGGATCACCCACACTCAATCATATTTTAGATAGCCCATTGTGTGGAACAATCATTTTGTTGATGACTTAGGACATCCAATTGTCTTTTCAAGGTACAAGTAATGGACCAGATGGGGGAGAGGGCCCACATAGTCTATTGGGGCATGGAGAGCCTTCACCTCATTGCCCATATTGGAGGATCACTCTATCACTCAAGGTCCACAAAGTACTTGTGTACCAACCGTCTACATGTAACCATCACTGTGTAGCATAGCAATACAATCAAATAGGACACTACCTTATAAAGGGAGCTCAACAAGCCCCTTGACTCCATAGACAATAGCAATAATAGTGGAGGTTATCCCTTCAATTTTTTGGTTCAAAGTGCCTAGTGTTGAAGTGTCAGATCTCACGATAGAGCATATGGTAAGGTGGACATCATTGACTAGCCACTCCATGGTCAGCTCCAAGATTTGGTTCTTATAGTTTTCAAAATGTGCGTGAGAAAATATTGGTTAATTACCAATAGTTTAAGTATGGTGTCTAGTGGTTGAGTGAGTTATTGAGACCCTAGATCAAGAAGGCTATGATGCGTTGAGGGGTTTAATGTATGGAGAGACGTATCCCTCTTCTAGCTCCTCATCATTTGATTCAAATGTGCCTCAAAGTCTATAGAGCCTTCAAGAATCTTGGATGGGCCAATTTCCTAGGATCTTGAGGCTTGGTGTTTCACAATTAAGGCTTGATATGTGAGGTTTTGGAAAGAGAACACTTTGTCTAGTTGTGATTACTCTAAGATAGAGTGTAAACTTTAATCTGCGGATGATAATTTTATAGAGAGTATGACAATCGATGTTTTAGAGGTTGTAGTTGTTTAATCATATATGGGCTAGCCAATTGGGTGATCTTGATTTGACCTATCTAGATTTTTCTATTTTGGAAGTATGGGATTTTGATCTTTCAAATGATGAGTGGTTTAGCATCATGGTCATCATCCTCTTCTCTTGTTTCTTCGTTAGTGTTGGTAGTTAACTCCAAACATGTCAAGAGATTCAGGGACATATTCAAGGTCAACCATCATTGGGTATTGAATCAACTCAGAGGTTAGTACCATTTGGACTGGTGAGGCATTAGTGTGGGAGTAAATATCTTCAATGTGATCATGAGTCCAAATGGAGGGTAGATTCCTTGATGGATTTTATCAAGCCACATGGGAAAACTTGGCACTACAGATTCATATATAACTATAGGAATTGGAGGTTTGGTTGAAGGTACTAAAGAAAGCATGCAAAAAGAGGCCTAAATTTAAGAATTAAAAAAAAAATATTGATATTTACATAATTCTAAAAAACTCAATACATGGTCCTTATGGTTTTCTAACATTGACAAAAGGACTTCCACATGTTATATGCAATGAATATTATGGAAAGACATACACCAATTGATCAAATGTAGAAATGTAAGTGTAACAGTTCCATAGTTTTAAGTGAACAAACCCAATCACCTTATGTCTACAAAAGTGAGTAGTCATAAGGAAGTCTAATCGTGATCATGTAGATTGTGGAGCTAAGGATTTGATTGACCACTACAAAGATTATTTTCCATTGACCTCCCTTTTTGTCTTGTATGTCATGATTTGTATGAACTAGTAGTAGATACCTTGCTATAATGCTATGCACTACCCGCATGTGGTCACGTGGTCTAAACTATCTTGCCTAGGTCTTGATTACACGTATACGAAATTTGTATAGTTAAAAAATTTTGATTATTGATTACATTGTGATCTTGTCATCTACTATACATGTGTGGTTTCGATGATGGGATATGACTACTATTTGCCAAGGCTTTCTTGCCTTTGTAAAAAATCGGCATATTGCGGGCTCTTGTATAGAATACTATACTTACTGAATGGATGTTTCATTATGTAGATATTTGAATCTCAATGCATGATTGATAAGGGCTAACTATAAGAAGTAGAGACCATTTACTAGCTACTGTAATTTGTGAGGTTGTCACCCCCTCTACCCACTAAATTCTTGGTTTGCATAGACTTTTTTTTAAAAATGATGATGGCCATTGTTCTTGAAGTGTTTTTCTCTACCTACAGTGCGTACAAGTACATACCTACTACCAGCTTATTGTGAGTTACTATTTGCCTTGTGCAAAACTTTACAAAATCTATGCAAATATAATGTTGGCTTGGCTTGTATTAATACTATACTGGATGAACACTTGAATCTTTGATTAGAGGTTTGAGAAACTACATCTGATATACTTGTTTGATGAATATTGGTCATCTGTTTCTATAGCACTATATGTTATGCTCAAAGTACATAGCTTGGATAAACAATACCTGAGTAATATGGTGACTACTCCCAGTTTGCTAACATGCATATTTTTTACTTTATACATTTGCTATAATTGCATGTAGTGGATGGTTTTTAAAATTTTTTTGCATCTATACACTTTGGTTTGGCTACGATTGTCTTTTCATAAGATAGGGATTAGTCTTCATGGATAATAGTTGCATAGGAGGAGCTTCATAAGATAGGAATTAGTGTTCATGTGGATAATTGTTGCTTAGGAGGAGCTTTCTCACACAATAGAGGTCAAGCAGACAAAATACTTGATCACTATGATCATAAATGTAGGTATTCTGACATATAAAGATAGCTTAGAGATATTCTTGACTCATTACTATGACTTGATATCGTGGGAATGGTGTATACAGTGAATACCTTGGACCTTAGGCTCAGTGCACATGTAACAAAAAAGCGCAATTGGTGCCAATTCGAGATTTTGTTCACATTCCTAAATGCCTCTACTCATTTGAAGCATTTAAGGGAGGTCTCACTCATTTGAAAAAGAGGTGTAAGTTTATGCACTGACTTCTCACAATGAGTGATGGGTAATCTTGATTGGCCTACCCATCTAAGTCTGTACCAGCTTTTGAGCATTGAAGGCATTGTAATCCGTGGCCAGGACTAGATGTCAGCTTTCTATTGGCTCTATGGGAAATGATACTCTAGTGGTAGAAATGGCACCCTCCATTTTGGAGTTGCAGGTTTTAGAATCAACCATGCTTCATCTCCGTCTCAAAAAATGTGCCAACATCCAAAATCCTCCACTAGCTACACATCTTAGGCCTCGTCTACACTAACTCTTACTTTTGGCAATACTCACACATCATTATAGAATCTTTTAAATTGTATATTTTGCACAATGATGGTCAAGGTCTAAGATGTACCTTTCCAAAGGATATGATAGAGCCATTGCACTTGTTAGTAATAAATAACTTGTTTATCTATCTTAAAACATAGAGGTTGTCCTTCTTACTATGGAATACGTGGAGGCAAGTGACAAAAATATTGACATGTTTTAAGAAGTACTAGTGGCTAAGATTTTTATATTTGACTTGTTTTTATATTGATAAACTTTTTTAATAATGTGACCTCGATAAGAGTCCCACGATAGAAGGTGTTTTTTTTTAACATGCCTTCTTCGGGGATGGATGTAGGTGAGGGGAGCTCCTTAAGTATCACCATCATTCCTTAGCTATATATGCTAGATTGCACCTTCAAAGTGTATGAGCTACGTTGAGTCTTGCCTTTTCTATGTTTTGTGTAAACATTTGTCTATATAGAGTGCTATAAAGAAAAGGGTTAGATGCCCTAACCCTAAATGGGTTTGTATATATTCTACATTTTCAACTAAATCTAGTTTACAGTCAGTCATTTGTGGTGTGCTCTCTACTCGCTCTCTAGCTATGCCATCTCTCCTCATCTCCACTCTTCTCCTCTCCCCTTTCATATTTTGTCATGGTATCAGAGCTCCCTTGCCTTCCGCTAAGGCATTGAGATCATTGTGAGAGAGATTGAGAGTTCTTGAGTGTCTCTACCATTGAGGGAATTTCCGTCTACACTTTCATGAGAGATTATCGTTCTTCTTAGGGAGACACATTCATGTTCATGCCTCTTGAGTGATAGTTGAGGTTCTCATTGAGAGATCTCATTTGTGTGAGGAATAGAGGACTTTGAGAGATTTTAATTTGTGAGAAGAAAGAGCCTCCATCTCATAGAGAAAGAGAGACTAGCTAAGGACCTAATCGACTACCTGCTGCGACAAGCACTAAGCACAAAGGCTCATCGACTCCTACCATCTTAGCCACCTCCTACGTGCGGCTCCTGGCTCCTGGCTCCATCTGTGTAGTAGCGCTTTGCAGCAAGCTCCGCTACTACAACAACATAGGCTCCCAACTGGCTCATCAACGGCAGTCGTCCATGAACGTCTAGCTCAGCAAACCCCTACAACGAGCAGCGCCCTACATACAAGCATGCCCAATCGGCTCCTGTGCAACAAAGAGCGGTGGCTCCCTTTTCCATCAACTGAGGCTTCCAATGCCTATGTCTCCAACAGTCTGTGACCTCTCGTGTCCCAGTCTGCAGACCTCAGCACTAAACGCATCCTAAACGACTAGCTGTAGCGACTCTCTCCAACAGTGATTACTCCGTGACCACCGAGCTTCCATAGCTCCTAGCAACACCACCTCGTATCCCACGTGCATCAACGACTAGCCAATAGCCACTAAGCTCCCAACTTCGACGCCCACACTCCATAGTCGACCTCCAACTCCAAGGACGATCTGTATGAATGTCTTTCAGAATCCTCCTCCTTGATCAGTCTCTTCTGCAAAATCTGAGCTCTTCTTTTCAATCCTCCATTTATCCATCATCCTCCTCCTTCCTGAGCTTTGTAAAGTCCGTCTCCCCAGCCTGCTGTTAGTGTATCAAGCCTCCGCCATCGCCATTATAAGCTAGCGCCTCCTGCATGCCTAGAATGTCTGAAGACTCTCCAATAGCAAACGGTGACCTCAATGTCCATAGCTAGCTTCACGAATCTACAGGAGCTCCATGGCTTAAGGAGCCTAAAGCTCACGGGCCGGCTTCCAACGACCTGCAACAAAGCATCTCCACCGAATGGTTGGCTATCACCTCACAGATGGAGCGGACGGAATCACGTAACTGAACAGACGGAATCCCCCCACAGATGAAATCGACGGACATAATCTCCCACTCATTGGAGAGTGACACATGGCAGGGTAAAACCATCCTTGGGGCTTGGCCACAAAATTGACACGTGGCACTCCACAAACCCGTACGTGGGTTGCAGTTGACTCAGGGATGTGGATAGGGTTGGTCAAGCCAACCCCCGGTCAATGAAACTTGGTCCCAGGTGGTACCCTTATCTACAACGCCACATCAGCACTCTTATCTGATTGCCATGTAAGCAATGCCACGTTAGCAACCAATCAGGCCCACCTCATTACCATGTGGCACGACTACCACATCATCATCTACCACATCATCACTCCAGCTCGATAGCCACATCATCAGCTAAATCATCACAGCCACATCATTTGTTGACTAGTCAAAGTGCCACATCATCCTTTGACCAATCAACTTGCTACCTCAAAAGTGCCACGTGGTAGTCTCTTGCAAGCACACAATCACTTTGTAGGCACACTGCATGTGCACGTGTCTGCCACCTCACTCAGTGCTCCATAGGCACAATCCCTTGGCAGACACACCCCTGCATGTGACCTTGAGTGCCACATCATCATTGAGCACTTTACACCCTTTTTGCCCCTCCATCTAGATCAAGTCGTATCTCTTGATCCAGAAAGAATTTGAGGGCACTCGAAAAAGAAAAATTGCTCGATTTTTTGTGCTCTACGCGCTCGTCACGTCATGCGCATATTTTCGATGCAAGTATCACTCACTTTTGAGCCTCGTCGGACAAATCCACTTCCTACATGCATCTGACCCAGGACATAAAAAGAACCAAAGAAAAGAAATTATTTACTGTTCTTTCATCGATCGACGGTTGGTATAGATCTAGATCAGAGTAGACTAGATCACCATAGAGGAGACGCTTTGAATTTCTCCAAGTTGGCAATCTAAGCCATGCTCGAAATTCCTGACTAGTTCCTACAGTCCCCCTATGCTCACATACGGTTTCACATCATCACATTACCTGAAACCAGGTTCAGTGAGCAGACTTTAGAGTGTTCAGAGGCATTGCCGATTGATCAGTGTTTGTAGATAGCACATGATTTGATTTCACACACACATGCCATCGTTGTAAAGACTATTCGGCTATTTCGTGGCATTGTGCACTTTATTTCAGCCTTGTAAAGCCTCTTGGCTATTCCTAACATCATTTGCCACAAGCCTTGTAATTCAGATCGGATTATATATATTGCAGTTCTACCTTCATTCGCAACAATTCAGATTTCGCTTGCCATAGTCAGTGTTTTGCACTTGATTTAGACAGTGATTTTCACGACACTTTGAGTACATTTCTTACACCATGTCTATGACTAGTAACCTCAACCTAGAGGCATTTGCTCAGCTAGACAACTCCAATTACGGCACATGGAAATACCGAATGGAGATCATTCTTGTACTTCAGGACAAATGGGAGTATGTCGATGGATCTACACCTAGACCATTGGATGGTCTAGCCACCAGTAGTAGCTCTACTTCACTTGTTGTCACAACACCAGCAGCGGGATCTACAGTGGGATCTCCAACTACACAAACGATTTTTGCACCTCTAGCAGATCTTGCCATTGCCCAAGCATAGGTAGAATAGGATAAGAAAGATAAGTGTATCAAGCAGAATGTGCAAGATGTCATGCTAGAATAGCTCAACATTGTCAAGACATCAAAAGAAGCATGGGATGTTTGCAGCTCTCTACAAATCCAAGAACACTTCCAGGATTCTCACATTGAGAAACCAAATCAACCAGAGTTTCTGCAACAGTAGCAGCAAATCCGGTCATGCTTACGTACTCAGAACCAAAGACTACAACAACAACTCGCAGCAACAGGAGAGACTATGAACCCCGCAAAAATGGTTCAAGTCATCCTGAATGGACTAGGAGAGGGATATGAGAATTGCCATCCAATGGTGAATTCTGACACTGAAAGAACTTCAGTCAGTCTTACTTGGTGAAGAACTTAGGACTCATGCCATTCATGCATGCAAAGGTCATTCTAATTGATCAAGCATTCATAGCTTTAGACAGAAGTAGAGGTAGAGGCAAAGGCAAAGGCAAAGGTAGATCATTCCAGAGAAGTGGTCATCCATCATCAATGAAGTCATCAGCAAAGTCATAATCAGCATCAGCATCATCCTCAACAACATCAGAATTAGCAAAGAGAAAATCATTCCAATCGAGGAAGATTCCAAGGACAAGGGAATGCATCCACCAATGTGTTAAACATCCAGTGCAACTACTGTCATAAGTTTGGACACTATGAAAGAGATTGCCGCAAGAAGGAATATGACCAAGGCGGACAACAAATCGAGGGAATTTTTAAGGAAAAGGAAATCATCGTGGAGACATCCTAGTCACAGTCATTATGCAAATGAACATGGGAATATGTTTTTTGCAAACAAGGAAATGCAAAAAACTGTTACATTCTATCTAGACACTGATTTCAATTCACAAGAGGATTTCAGCTATTAAGTCAACTAAGCAGATCACGATCCTTGGTACATCGATAGTGCTGCATCATCTCATATGACAAACAAAGTTGTGGTTCACAGAGATGAAAACATTAGAAGGTCGAAAGAATGCCATCTATATAGCAGATAATACACCGAATCCAGTTCAAGGGACATGCATTGTCCCTATGAACTTCACTAGTATGACATTTGATTTCATTAATGACACTTTGCTCTGCTTTTGAGTATCATCAGAAAGGCCAAAATCATATACATACATATGAACAAAAAAACTAATGTTGCATGTGGGATAATTAGTGACACTTTCACTTTGAAGAAAGGTTAATAGCAAAAGGAATTATATTTTACATACTTTACAAAGTTTACAATTGAAACCCTTCATTCAATTGGATCTATTAATTATGATTTCTAAGCCTTAAAGGCATCAATTCATGTTACAATTTTAAATAGGTAACCTCCTACTTAAGGAATGGACTAATTTGTAAAAATTAATAACACAAGATGATATAAAAGTATAAAGATGTCAATGGATTGAAAAATTTATTTTATTAATTAGAATTTTTAAAAGTATTTAGTAAAATAATCTAAATCTTTCTCAATCATTAACGATAAACATTCCAATTCTATATTATAAAAATTTAGGAAGAACAATTAAAAAAAATGATTTATCAAGAATTGTAAAAAACTTGATTGTAATGACACACAAAAGAAATGGAGGAGAAGTCATATTAACCGAATGTATATAAGGTCAATACATCTAGTATAGCAACAGAACTCTAAACATGTAGACCTTGCTCATCTACACGCTTCTCAATATTCTCTTCATCGTGTTGCCCATTAGTTGGGTGAACAATCTCCACTATAGGTTCTTCCTACGTCAACCATGATTATGTAGGCCACAACTTAGTTATGGTGAGGCAAGAAACCAAGAGGGCTCAACAATGCTTGCATCAATGGGAGTTTAGAGAGTGGGGGTCTAGGGACAATCCTAGGCCTAGGGAATAGAATGGAGTGTAAAGGTAATGCCTAAAGAGGCATAGAGGTTCTAAGGTCCATATGGACACATGGCACTCAAGTACGCTCCACGTGGAAAGCATTAGAGGCCAGGGGGAGGATTCTAGAGGGAGCTTGAAGAAGGAGGTCTCAGAGAGAAGACCTCACGGGATGCAAAAAAAAGCTAGTTTTGTATGGATCTGTGGGTAGGTGGTAATTGGCTTATAGCATGGTCATTAGACAACTCGCTAAGAGTTGTAGCAGCAGCAGCAGCAGATCACAGTGCTGTTCCAAGCCCATCTCTGGCCACAAAGTAAGAATTGACATAACGGAGGGACACGAACCTTCCGAGCACATGACTAAAGCAGCTTTGCTTATAGACCAATCTCTGAGGTCTTATGGATTAACATGGAAACATGAGTTGGGTCTCCTTCTCAGCACAATTCCTTGTGAACATCAACATAAGAAATGGGTTGACAGACAACAAGTTGAAATGCAGAGTCAAAAGAGTGGGTTGGAGTGGTGTAATCTTTAGTGAAAATTATGTGGTTGAATGTAGCAAAGAGTGGTGAACAAGTGCACACACATGAAGCATAGTTATATGTCTCCAACTCATTTTCATAGTGACCTCTTATGCACAGATGACTCTTGGTTTGCTTGCATCATGCGATAATTGCTTTGATCATTGCTTGTTTTAAAAGAACACAAAGGCTTTGAAGAAGAGACCATAGATGTCAAACTGAGCCACTTTACTGACCTGTGCACAGAATACAAAGCTAGGTGATTGGCCACTTGACCACTCGCATGAGAGCTTAGAGCCATGATATTTGACAGTCCACACTCGTCGATTTGCATATAGGAGATTCATCCACGACTATGCTAAGATTGTTGTTTCAATGACGAAACAACTTAAGCAAAAGGGAAGTACTTGCATATGGGATGAACCTCAAAATAATAGTTTTGAGAAGTTAAAAGTGGATATGACATCTACACATCTTAAAGATAGTGGATCCCAATGAACCATTCGTTGTTGAAACACACGCCTGTGACTTTGCTATTGGGGTGGTACTTTTACAAAAGGGTCAACTAGTGGCTTTGAAAGTAAAAAGTTGGAACATGCCCAACAGAATTACTCGACATATGAAAAGGAACTATATGCTACAGCCTATGCTTTGAAGAAATGGAGGCAATATTATATGGTGCCAAAGTTGAGATCTTTTTTTATCAAGAAAGTGTTAAGTGGATTTGCAATCAACCAGAGCTTAAATGTAGAAAAGCTAGATGGGATGAAATTATGCAAGAGTTTGATATTAAAGTGAGTCAAAAATGAGTGTACTAGGTGTCTAGGGGGTGTTTTATAGTCTAGTGGTCCTAGACATGCCATGTGTCATATTGGAAGATATCCCATAGACATTGTGGCTTTCTAGAGTCTAGTGTCACACTATATAGTGTTGTACTTGTCTTGAGTCTATATGTATCAGTCAACATCAAGCTTTATATCATGTGAGTATATTGGTTATCATTGCCTAGTACTTGTTCTTTCATTTGCTTTCCATTTTGCCTTTTCATTATGCTTTCCATATTTCCATTCCATTCCTAGTTTGCTTGGCATTCTCCTACCTCCATGTCTCTTCATATGGTATCAGAGCCACCTCCAAGAGGTTGAGGTGAGGGAGGCCAATGAAGCTACTCTCCCCCTCCTCCTTGGAAGGTTGCCCTCTTCTCTCCTTCCTTGAGCCTCAATGTGGAGATGTCCTTCCTCCTCTTCGTCATTGCCCTCTTTCTCAACCCCTTCAATTCAGACCTTAGCCTTGCCATCAACAAATGCCTTATCAACGTTCTTTAGTCAGCCCGAAAGCCCCTTCATCAACCTACAAGAAGATCGCATAGCCACTGCAAATCAGTCGTATAGCATGTATTGCTTGCCTGCCATACGATGGTACCTGCACCGTACGTCTACTGTACATTTGGTCCTACTTGCCTACCATCCATACTCATGTGCCATACTACCACGACTACTACAGCACCGAACGTTGTATAACATCTAGTCATCCTGTCGTACTGACTGTACATACTACAACCGTACCAACCATCGCATCTACCCGTACTAATTGCATAGGTGCCGTACAATCTGTCGTACAACCTGACTCGCCTGCCATATGATCTGCCGTATGATTATATGTCCAATCCTCGAGAGTGCTGCCAAGCTACTGCTCCTATCCTCATTTCATGTCTCGAAAGTCCGTGTGTTGCTGCTTTAGTCTACACAACATTTCTCCCTTTTTTAGGATAACAATCGGGGCTTTTGTGCTCTAAAGGTTCCTAAGAGCTGTGAGAGCATTATGTGAGCTCCAAACACTTCCCAACTTCTCTGATTACTACCCCGATTGTCCTTGGTGCCCAAGCTCTACTTTTGATCGACTCTTCGAGTGCTCATGACACCTCCGGCCTCTACTTTGACATCGGTGACTCTCCCTTAGCCATTTTGATTGTCACTATGTGAGTGCTCCATTTAGCTACCCCATGGACTTCACTGACACATCTTTTGGGGCATTACTGCCTTGTGCTTCATCGACATCGTCATCGTCTTGCAGGGATGTGCACATGTGTAGTGGCTACTTGGAGGACATCTCTTACTCTTAAGAGATTTATTCTTTATTTATTACTATAGCTTGATGTATTTTTTAGGGTACTCTGCCCTGGGTAGTCCCCCAAAATATATGCAAATATATAATGTGTGTTGAGTCTAAAGGTCCTGTGCCTTAGAAACTTCTTTCAATATGAGCACCATGGATCATCCACAAAGTGATGGTCAAACTAAAAGGGCCAATGAGGTCATTGAGGATATGCTTTGAACATATCTAAGTAAACAAAAAACTAATTGGGAATAGTATTTGCCCGTATTAGAATTTGCATATGACAGTGCCAAACATTCAACTACAAGTTTTAGTCCATTCATAATGATGTATGGATTTCAACCTAGAGCCCCATTTGGAATGGGACTCAAAAAATATAAGGTTCAAGCAGCCAAAGAATTTCTTGAGGATATGAATCAAATGCTTAAATTAGCTAAAGATAGCATCAAAAGGGCTCAAGATAGAGTAAAAAGTTATGCAAACCCCCACCATAGAAGGTTGGATTTTGAAGTAAATGAGAAAAGTCTATCTTAGGGTACTTGAATCTTGAGAATCCCTAAAGACATGTAAATGTCCAAAGTTGTCTCCTAGGTATTATGGACTATTCATGATACTTAAGAGAATTGGAGAACTTTCTTACAAATTACCTTACCAAAGGGACGTAGAGTGCATCTAGTTTTTCATGTAAGGAGGCTAAAAAGAAAGGTAGGAGATGATGATAATCTCATTGGAAATGAAGTCCTAGTTGAACTCATTGAACCTACTACTTTGCCAGATAAACCAAAAAGAATTTTAGATCGATAAGAAAAAATAACACAACATACAATATGGTGTTTTTGAGGACATAAACCATTTGTGAGGTGAATGGAATGTTACATCAACCATAATTACATAGGCCATGGCTTAGTTATGGTGAGGCGGGAAACCAAGAGGGCTCAATAGTGCTTGCATCAATGGGAGTTTAGAGGGTCAGGGTCTAGGGACAACTAGGCAATAGAATAAAGTGCAAATGTAAGGTCTAAATTGTCATAAAGGTTCTAAGGTCCATATGGAGACACATGGCGCTTAATTACACTCCACGTGGTAAGCATTGGGCTAGGGGGAGGATTCTAAAGGGATCTTAGAGAAGGCGTTTTTAGAGAGAGGACATCACGAGATGCAAATAAAAGCTAGCTTTGTCTAGATCCATGGTTGGGTGGTAACTGGCTTATAGCCCTCTATCATGTGTGGTTGTAATAGTTATGTCTCCTCTTGTAGCTTTGCTAGCTCATTTTTTTCATCTTTGTAGGAGTATTGGGCTTTCTAGAGCTAACTGCACTTTATCACTCTTTGTGCCAAACTTCCCTTCCACTTTTTGGCTAGCCTGGACAGATCATAAATATCACACCTATTGCAAGATGAATGATGCTTGCATGGGATCTTTCTTAATATTGATGCAATGTCTATCTTTGTTGAGAGCACAAACTGTGCTCATCCCCACCTTAGCAATGAAGTCGCAAACCCAATAATCCTAAACAATTAAAAGACCTAAAAGCTCATAATACATTGTGGCTTCTAGTATGGGTTTATAATGGATTTACTATACTCTGCATATCAGAGCTTTTGTGTCACTATTGCAAAATGAAAAATATTATTTACATTCCTTATAAAACAATGCAAAACTATTTTACACTTTCCACTAAGGATAAATAATAGAGAAGCATCATCTCAAAAGCATGTATGAACGTCTTCTTGAAAAAAAAAACATGTATGGATGTATTGTACAGGTTTGTGTTAAGAGCAACACAACACGAAGCAACAATGTGAGATGTGGGATGCGTAAAATACACGATACAAAAAGCATGCAAAATGGAAGAGCCAACAGACACCGATATACATGGTTCACCCAGTGTGGGCTACGTCCACGGAGAAATAGCCAGTCTTGTGTCTTTCTTATCTAGCAAGTAAGAAGATACAAAATACAAGCAGTATATCCACTACTTTTTTGCTATGTGAGCTGCACCCTTATCTTACAATTTTAACCACACAACTCATAAGCAACTCATGCACCAATTTTCATGTATTTTTGGCTTCAAGGACACTGCATGGAACCCCCACCAAAGGGGGCCTAATGCATGTCGCCACCCCCCCTTGGTGAGGTCCTAGGGGGGTGTTGCCCCTGCTTCATAGAATGGGTATAAGCATGCCTCGGTCCAAAGCATGGCCAAAAAACAATCTCTGAAAAAAGATCAGGTTCCACATACAACAATCTCCCACTTTGAGATTGATCATAGTAGCTCCACTATTACCACACTCACTGAAAGATTTGGATCTCACCGTCCCTCATATTATTCCTCATACTTGAAGACCAATTAAAATTGAGTAAGAGCTTAACATCTCCCTAGTTACCACCTTAGTCTCACATGTCTAATGGATTCTGGCTAGTGTGTATCTTTTCTAGCTTCAACTGCCCATCCTCCAAAACAGATCGAATGAAATGATATCTAAGCTGTATATGTTTGGTTCTTGAATGGAAGGCTGAATTCTTTGCGAGATGAATAGCACTCTGGCTATCACTATAAAAGCTACAATTTTCTTACTTCTTCCCAAGATCCTCCATAAACCTCTACAACCAAATCATCTCTTTACTAGCCTCTGTAACTACAACATATCATGCTTCTATTGTACAAAGCGTAACAACCTTTTGCAACTTTCAAACCCAACTTATTGTTGTTCCACCTATATTGCCAGTGGTGCTCCTTCTTCCAGCTTTATCGCCTGCCATATCTGAATTGACATATCCTTGTAGAGAAATGTTTGAACCTTTAAAACATAATGCATGAGCAATCATACCTCTCAAATATCTAAGAATCCACTTTATAGCCATCCAATGTTATGTACCCAGATTATTCATAAATCTTCCCACGACTCCCACTGCAATATCTGGCCTTGTGCATACCATTGCATACATAAAGCTACCAATTGCTGATCCATATGGGACCCTTGACATATAATCAATCTCCTCCTATGTCTTGGGACACATATCCTTGCATAATCTGAAATGATTAGCCAAAGGTGTAGAAACAGGTTTCGTATTTTGCATTTCAAACCTTTCCAATGTACTCACTCTGAGACAAAGTCAATTTGCGGTTTTTCATATCTCTTGTTATTCTCATGCCAAGGATTTGCTTTGCAACACCCAAATCCTTCATTGCAAAAGTATTTGCCAACTTTCTCTTGAGCATATTTATATCCTGCATGTTAGATCCTACAATAAGCATGTCACCAACATACAATAACAAGATCACATATCTGCCATTGTCTAGTTTTTGAGAATAAACACATTGGTCTAAATGACATTACTAAAGCCCTATTCTGCCATTAAACTGTCAAACTTCAAATACGACTGCCTTGGAGCTTGCTTTAAACCATATAGATTTTTCTTCAACCTACTTACCAATTCCTTCTTTCCTTTGACCTCATATCCCTATGGCTGCAACATATAAATCTCTTCCTCTAGGTGCATGAAGAAAAGCTTTCTTCACATCCAATTGTTCATGATGCAAGTCTTCTATAGCCACCACAAGACTTAGAATAGTTCTAATTGAAGTCATTTTAATAATAGGAGAGAATATTTCATCAAAGTATATACCTTTCTTCTGTGCAAACCCCTTTACAATAAGCCTTGCCTTGTACCTCGTTTTTCCTCCATCTTCTTCCATCGCCTTGTAAACCCATCTACTCCACAATGCCCTTTTTCCCATAGGCAAGCAAACCAAATCCCAAGTCTAGTTTTGTAGCAAAGATTCCATTTCCTCTTCCATGCCTTGCTCCCATACTTTTTGGATTCTATCTGCATTGCTTCTTCATATGTTTCCTGGTTCAACAAAATCAATCAACACAACATAATTGAAAGAAGGAGAAAATCGATCTGGAGGTCTAAGGTAAGTAGACCTTCTAAGTGCACCTAGAGGAATTTGAGGTTCTTGATGTTGCTGCTCCTCCACATTCTCATTTTTTGCAAAAAGTGATATTTATACATAACAATCTCATTGAATACAACATCTTTGCTCTTGATGATTTTGTTACTTTCATAATCCCACAGATGATAACCAAACTCACTAATCCCACAAAATAACCAAATTCATTGAATACAACATATCTGCTCCTGATGATTTTGTTACTTTCATAATCCCATAGATGATAACCATTCTCATTTTCTACAAAAAGTGATCTTTATACATAACAATCTCATTGAATACATCTCTGATCCTAATGATTTCGTTACTTTCATAATCCCACAGACAATAACCAAATCACTACCTCCACATCCAATAAAGATGCACTTCTTGGGATTTGCCTCAAGCTTTGTTCTCAATTCCTTTAACATCAACAAATGCCAAAAACCTTTAGAAAAGAATAGTTGACCTTTTTACTTACCCATGCCTCTTTTGGAATGCCACCATCTAAGGAACTTGAAGGCGATTTGTTTATCAAGTAAACAGTTGTATTCACTGCTTCAGCCCAAAGCTGCAAGGGTAGTCTTGCATGTAGTCTCATGCTCCTTGCATGTTCCGTTATTTGTTCTGTTCATCCTCTGTGACCAGGATTTTCTTGTGGTGTCTTGGAGTTGTCTTCTCTCTACAAATTCCATTGTATGGACAATAACTATCAAACTCTTTGTTGTAGTATTCACCCCCATTATCAAATCTAAGAGCCTTTAACTTCTTTCCTACTTCATTTTTAGCCAAAGATTTCCACTTTTTAAAAGTTTCAAAGACATCAAAATTTCTTTGAATGCAATAGACCCAAGTTTTTCTAGTTGCATCATCATTAAAAGTAACCACCAAGAGATGATACATAAGCAGGACCCCATACATCTGTATGCACAAGCTCTAACTTTTCACTCTTCTTTTCTTTCCCAACTCGAAGAAATCTGACTCTCTTCTGCTTTCCATAAACACAGTTCTCACAAAAATCCAAATCGACCTACTTCAAACTTGGCAATAGCTTTCTTGAGTGAAGGTTCATCACTTGTAAGTGGATATAGCATACGACCATAGGTCATATTTTGTTGAGTGGATATAGCATACGACCATAGGTCATACTTTGTTGAGAGGAGTGAACTATGTATGGGTAAAATAAAACAAGAGGTTTGTTCTTAAAGGTTTAGAGATAACATTCTATGTAGCTTAGAGATAGAAGGAGTTTGGGCAAAGGCTTTAGAAAAGGGTTGAGTTTAGAAAGGTAAGAGTAGAAAATGCTTAGTTGAGGGGGCAAAGGGTTTATAAATTTTGATGTCAGTTTGGGTTTGGAAAAACATGTAGGATGCAAAAATTCGAGGCTCAAAGAGGGGTATAGGGTCCAAGAAATGGTCAAGGGTGTAGGGTATGGGGCTCAAAAAAGGGTTCAAGGAGGGATAAAAAGGATTAAGTTTGCAAGAAGGGGTTAAGGGTAGAAAGATATGGGGAACTTGCATTTCAATAGAGAAATAAAAGGGAGAGAGTGAGAATGGGATTGGCTTGGAGGGGAGTGAGGGAGAGGGGGACGGAGAGGATGTTGGATTACAAGATAAGGAAGTGGGAGAGATGAAGGTGGGTTACAAGGTTGATGGCATGCTATGAGAGTGAAGGGAGCATGGACACTTCAGAGAGATTTTAAGTACACTGAATAAACAATATGCCCACAGAGTCTCGCTATTCATGGAGGGTATGTATACATGAGCCTTGGCATTCTTCTCTAGGATTTTTCTTTCTCCAGGTTCTAGCCTCTTGTGTTGTGCGCTTGATGTCATGCATTGATAAAAAAGAGGCATAACTTAAGTTGGAGTTCGTTTAGTATGTCAAAGGCAGCTAAAATAGTTGCATACTTACGCTATAGTCTCCCACTAGAGCTAGCCTTTTTCTCTCTACATTCAAAATACAAAATTAAAATTTATCTTATCTGCCTCACTCATTTCAACATACATTTCAACATCTCTTTCTTTCACAAAAACCATATACACTGAAGCTCATTGTTGAAATCCAAGGTCTTGTACAGTTAGTCCTCCATCAAGTAGAAGTAGAAATGGAGTCTTTCTATCACAAGAACTAATATTTATCTCTCCATTTAATATGTGAAATTACTCTTCCTCTTTGTATCATCAATATACAATTGGTGTTGAAATCCAATCCAAGGTCTTGATGTGCAACTAGAGGGAATTGGAATTATAGAATTTTGATTATAGACTAATCTTTTTTTTTCCTACCATGGTCTCTCATTGGACCTAGAATTCCCTCTCCAAAATATGATTTTAGCTCTCTTCCCTCGTGGCCCTTTACCTCTTGTTCTCATCCTTCTCTTCCCTCCTCCCTCTATGCATTTCTCTTCACCCTTGTCCATCTACAATATCAATTATACTTAGCTTTGTGGGCTATGCTCTTCTCCATTCACTAGGAAACATTTTAGTCCCTTTACCTATTTTTCTCTTGAGTCTTCCCTCTCAGAGATTGGCACTCCACACTTGCCAATACTTCCCTCTCTCCCCTCTACACACTACCTAGTCTTCCCTCTTGTCTACTTTCTCCCTTTGCTACTACGATTGTTTAAACATTTTAGCTTATTTTCCTTTTAGTGTTTACAATACCAAGAATCAGTGCCCTCACTTAAAAGGTGTGAAACCAAGCTTTTATTGGCTAGTATGAAGACCATGAAGTAGATCTAGCTCTTGCAAGAGTGTGTGTAAGCATTGTGACACTATTTTGATAATTATATCACACAAATGAGAACTCGTCTTCTATGGATGATTGGAAAGGGCGTAAGACATGTTTCATGTTCCTTGGTCATGGGGAACTCAAGCCTACTATGCGCAATTTCTTTTCTCTTTGAAAGCATCCATTTCACATGAGGCACTTGATACTATGATGAATAAAGTGGATTGAAGGCATAACAACATCCATATGAACTTACACATGTAGGTGATGACACAAACAACCTATAGAGGTTGACACAAGTATAGGTAATGATGTAGCTAGTCCAACTTGGCTCCTACTCCACCATCTGGTGATGTAGGTGATGATTAAACAACCTTTAGAGGTCGACGCAAGTATAGGTAATGATTTAGGTGGTCTAATTGGCTCCTAATCCATCATCTAGTGCTTTTTCAATGAGGGATGCATATTTCATAAGAGGACTTAGCACACTAACAAGGGCTACTAGTTCTTCAACATCTTCTATGTTCACCTGATCTCTTACACCCAGTAGTGAGGTCACAAGTGCCTACTCCATAAGCTCAACCCATGGTGGACCCCTTGGCTAAGAGGGTGGCCTTGCCTATAATTGGAATCAAAAATCACAAAATAGCATTGCCTATAGTAGTGGCTTCAAGAACTATGTTGCTATAAGTGCAAAGGTACCTAGTGGCAAGTTCTCCTCTCTAGCCAAATTATTTAAAGATGCACAATACTTTGTGAAAGGATAGGGAGATGAACTTCATTGGTGAGGAGGTTGGAGGCCTACAAGATTCTTGGAAATGTTAGCCTAATCCAAGGCCTAACTAGGTACACCTTTGTGGGTGTTGTTTGTGCAACCCTATGACATTGCACAATAGGTCCCTTTCTTGGGCTATCACCACTAGTACTCAATTAGTCGTCTCTCCCTCTTATGGCACTCTCTCAAGAGACATTCCCAAATGTGTGTTTCTCTCATGGAGGCACGACACATATCTTTGTTCCTAGCTAACACTCTCCTCATAACTAAGCTTAATAAACTCTTGTAGCAGTTAGCCTCTCAAGCACTTGGAGAGCTTCTTCATCTACTATCTAAGACATGTGCAAGTTTCTTAGCTCAAGCATCTAGGCTCCAATTTTCTCACTTTCAAGACTGCAAGAATCTAGCAACCTTTCTTTGTTTCTTTTCTTAAAGTGGAAGGGTTGAATGGAACTCACTAGCTCCGTCACAATAGCTTTTAAACTCAAGGCCAACAAAAATGATGGAAGAAATTTGTTGCATAGAGTAAAAGACCTCAACAAAGCTAAAACAATACTACAAGCAAGCATAGCTTCAAATGAAGTAGCAAGCAAACATGTATGAGTAAAAAATGTAGTCAAGCAAGGTCAACTGAGAGCAAGAAGCAATAAACATACAAATAAAGCTATAAGAAGAGAAAAAATGAGAGAAAGAGAGGAATTCTAGCTTGGTCCAAACATGCATGCAATTACGCAACCTCGAACCAATAGCAAGAAGCAATAAACATCCAATTAAAAGTATTGGAAGAGAAAACATGAGAGAAAGGGAGGAAGTCTAGCTTGGGCCAAGTTTGGGCCATATTATGAAACAATTATATACAAAGCATTTTTTGGCTTAACTCTTAACCTACCATATTTCCCCACTAGAGGGAAAACCTAATGCAATTCCAAATCCTTGAATCTATTCTATGTGTGTGTGTGTGTGTGTGTGTGTGTGTGTGAAAAACAAGACAACAACCGCTTTTGCATAGTGAAAGACAAAAGAGTCAAGGTGAAAAAATAGAAAGAGAACATTATAGAGTTAAGGAAGAGTTTGAGTATGTAGGTAAAGCACCTATGAAATTTCATAAAAAGTATATAAGAGCTTTGATAAGAAATGACAATAATGTTTTTGCACAAAAAAAAAGAGCTTGGTGGTCCTGATAAGCGTCTCTTTTATTGAAGAGGAGAGTTTGCATACCTGCCACCATCCAACAAGAAAACATGGAAAGAACCAGCTTAACTTTAATTGGGAAGATAGGTGTCATAAACACCCCTCCCTTGCTATCAGGGTCACAATAAAAGAGTAGCTTAAACATAGACTTAAACAGCTTGATGTGGAAAAAAAGGGCCTAGAGAGAATTTGAAAAAAAAGAAAAAAAATTAAAAAGTTAGTTTAAAACATTAATAAAAATAATTTGGGGGAAATAAAGTAAATAGGGAAAATTATGGGGAAGGAAGAGGAAAAAATAGGGAAGAAAACAGGAGAAAATTGGTTAAAGATGAGAGAGAGAGAGAGCTTTAAGAAAGATTGTGTCGAGTGAATGCTTTATAAGGTGTCATACCCTGTATTATTTTGGGTGGAAGCCAATTAAGCAAGTAGTTTGCAGTGGCTATTGCTTCTGCCCAATACTGATTCGGAAGATGCCTCTCACTAAGCATTGTTGTCTGCTAAAGTACCATTCTTCCCTTCAACTCTTAGTAAAAAATTGTCAGTTAAAGGCATCTACAAAAGCATGCTCAAGAAGGCGGAGTCTGAATTTGACCTGAATAAATATTGGGGACTCAAACAGTCTCCAAGATGGTGGAAAATGATTTTACGACAGATCTGGAAGGGGTGCAAAGTGGGAGCATGTAGCTTCCTCCTCTGGAAATTGGCCTTGAGCTGGTTGCCAGTTCGGGCTAAGCTGATGAAGAGGATGGTGATCAACCCGACGTGTCCCTTGTGTGGTCGGGCTATAGAATCTACACGGCATCTGTTCCGACACTCTGTCTAGCATCAAGAGTGCTTTGGAATAAAGTGGAACGGGCTATTAGGAGTTTAGGGTTAATGTCCGGATTTCAGCTGGGTACGAACTAGAAGCTGGTCCTTCTTGGTGATGTACAAGGGCTCCCCTCAACTCTAGTAGCCTGCTGGCCCCTGATCCGCGCTACTGTGATAAAGACAATCTGGTCAGTGCGTGATGAGCTGTGTATAGCTCAGCTGAAGCCTTTTGGCTACATGGATTCAGCTCTGTTGGCGTTGTGCAGGACTACCATAATGGACCTGCTGGCCAAGATTTACAGGTCCAGTGACTCTTTGGTTTCTGACTATGTAGTTGAGATTGCTATTAGGATGGGTTAATCCCAGGATCTGGGAGATTGGGCTCTGCTTTCATAAGCGTAGACCTGGGGCTCGGCCCTTTTATTTTGGCCCATTTTTGTAAATCTTTCTTTTCCCTCTTTAATATAAGTCGGCATGTTTATTTTATTTATAAAAAAAAGGATAAGGAAAGATAGGGGCTGTAAGGGGAAGTGATTGATGTTTTGTTACCAAGGATATGGTTTCAAGGCTTTTTGGGAGTAGTGAAGCTACCTGCGTGGTATTAGCATGTTGTATTAAGTGTATCCCTTGTGAGTCGCTCGTGTCAACATAAGGATATGGTTTCAAGGCTTTTTGGGAGTAGTGAAGCTACCTGCGTGGTATTAGCATGTTGTATTAAGTGTATCCCTTGTGAGTCGCTCGTGTCAATATTAAGGAAAGAAGGGGCTATAAGGGAAAGATAGGGGCTGTAAGGGGAAGTGATTGATGTTTTGTTACCAAGGATATGGTTTCAAGGCTTTTTGGGAGTAGTGAAGCTACCTGCGTGGTATTAGCATGTTGTATAAGTGTATCCCTTGTGAGTGGCTCGTGTCAACATTATGATTTTGATATCTTTATCATCCTCTTGTGTAAACTTGATAGTAACTTATTTGAAAGTAAAAGATAACTATGGACAAGAGGCATGTTGCTTTTGTAGGTATGGCTTTGTTGAATCTTGTACAAAAGAAAATATCATTGAGCGGGTTGTAAGATGAGTTTTCAGAGTCGAATCCATGCTCAATTAGTATTTCATATTCTGTGGTTGGAAGGAGAGTACAAGTCACTCATGGAAACACGACCACTCTTGATTGGGCGTTCTATTGTGTAGGGCATGGATCGTTGGGCTCTCTAGGACCTGAAGTTGATGTGGGAATGTGAGGAGGTGGTGAGACGTGGGTCAAATTTTACTAGATTCTTGATATACGAGGACACGTCACGGGGGAATGGGTCGGGGTACGGGGGCCCAGTCAAGATCCACGTAGATACTTTTCTAGTGGTGGAGAAGACGGGTCGGGGGTCACGGGGCCCACTACTGAGGTACGATCGGCGGCAACCAAAGATGCGAGAATATGCTACACGAATATGAGAAGGCGAGCGGTGCTGAGGTGGCGACGCGGGGAACCCATGATCGAGGGGTTTATTTCACGTGTCAGCATCCACATCATCATCTTCTTCTTCTTCTTCTTCTTTTTCTTCGGTTCTTTTCTGCATTCCGCCACAGCCAAGCAGCACAAAAGCAAAGCTTGCGTTCCGCCATAGCCACCAAGCTTCTTTCTTTCCATCTCCATGGCTTCCGCTTCCACCTCCCTTGACCTCATCCCCCTCTCCCCTTCCCGCTTCTCCCCCACCCTCCCCCCCCTCTCCAGCTCCCCTTCCTCCATCCACTTCCATGGCCTTCGCCCCTCCTCTTCCTCCTCCTCCTCCTCTCGCTCCTTTGACGCTGGCTTCCTCCATAGCTCCCGTAGATCCCTTGCCTCCTTCCCTTGCCCTCCCTCTGGTCCCGGCTTTCGCGCCGTGGTTGTCTGTGGCGCCGGCATGAACCTCGTGTTTGTTGCTGCCGAAGTCGCCCCCTGGAGTAAGACCGGCGGGCTCGGCGACGTGCTGGGAGGCCTTCCCCCTGCTCTTGCGGCAAGTCTTCTCGTTTCTATATTCCGACGTCCTCTCGCTACGTGCAAGTCATTTACGGAAATGTGTCGCATTTTCGACAGGAGCAAATAACTGTCTTTTTCTGGTTACACGCTTCGCCAGCTTCAAAGACTAACCAAGTTTCTCCCCCGGATCACAAAGCCCCGTGTTCGAGAATCAGTTCGTTGGCATTGCATTTTCTGGAAAACCAGTACTAGAACCTAATCGTTGCTACGTAGATACGTGCGCGACATTGTGGCTCTCTCAGCATGTTTAAGCAAGGGTAGACATTCACGCACTAGCACAGAGTCTGTTTGTGGCGTTCTTGGCTACGCTTGTCGTGTGCAATATCTCTGATGGACTGCCTCTCGGAAATTTTCAGGCCCGTGGTCATCGGGTGATGACGATTTCACCCCGTTACGATCAGTACAAGGACGCGTGGGACACCGAGTTCATGATCGAGGTACATTCTACCTTAATTCTCGTCTTTTTTGAATTGCTGAACGAAAGCACGATTCCATTTGAGCGCATATGTCAGTTTCTCACAGAAGCGCGTAAAGCAATTCGATTTTCATGTGGCACGTTCATATAACGAAAAATGTGTAGCCAGTTGTTCAAAGCTTAAGCCCAAGCAAAATTGCTGTTATTACATTCAAACTGCTGCGCGCATTTTCAGTAATCACTTGTATACGCGAATGTAAACTGAACGCCTTCGAAGGGTTCGAATGCTTTCCGGATATGTTTTGGTAAAGGACAGTAGCAACATGATATTCTTTTATTCAAACGATGTGTGGCTAGAAGGGTTAGCTCACAATCTTATCTATGTTCGCAGTTGAAGGTTGGCAACAAGATCGAGCAAGTGCGCTTTTTCCACACTTACAAAAGAGGAGTTGATCGAGTTTTCGTGGACCATCCCCTCTTTCTCGCTAGAGTATGTGTTTAAGAAAGGGAAGCCATGTCGTTTACTGAACGAGCTTGCTCCCCTCCCGTCCCTTGTTTCGTAGTTCTAGGAGATCCGTTCGATTGTTTCAAAGTTGACGCATCGGTTATCGGAGAGAGAGTTTTTGACGGAGGTCTAGGAGATACGTACGATTGTATCGAGTTAACGCATCGGTTATGAGAGAGAGAGAGAGAGAGAGAGAGTGAGAGAGAGACTGTGTGTGTGTGATAGAGAGAGAGAGCGAGAGAGAGTATTTTAACAGTTGGTGGAGGTGCATTGATCTAAGGGGGCGCTGTGTATGTATGTACATGACATACAAATGTATGAGTTTTAATGTTCCTGGAACATAAGAAGATTATCATCTGATAAATAAATAAATAAATAAATATATATATATATATATATATATAGAGAGAGAGAGAGAGAGAGAGAGAGAGAGAGAGTAATCCTTTTTTTCCTTGCAGGTGTATGGTAAAACTGGCAGTAAGATTTATGGCCCAAGAACTGGTAAAGATTATGAGGACAATCAATTGCGATTCAGCCTGTTTGCCCAGGTAATTTTGAGACCTTTCTGGCTTTTCCTTTAGTTTTACTCAGCCCAATCCTGATAAGATCTGGCATAGGATCTGCCTGTACGTTGTGGAAGTGTTTCTGTACAGTTAACATTGTGTCTATAACTGGGTGTCTATTGGTGGGTCTTCATAGTCCTCTCTCTTCACCTGATGTTTCAAGAGATCTTTTTTCTCATTGTATAGTTTTGTTTAAGCCTGCATATTCCAGTGATGTATTTACTAAGGAATAACATAGCTATGCAGGCTGCAATCGAAGCTACACGGGTTCTTAGTCTGTCAAGTAATAAGTACTTCAGTGGCCCCTATGGTAAGTTTGTGAATTGTAGTTTAAGGTAAGTTGTTTTGTTGCCCAAGATGGATAATGTTTGAAGCTCACCTTTGAAATTGACTTCTGGCAGGCGAAGATGTGATATTCATTGCCAATGATTGGCATTCTGCACTGCTACCTTGCTACCTGAAATCAAATTACAAATCGAAAGGACTTTTCAAAAGTGCCAAGGTATGTGAGATCGGAGCTTCAGCTCTTGCAGTGTTTGGAGTGGATAAACACCCTTTTACATCCCCGATGGGTTCTCATTATCTCATAATTGCTTTCTTTTTAAACCCACCGAATGGCCAATTCGAATGTTAAACAGAGATGATCCAAAGCAAATATTTAATTCCGTATTGAAAGGGAAAACATGAGTGGTGGCTGCTCTCTACTAGGAGTCAAATGCAGCTGTAGTCTTATTTACTAGTGATAATGTATGCAGTGTAGTTTTAACTTTTAGCATCTGTACTTCTGAACCTCTGGATATGTCGGGAAGTGTGCATCTACATGCCTCGTCTCACCAAGGCTGCCTGTCCATGTATTCTGCAGATCAGGTTTGATAAAACCACAAGGTGATCCAGCCTTTCTAGTCACCCCTTACCCAGCTTGCATGCCACACTCCTGATTGATGAATTGTTCCACAAGGACCCCCCTCCCGCCCACCCCGCGCCTGGCATGCTGCTCCCGTCGGCTGTCCTTGTTTAGTGCTAATAATGCGGATTAATCTACATCTCCATATCCGTCAGGGAAAGCATAGGATGTCCCAGTCGAAGCATTTGTTACGTGGCTTGACACTTCTGCTGACATGAAGTAAGATTAGCCTGAGAGTTCTTTCAGGGTATTGGATGTGTTCAGTTGTGGGTCAACTTTGATTGTTGATCTACTTTTCTCCTAGTAAGAATTTTGTTCCTTGATGGGATTCACAAGCTGTTCGGTGGTTTTCAGTCAATTCACTAATAGTCCAGTGTGCGTTGCGATTGTGCAATGTAAAGGGTGCTGCACCAGCTCTTTATGTTTGACCTTCTACTAGGGTAACATATGTGGTTCTCTGGCTTTGGCTCATCAAAATAGACAGGATGCATGTCCAGCGGCCGAAATCTGTATCTCCTGGTATCATCAGATGTGGTCCTGAATCATTGGTGATCTTTGATGCCATGACAACAATCTGCTGAAAAAGATGCACATCAATGACTCTCATGCCATGAGAGCTGTCTGGGAGGTGATTGATTGAATCTTCAGCAAAATCATTTAGATGAGGCTGAACAGGAGGATTCATGGTACCGATGGCTGCCGCTTGCATTCTGCATACACAATATTGAAAGAATCACTGCAGACTTGAAACTTTTTGTGCCACTATATCTAGACCTAAACATTTAGTCTACCTAATAAACCAGTAGTCTGGACTTGCTTTCCTTCAGAAGGTTCTCCCTAAGTGCTAGGCTTCATTATGGTTAAGTTTCCCCTGCATATCCAGAGCTTTGATAGAAACTCAGTATGCAGACCTTCGTATGAATGTGTGCTCTTGTGTGTGTATGAACATATATTGATAATGGTTCTATACCCACTATTGGGCGCAGATGATGTTAACTATGGATGATGGAGTTGATGGTTGATTGTCTTGTGGATGACTACAAGAACTTGTGAACTGCACTTTCTTACATGGTGAATTTGGCCATGTTCCTGGGTATATTTCATAATGCTCTTACCCAGATGGTACCGACGGCTGCAGGTTGCATTTTGCATACACAACATTGCATATCAGGGGAGGTTTGCCTTCTCAGACTTCCGTCTTCTGAACCTTCCGGACCAGTTCAAAGGCTCCTTTGATTTTATTGACGGGTAGTTGCTTAATATCTTTCTATCCGACTCTGAAACATTAGTGAATTGTATTTGTCCTGGAAAGTCTCAACTTGGCTCTTCTAATCCAAAACTTTTCTCTACCTTTGCAGCTACGACAAACCTGTGAAGGGACGCAAAATAAATTGGATGAAGGCTGGAATGCTAGAATCAGATATTGTGCTCACTGTAAGCCCAAACTATGCCTCTGAAGTTCTAACGGGACCTGACAGAGGTGTGGAGTTGGACACAATTGCCCGCAAAACAGAAATAACTGGCATTATAAATGGAATGGATATTCAAGAATGGGATCCTTCAGCAGACAAGTATCTGGAAGTAAAATACGATATCACAACTGTAAGTAAAATGGAGCTTTGGAATCCTTACGTCGTGGATTGTGTTTTAGGATGGGCAATATTTGTTCCATATCTATGGATACCTTCTTATGAAGAGTATCTTAAACGTAGGTCTTGGAAGCCAAGCCAGTTCTCAAGGAATCCCTGCAGGCAGAAGTGGGGCTGCCAATAAGACCAGATGTTCCTGTGATTGGCTTTATCGGAAGACTGGAAGAACAGAAAGGGTCAGACATACTTGCTGAAGCAGTTACAGAATTTCTGAAAGAAGATGTGCAATTGATAGTTTTGGTAAGCTGCCCTTTATCATCAATTGTCTTTCTGTGGTTTCGACATCACTTCTTGTGTGAGAATATTGTTGAAAGCCTGATTTTATGATATGCTATAACAGGGAACAGGCAAAAAGAACCTGGAGAAGCAATTGGAGGAACTAGAAGTAAAGTTTCCTGATAAAGCCCGAGGAATTGTGAAGTTCAATGTGCCGTTGGCCCATATGATAACAGCCGGGGCAGATTTTATGCTAGTTCCAAGTAGATTTGAGCCTTGTGGTTTGATTCAGCTACATGCCATGCGCTATGGCACGGTAGAATCTCCCCCTTTCCTCCGAAGTCTTACCTCCAGAAGCCACCCCTGTGGTGCTGTAACTGAATTTTTCGGACTGTGAATACTCACTGGTGGTATGGGCTATCATGTAATATTCTTCGTATCTAACAGGCTAAACATGCTTGCATTGAATCAGGTCCCCATTGTTGCTGCTACCGGTGGTCTAGTAGACACTGTAGAGGAGGGGGTGACTGGTTTTCAGATGGGAAAGGCCTTCAACGTGGATGTGAGTTTTACGCACTTTCCTGAGCTATGTGCTGGCATCTTGCAGTTCTCATTTTTTCATCCAGACAGGAAAGGACCTTGTATCATCTGGCTAGGTCGGTTTAAGTATGGAAGGTGAAACTTTTTTTTTTGTCCCTGACAAATTTGGAGTTGCAGTGCGAAGAAGTGGATCCTAGCGATGTGGCAGCTCTTTCTACCACAGTCAAAAGGGCCATCAAGGCTTATGGGAGCCCCGCTTTTGCTCAAATGGTGAAAGCCGGCATGGCACAGGACTTATCGTGGAAGGTATACATCGTCTCTTTCGGGAAAGAGGGGTGAAGAACAACAAACGGAAGCTACCTAAGGCCAAGTGTTTATGTGCTGTCAAGAAGTTTTTCTTGCCTCATCGAAAATTCTGCATATTCAATACATTAACTGATCGCCTTTTTTTTGGCTTGATAGGGACCTGCAAGGACGTGGGAGGAAGTATTGCTAGGCCTCCAAGTTGAGGGAAGTGAGCCTGGGAGTGAAGGCGACGAAATCGCACCGTTGGCGAAGGAAAATGTCGCCACCCCCTGAACCAAGTCTGACCTCTTACAACACAGCTGATCAATTTTGTGGGCAGCGAACCTACGAGGAACAATGTAAAACAAAGCAAAACATACACGGCTTTTTGGAGTTGTTGCATCATCGAGAAAGTTGACTTATATGAGCTCCTTCGACAGCCGTGGGGCTGGTCAAAGGGAACCACCCTCTCCGATGATTTTGCCGGCTGGGCAATTGTATATATGCCTGTACGATATGCTTTTACTATCTATTCAATTTTTGCCACGGTGTAAATGTGTTGTTAGCAAGTGCATCAAGTAAATGAAACACCATTTTACTAAGCTCATAGATAACAATGTCTCGGTAAAATTTTGTGAGTGAGTTCATAAAAGCGGACAGATTCGAATAAGAGATTGCATAAAATATGAGGATGAAACACCTTCATTGTCATTATCTATGCCCCAAGAGATTATCTTTACATCATCAAGAGGCCCTACTAAGTACTTTTGTAATAATACACTAAGAGAACAAATTAACGAAAAGTGATCAAGAGAGTATCAAAGAGACTCCAATCATCTAGTCTCTAGAAACAAAGGGGAAGAATCATCAACATTGCCATTCTCAATACTTTGAGTGATTGTCTTTAAATCATGACAACTACTGATGTAACATTTGAATTTGCGCGAATTATCAAGGAGAAATATAGATGGAATTAATGTGAAATAGTAAAAAATGCCAAAGCAAAGCTATAGTAAACAATATAAAATGCAATTAATGTGAAATAGTAAAAAATGCCAAAATAAAGCTAGCATTATAGGAGAAACAAGGCCGGAGAGCACTCATGAGTATGTTGCATGCATTTGAAATTTGAAAGAAACGCCTTCGAACAATGTATATCCTCAACTATCTCATCCATGTAGTCCCTTCTCACAAAGAAACCATTGTGCCCCCTTTTGCTCTCTTTTTACATTAAAGTACTCTTTATTTAATTTCTCTTACAATTCTTCATCTTTATATGTGTGCTTTAATTTTATTTATCTTAAAAGGATATTCTATATTTGGGAATTGAAGCCGCCAAAAAGTTTTGTGAGGTTCTCTCTTTAGAGCTAAAGGTGGTTGTTGTGAGTTGTAGAACCTTGGCAATGGACTACATGACATGCTAAAGAACTTAATAACAAGTGCACAAATACTTAAGAAAGATATGAGGCTTTAGTCATGTAAGCAATTCACAAGAGCATCTTAAGAAGCAACCCAATGCATGTGTGTTAGCATTTTTAATTCTTTGCCCCAACTTGCTCTCTCTCATGCGTGTGCCAATCTTTCACACTAGGCCACCAATTCATGGGGCATAGTGTACTAGGAGACAAGGAGAGCGGAACCCTACCAACCCGACTTGACTATTCATGCTACTAGGGGAATGAGGAAGCATTACAATGGATCCATTAACAGTTGTCTATGCAAACATTTAAATGAGGGATGAAATATTCGATGCAACTCATCAAGAAGTCAGATAAAAGAGTAATATAGAGTTGTGAATTGGCATTCCATAGCAACCATCTATAGAAAATATAAACAAACATCAAGGTTGCATGATGGTCTGTGTCTCTCCCTTTGTATATTTACTCAATCCTTCTGTGGCTTGAATTCTCATCCACATCCTCTTCTTCAAGCATCTAAGCATTTGAGCATCCAAACATGTGCCTTTGTATTTCTACCTTGGATTTGGATTTTAGGCTTTCCCATCGCAAAATAAGTTCTCCTCATTGATTCCTACCATGGTTTTTGAAATCAAAGAGGTTGAGATCTAGATTGCCATGTGCACCTTTTTCATCATCATAGCACATGTAGGGTTTGAGAGCTTATCCAAACCTAGGAGGTACTTCAGATCGATTGCAATCAAATTTTTGAAATGCAAGAGGCTCAATTTATGTGTTGGTGTGGCCTTAGTCAACATCAAACTGAGATGAGATGACACCTTGATAAGCTTCCTTCTTGGCTCGAGTTGCAAAGTTTGTTGAGTGGCTCTAGGATCTCAATCTTGGTAGAAAGGCAATGCTAAACACAAGCGAGGTTTTATGGAGAAATGACTATTTTAGATTTTGATTCACGCATAGAAATTGGCATAGTATCCACATGCCACAACAACTTAGATGTATAGTAACCCAATGAAGGGTATTTCTTTTCTCAAAATCTTAGCTATTCTATTTACTACTTGAGATATCCAAATAGATAGGGTCTCTCCAAGACATTTGCACTTGTGAAGCTAACCCAAAGAAGATGCAAAGTTGTTTGGACATTGCAATCAGTTGTATGCTAGGTCTTAGCAAAACTGAAGACAATAAATCATTTGTAGGCTACAATCACTTCATGGGTAGTGATTGCATTGTCAATAATTTAATCGTAGGTAGTTAGTGCTTTATGGATGGAAAGCATTAATGCATTCTATTTGGTGGAAAGCAAAAGGCAAAAGGACTCTAAAGCCGAGTTTTTTCCTTTCCAAAAAAAAAAAACAATAACGTGCGGAAATTCACACAAGAGTTTGTAGCTCTCCATTGTGGCACTACCTCTAACGATGTGTGCTAAATTAAACAATAATAGTACATTACCTTACCATCAAAGTTGTTGGGGCTTGGAGGTTCAATCTGAGGGTTTGATCAACCCACTCTCAAATCGAGAAGATGGTGGTGCTTTGATCTCCATCACATCATGGAAATTTTGCAATATGTTTACCCTCCTTGCCCCATCGACTTTGACAGCTGGTAGAGGCCTTTACCTCAGGTAAAAGTGATGAGCGACGAAGCTACTCATCATTTCTACTTGAGGTAAAGGCCTCCCCATGGCCTCTACCACCTCGAGTCACTTTTATCTAGTAAAGGATGCTCTACCAGGGAATCGAATTTGGAATTTGACTTTGCAAATTGTGGGCCTCCAAGGTCTTTCATAAAAGTGCAAATGCTCTCAAAACAACAAGAAATTAAGAAGAAGATGCAAGACGAGCAACAGAGGTAGCAGTAGAAGCAGCAACTGCAGGAAGGAAGAAGAAGATGTTGACAATGATGATGTAACAATAGCACAACAAGAAGAAGAAGGAGATGAACATCGTCCCATCCCGTGCTCTTTCTTAGAAGATGATGGAAAATTAAGACTACCAAATGTAAATGGATTGGTTTGCGCTCCTTCTTAGAGGATGGATCTCTAGGCAGAAAGATCTGGCTATCCAACTAGGAGCTTAAGGAAGATCCTCCTCCCCTAAAGATGTCTCCTAGATCAGTTGCTTCACATGAAGGATGTGTGGGATATTGGAATGGGCAATTGGTTGACTGTTGAAGCAATAGCTTCCCATTTTTAGCTATCAATAAGGTGAGCAAAGAGCTACATAGTTGGCTATGAATAGGATTCAAGATGATTGACCAACCAACAAAACCTTGAGAATTTCAGACGATTTCAAAGGGTTTATGTTCAATTCAGGAAAACTCGCACATAGATGTTCTTTAAAGTATTTAAAATATTTGATTAACCCATGGGTTGCTAGCATCTTTAGATGAAAAGTCGTGGTTTTCTCATGCCCCCTTTGAGAGTGAACCAGTTTGGAAGTGTATAATAATTTGGATCTAGAGTGCCATGCCATCCTTTAAGCTTAATGTCATGTTATGGAAGATCATTCTTGGTAAATTTCCTATAAGAGAGCTTCATTGAGCTTGCCTTTATCACTAAGGAGAGCTTGCTTCCATGTAACGTAAAAGCAAATAGATGCAATCTCCAACCACTTGCAAACTCTTTTGCATATTGCATAAGCTATAATACAGTCCCAAAATAGATGAAAATGAGACTCTTTCCTATTCTTGCATAGGGATCTTGGGAGTTAGGCACTTGGATTGGGGTTGATCATTAATCGTATTTGCAAAAACTAAAAAAATTTGGTTTCTTAGAGGGCCTATGATGTTGAATTTCTCTTCGAAGAGGTTATGAGGATTTGTGTAGAAACTTTAGGTATTTTGGTAGAAAAGTTGACTATTTATCAGGTCTACTTTGCCATTGTTGGGTTAGTGCTTATGGGCTGTGATGTGTTGATGTCTAGGCTATTTACACAGTGCTAGGGTGGGGAAAATGGTTGTCCAACCTTTGGGCACCCAATTGGGCGGCTAGCATGGGTGCTCCTTTTACACACATGTGCACCCATGCTATCCAATTATTTGTCGCATTCATTATGGGTTTGCAGCAATGAAAGTGGGAACCCACAATGTGTTCGTGATATTATTGCTAGTAGCAATGCTTGTTGATGGATAGGCAAGCTTGGTTGCCCATAGGAGTGTTGATTTGAGGTAGGATGTGCCATCCACATCGGATTATGCAAGAGCTAGTTGAATTTTGGTGCAATGATGTGCTTGCCTATTAGGGTAAATGGCACTCTTGATTGGTTGAACGAGTGCCCACACTTAGGTGCCCTTTACATAATACTTGTTATGTCTTGTTTGTCAACGTCTTCCTCTTCTAGGAGGTTGCAATTTTTCTTCATAGCATTGTAGTCCTTTTTTATGTATAGATTAAAAAAAAGTAACCTTTCTTTTCTCGCAAAAAAGAGAGGAAAACATTAACCTTACATTAAAGAAAATTGCGAAACATTAACCTTACATCACCTCTTTGTTGTTGAGGTTGATGGGTGGTTGAGATTAGATCTTAGTTGTTTCATCAAGCAACCATCAAAACTTGAAAACCGATTTGAAAATTTTGGCAGAGACTACCTTGGAAAACACCACGTGTTGGCCTTTCCTGATTTAAATTTGATTGATTTATGGCTACATGGTTATTGGAATCAAGCCCTCCTTGTGGCCTCCCGTACCTTGTCAAGGTCGTGGGTTGGTGGAGGTCTAATTTTTTATCAAAAGACCCTAAAAAGTCACAAAGTGCTTTTGAAGAGTTGTAGAAAATGCCATGTGGTAGTGACAGGTGGCCTCCCAACTTCCCTTGATGGTTGGGAAAGGCCGCGTGTCTGACTTTTTGGCCGGACGTTGGCTCTCAGCCAATTGGTTGGTCATCGAAATCTGATGGGATTCCTTGAAGGAAAGGCCTGGGATGGCCCTCCCCTACCCCATCAAAGGTTGGGGTCACGTGTAAGAAGATTTGAGCCGTTTGATTATACTGTTTTACGAGTTGTAATCGTGAAGTTGCTTGAAATAGTTGCCCGAATTTAGAATATCACATGTGGCACATTCCCCATGCCTTTGGCAGAAGGGAAAGGGGTTTCTCCTCATAAAATAGCAATGGGTTTGCCTTTCCCCCCTTCGTAAAATGGCTTATGGCCTGCTCACCATTTTATGAGTGGCGAGCGAGAAAGGGGTCCGCCCTTCCTTACATTTACATGGGAAGCATTTAAGAAATTGACTTTGCAATTATGATGATGCGTTTTCTTTTTTCATGCAAATAGCGTGCCCCTAAAGTCTTGATCAAAAGTGCAGATGCTCTCAAGACAAGAAGAAGAAATGAAGACGAAGAATGCAAGATGAGCACAACAAAGAGGAAGAAGAAGATGCAGCAGTAGTAGCAACACAAGAAGGAGGAGATAAACATGATGATCCCATTGTCTGCTTTGGAGCTTGAAGCTTCGTCCTCCCCCCCTCCTCCTCTTGCTCCTGCTGCTACTCTTGTTCCTCCATTAGAAGAAAAGGAGAAGAAGAAGAGCAAAAGAAGAAGCAGCACTAGTAGGAAGAGATGACGATGAGGATGATGCAACTGTCGAGATATCGAGCTCCACTCGTGATATGCCAGGATGACCGTTGTGCATTTATGTCACCGACTTGTTAGCTACAGATGCGGTTGGTACATCGCCCATGAATAATAGCTGGATGACAGCTATCTTTATGTACTCTAGTTAGTGGCTCAGTTAGTATGCCACCTTAGTTAGCTGAGTTTGGTTTGAGACCCACATATAGGGTTCACCTATTCTTTTGTACTTAGAGTTCTTTTGGCTTTCACAACTAAGAAGAGGAAAACTGTTTTCAGCCTCCACCTCTGTGTATATTCCCCCATTATGTATGTGAGAAAGCTGCAAGTGAGACTTCTTCCTTCTCTCTCACTCTCTTCACATGGTATCAGAGCTCAGTTTGTGGTAAGGAGCTCAAGAAAGCAAACCAAGTTCGCGGTGTCCTAGTAAGAGGATCAATGTTGCTTTTCTTTTTTTTCGAGTTTGGGAGTAAGTCTTTGCAGGTAGCATAGCCAGAAAGAGCAAGAGTGCACTGTCTTAGATTGGGACGCCCTTTGTGGTGTGGCGAGAGGGCACTATATGCTACGGGGCCATTTTGGGGCCCGTTTTGGTGACGAAAGTTTTCCGCAGGCACTTAGGAAAGTGCCCTGTTTTTGCTGTGCAACCACTATTCTGCAGGTTGGTGAAAAGTTATCGTAGAAATTACATCGTATGCCTATGCAGAGATATTGGGAGTGACAGAATTATTCTTATTGCCTATTGATGAATAATTGTCACTAGGAAGTGACTGTGTGGTCAAATACCACTCTTGTCAGTTTTGCAAATTTGCCCTTGTGAGACACAAGTTGTGTTTTTTTGCAGTGGCAGAATATTTTGCAGTGTTTTGTAATGGCGTCTGATGCTCTTTCACAGATTGTCACTGAAAAGCTTGACAAGAACAACTACCAAGCATGGAAGTTTAGAATGACGAATTTCCTTAAGGGAAAAGGCTATTGGGAGTTCATTATTGAAGTTCAATAAGAACCAGTTATTCCTAATGTTCCCAATTAACAGGAGTTGCATGCATTTGAAGGCTGGCATGAGAGAGCCACAAAAGTTATGTACTGGCTGTCTATCAGTATTTCAGATTCTATGATTGTGCATATTCAGGATGCAAGCACGCCGAAGAAGGCGTGGGATACTTTGACAAAAATGTATAGCACAAATACGCAAGCTAGGAAAATGCAGCTCAAGTAGGAGTTGCATAATGTGCGGAGAGAAAATATGAGCATCAATGACTACCACATGAAGGTGAAGAAGATTACAGATGCACTTGCTTCTATTGGGTCACCAGTGAAAGATGATGATTTAGTTTCTGTGACCTTGAATGGTCTAGGAAAGGATTATGCACAATTCCGGACATCCATTGCCGTCCGTGAGAATTTTCTTGATTTTGAGGAGTTGATTACTCTTCTAATTTCTGAAGAGCAGAGAAATGGTGGTGCATCTTTTTCAGGAGGAACTTCAAAAGAAGCTGTCTTCTAGTTAAATGCTGAAAGAGGTAGAGGCATAGGTAGAGCAAGCCGATTTGAAGGCCGTGGTAGAAATTAGAATATGTAGCAAATTCATGAAAACCAGTCCTATGGAGGAGGACGTGGTAACTTTAGAGGCAAGGGGAGCCAAAGAGGTCGTGGTGGATGGCAGAGAGGCCAAAATGCAAACAACAATGTTGAATGCTACTACTGTGGTAAAATGGGTCATATGGTTAAAGACTGCTATAAAAATCAGAATGACATCATGACTGGAAAATTGCAGCAAGGCAATTATGCATCCTCTAGTAGACAAGGTGATGACAAAAATGAGCATCTGTTTATGGTGCAGCACATGACCAATTCTATGACAAGTGCAGAAGAAAGCAATGATGTGTGGTATGTTGAGTCAGGTGTGTCAAACCACATGACAGGTCATGCAGAATGGATGCAGGATGCAAGGAAAATGGAAAGACTAGGATTTGTGGAGACTGGTGATGATACTGCACATCCTATTGTGCAGATTGGTAAAATTCCTTTGTCTATGCAGGATGGAAAAAAGAAATACTTGTCTGATGTATTTCATGTCCCAAACATCACCAAGAACCTAGTTTCTGTTGGTCAAATGGTTGAGCAGGGCTTGCAGGTCAGATTTAATCCTCATGGATGCTTTGTTGAGGATATGAAAAATAAAAGTCCCTTGATAGCAAAAGGAAGAAGAAGGGCAGGATGTTTACGTTGGATGGGGACATGCCTGAATTGAGTGCAGCAATGTTTGCACATGGGACCGGTGTAGTTGCAGATATTGATATGTGGCATAAACGCATTGGTCATGTTAATGTACATCGACTTAAATTAATGCAGGCCCAAAATATTGTTGCAGGATTGCCTAAGTTCAAGGTTGCAGAAATGCATAAGGTATGTGAAGTTTGTCAATTTGGAAAACATGCAAAGAAACCATTTCCTAGACATGTTCAAGAGAGTAAGAGGCCATTGGAATTAATCCACTCTGATGTGTGGACTACTAAAGCTGCATCTATTGGAGGCTGTCATTATTTTGTCACTTTTATTGATGACTACAGTAGAAAAGTTTGGGTGTATTTTATGAAAAAGAAAAGTGAAGTGTTGGGCATTTCAAAGCTTTTAAAGCTATGGTTGAAAAAGAAACAGGCCTGCAAATAAAATGCCTAAGGTCAGATGGAGGGGGAGAGTACCTTTCAAATGAGTTTGCAAGTTTCCTGCAAGAGCATGACATAAAGCAGCAATATTCATGCAATCATATCCCATAGCAAAATGGACTTGCAGAAAGGAAAAACAGGCATATTGGAGAGGTATCTCGTGCCATGCTCAACGAAAAAGACCTGCCAGATTATTATTGGGCTAAAGTAGTTACTACAGTAATCTACATAATGAACAGGACTCCCATTGTAGCAATACATGGCATGATGCCAGAGGAGAGGTATACTGGTAGGAAACCAGATATTTCTAATTTGAAAGGTTTTGGTTGCATTGCCTATGTAAATGTGCCAGATAGTTTGATATCCAAGTTGGATCCAAAAGCTGAGAAGTGCATCTTTATTGGTTATTCTCTGCAGTAGAAAGGGTATAGATGCTATAATCCTTCTACTTGTAAGTTTACAGTGAGCAGAGATGTTTTTTTTAATGAGATAAGCAGCTGGTATAAACCAGTAAATGTGATTGATGATGTAGATGCACAAAATGGTAATGCTGCATAGAATTCACAGCAGCAATCACAAAAAATTAGTGGACCAGAAGTGTCCTCTAGCAGAGGTTCACATACTTCGCCATGGACAGGTAGATTGAGATCAGGAGGATCTCCTCAAAGCAATGGAGATAGTGGTATGCAAGTATCACAAAAAGGAAAAGAGAAAGTATATTAGCCCATGGTTGATGTGAATGCAGGCCACTCTTATGTGGATGGTGAATCCAGTGGCTCAGAACAAAGCCTTGATGATGAGTTGGGTATTCCTTCTGTTGTTACACCTGGAGTAAGGAAGACAAGGGATGTTTTAAGAGCACATGGTAGTGAGCCTATTTTGTGCAGGTCTACCAGAGCTAGGTATCTTGTGGATAGGCTGAAATATGATGGATTTACAGCCATTCACTATGCCTATATGGTCAAAGTGATACATGAACCAGAACCCACTTCTTTTGAACAAGCCATCGGAAAAGAAAAATGGGAGAAAGCCATGGATGAAGAAATGGATGCCTTGGAAGCAAATGCTACATGGGAATTGGTGCCTTTGCCTAAAGACAAGAATGCAATTGGCTGCAAGTGGGTTTATAAGGTGAAGCACAATGTAGCTGGTTCTATGAACAGATACAAGGCAAGATTAGTTGTCAAGAGGTATGCACAGACATATGGCATTGATTATGAAGAAACATTCAGTTCGATTGCAAGGATGGCAACCGTAAGAGCAGTCATTGCTATGGCTGCATCAAAGGGATGGTCTTTACATCAGATGGATGTAAAGATGCTTTCTTGCATGGTAATTTGCAAGAAGAGGTCTATTCATCCTGAGTTTGTCTGTAGGTTGAAGAAAGCCTTGTATGGCTTAAAGCAAGCACCCAGAGCATGGTCTGACAAGATAGAACAATATCTTGTCACTATTGGCTTTCAGATTTCCAAGGTAGATTTCTCACTTTATGTGAGAAAAACAAAGAAAGGCATTATGCTACTTGTCATTTATGTTGATTATTTGATCATCACAGGTGATAGTGATGAAGATATCTTCATGTGAAAATGCTATTGAAGCAGAAGTTTGAGATGAAGGATTTGGGAGAGCTGCGTTACTTCTTGGAGATTGAGGTGATTAGATCCACAAGTGGGATATGGCTCTTGTAGAGGCAGGATGGATTGGACATGCTGTCCAAATATGGGATGATAGGCTGTAAGCCTATTTCAGTTCCTTTGGAGCAAAATGTGAAGTTGAGCACAGATGCAAGTGAGCTTCTGGAAGACCCTACTATGTACAGACACATAGTGGGAAGTTTGATTTATATGACTATTACCAGGCTAGGATTTGAGCTATGCTGTTGGGTTGGTAAGTCAGTTTATGCAGGCTCCAAGGAAACTGCATTTGGATGCGGGTAGACACATACTAAGGTATGTGAAGTCCACATTGCAGTATGGACTATTTTATGAGACTGGGTTCAGATACAGTTGCATGGATACGCTGATGTTGCTTGGGATGGTAGTATTTCTAATAGACGATCTATAAGTGGATATATGTTCTCTTTTGGGAGTGCTGCAATCACTTGGAGTAGCAAGAAACAGCCTACAATTGCCTTGTCGAGCACAGAGGCTGAGTACAGGGGTGCAGCAATAGTTGCATGTGAGGTAGCTTAGTTGCATAAGCTACTTTATGATATGCATCGGTCTACAGATGGGCCAGTTGTCATTTATTGTGACAACATGAGTAGTCTATCATGCTAGAACAAAGCACATTGAGGTGCATTATCACTATGTGCGGGAGAAGGTTCTAGTAGGTTTTATTGATCTAGTTTATGTCAACACAGAGGATTAGGTAGCTGACATATTCACGAAGGCATTGGGTGCAGAGAAGCTGTGCAAGTTCAGAGACCTGCTTGGTGTGTAGGAATTGGGATTGAGCTCGAGGGGGAGTGTTGAGATATCGAGCTCCACTCATGATATGCCAGGGTGACCGTTGTGCATTTATGTCACCGACTTGTTAGCTGCAGATGCGATTGGTACACTGCCCATGAATAATAGTTGGAGGACAACTATCTTTATGTACTCTAGTTAGTGGCTCAGTTAGTATGCCACCTTAGTTAGTTGAGTTTGGTTTGAGACCCACATATAGGGTTCACCTATTCTTTTGTACTTAGAGTTCTTTTGGCTTTCACAACTAAGAAGAGGAAAATAGCTGAGTTTAGTTTGAGACCCACATATAGGGTTCAAATTTTTCAAGATTGATTTTGTAGATTTTATGATCGCTTCATAAAACAACTGTGAAGAAAAATAAGAATTCAATCAATTTCCTAGTTTTTATGATCGCTTGATCAAATGATTGAGAAGAAGAAGAAGAAGAAGAATTTTACAAGGCAGGGCCCTCACGGGGTCATCAGATGTTGATCTTGGGGATTTAACTCAACACATCCAACAATAAAAGTCACTCCTATAACCAACAAGTTTGCTCACCAACACGCAATGGTAATGTTGGCGGGAAAGTGTTGGCCTTTCCCGTTCTCCCTGCTCATGGGCTGCCTTGTATATTACATGAGAATCGTATTAGAGATTGACTTTGCAAATAGCATGCCCTAGAAGGCTTGATAGCTTTGTTCAAAGTGTATATGCTCTCAAAGCAACATGAAATGAAGAAGAAGAAGAAGAAGAAGAGTAGGAACAGCAAGAAGAAGATGATCAAGTAGAAGGAGATGAACATGATTTCGTTGTCTACTCTAGAGCTCGAAGCTTTGTTCTCCCCCCCCCCCTCCCCCCCCTCTTGTTGCTCTTCCTCCTACTCCTTCTCTTGTTGCTCTTGCAAAGTTGGTGTAGACCATGCCATGTGGTAGTGACAATGGGTTGCCTCCCTACTTCCCTTGATGGTTGGTAAAGGCCATGTGTGAGCCTTTGCGGTTGGATTTTGGCTCTCAGCCAATTTGGTTGGTCATCAAAATTTGATGGGATTTCTCAATCCGTCGGGATTCCTGGGTTTGAGAGCCCTTCCTACCCCTTAGAGCGCTTCCCCGCAGCTCTAAGTGAGCGACAATAATGCTAGTCCAACATTCCAGTGCCAAGCTAGAGTTCCAAATTTTCACATTAGAGCTAATCAACATTCGGCTACTACTGAAACGTGTTGGCGAATGAAAATAGAGTAGAGCTAGATTTGACGAATCGAAATGGAGCGGAGACCTTGCAATTTATTGCAGAGGCCTTGGCATGTAAGCGCGGGGATGCAAAAAAAATGCTTGAATGAGCTTGGCCATAGAGGCTGAGGAGGCTCTTACATGTGATCATGCCAAGGGTGTTAGAAAGTGAGTTTGACGCGGAAGTCGTGATAGAAAAGTGCAGATGCTCTCGAGACAACAACAAGAAATGAAGAAGAAGAAGCAGCAGCAGCAGCAAACAGCACCAGAACAACAACAAAGAGCTTCGAAGAAGAAGATAGAAGAAGAAGGAGAAGGAGAAGAAGATGATTCCGTCGTCTGCTCTGGAGCTCGAAGCTTCGTCCTCCCCCCCCCTCCCTCCTCCTGCTGCTCCTGCTCCTCCATCGCTGCTTCTGCTCCCTCATTCCAAGCTCTCCTCCAACGATGACCACCTCCCCCTCCTCCTCCCCGATCCCCCTTCTCCTTCCTCTCCTCCATCTCCACAAGGCGCTGGCCTCCCCTCCGCCGTCTTCAACCTCGCCACCACCATCATCGGTGCCGGCATCATGGCCCTCCCCGCCACCATGAAAGTCCTCGGCCTCCCCCTTGGCCTCCTCGCCATCCTCTCCATGGGCCTCGTCTCCGAAGCCAGTGTGGAAATGCTCATCCTCTTCTCCTCCTTCTCCATCGCCTCCACCTACGGCGAAACCGTCCAGCACGCCTGCGGATCCCTCACCAGACGCTTCGCCGAGGCCTGCATCATCATAAACAATGCCGGCGTCCTCGTGGTTTACCTCATCATCATCGGCGAGGTCCTGTCGGGCTCCCACAATCACCAAGGTCTGCTCCAGCAATGGCTTGGCGAGCATGGCTGGTGGAGCAACAGAAGGTTGGTCATCTTCGTCATTCTCGCTCTCGCGCTTGCCCCTCTCTGCTTCTACAGGCGAATTGACTCTCTCCGCTTCACATCTGCTGCATCCATCCTTCTGGCCGTGATTTTCGTGCTCCTATGCGTGGGCATCGCCACAGCCAAACTCGCCATGGGAGGCCTTGCCAAGCCCCGCCTCCTCCCTGATCCCAATTCCCTTCTCGACCTCCTCGTGGTTATCCCCATCATGACGAATGCCTTCATCTGCCACTTCAACGTCCACCCCATCTACTGCGAGCTTCGCGATCGCACCCCTGCTGCCATGAACAAGGTCGGACGCATCTCTACCCTTCTCTGCGTCGTCGTCTACTCCATGACGGCCGTCTCCGGGTACCTCCTCTTCGGAGACTCCACGGCCTCCGACGTCCTCACTAACTTTGACAAGGATCTTGGCATACGCTATAGTGCCCTTCTTAGCGGAATTATCCGAGTGGGGTACGTCGTGCATCTCATGCTCGTTTTCCCTGTCATCCATTTCTCGCTCCGCCAAACAGTCGATTCGTTTTTCTTCCCGTTATCTCCCGAGAGCAATTCGCGGCTTGTCTATCTTACGCTGCTGCAGCTGACGCTCAGTTACTTGGGCTCCACTGTGATCCCCAACATCTGGATCGCGTTCCAGTTCACAGGAGCCACCACGGGGCTGTCCCTAGGATTTGTCTTCCCAGCTCTAGTGGGATTGAGGTGGTGGAAGACTTCAAGTACCGGATCGCGCAAGCGCTTGCTGATGCTCCTGGGGTGTTGGGTTATGCTGGTCATGGCTGTGACCGTGGGCTTCATTGGGGTCATCGGGAACATCATCAATTTGGCCACTAGCCTGCACACATCCTGAATTATTCCTCTTTCTGCCAATCGTTCATCTAACCCGGCCATAGAAGCGAATCCAGTCAGGATCGAGACATTTCAATTCACAAGTGATCCTTGGGGGTACAATTATTTCGTCTTTTTACAAATTGAAAAGGGTGGCTGCTTGCGAACTGTCCTGAACTAGTTGTTTCATTGTGCGCTTCCCTCTTCAATCCCATGGGGAAGAAAGGTGCGTGAAGGACCAACCGCTATTAATTCACAAATCCGAGAATTGTAACTCATTCAGATCTGATCACAACCTCATATCGTACTTCGTAAGTGAGACCTTTCATCGTAATACAGTTAGTGGTTTGAAGAAACCGCTTTGTTGAAAACCTCTGCCAAGAATGTTCCATATCGAAAACGGTAATTGAGATAGGTATGTTAAGTGCCCGAAAATGCTCGAATGGTCTTAGAGATCGTACATATAGCTTTGGATGCTTCTATCTGTTCCATCAAAGAGACTTGTATTTTTGTATGCATAAACACATTCAAACAAGGGCACGATCAACGTAACCTACTCCTATAGCACCGTTCCAGTCTACCTTTTTCTCAAGCAGAAGAACAAATTGTGGGTGCTAAGCACCTGCTCAGGTCCGCCTTCTCGTCTAGCACAATTTCAAGTCCTGTGGATATAAAAAACTGAGGCAGTTTGATCCAACGACCTGGCTGCAAGATCTGGTGCTGGAGGGGATGATTATCGTTTCAGTTTTCACTGGATTTCTTCTGTTTTTGTATGCAGTTCATACATTTTCTCAAATTGAGCAACGTGTAAGATGGTGCATATTAGACTTACGGTTGTCACATTTCCTATTGCTCCAGTTTTATGAAGTTTCAAGTCTCTTCTGGTGTGCTTAGTTTTTTTAAGGAAGTTTCTGGGTGACTATCATGAGGCCAAATTTGTGTGTTTTTACGGGATGAGTTTGGGTATGTTCCTGGATGCTCACCACTTGTGACCTCTCACATGCACAATTTTTTGGGGTAAAATAGACTTTCTTCATTCAGGCAGTTGTAGCTTGAATGAAGAGATTTTGGACTACTTTTTGATTAGCCTTCTGCTTTAGTGCTAGCCTTCGTCATGGCTGAGTCTGCCCTTCACCTCCGGAGTGCCGATAGAAACTCAGTACGAAGACTTTGTATAAATGGATGCTCAAGTATGTGTGGGCGTGTGGATTTGTATGTGTGAGCATATTTTTATACTATGGTCTACACCCACTGTTGGGCGCTGATGATGTCAGTGGGGATGTCATAGTAGCTAGTCCCTGCTATGCGTGATGGAGTTTATGGTTTTCAATCTTATGAGTGACTATCGTGAGATTGAAACTGCACTATCTTGTGTTTTCAGAGGATGAGTTTAGGAATGTTCGTGGATTCATCCAGGTATTTTCATAGTGGACAGCTACTACTCAAAACTAAAACAGTAATAGAAAACTTCCAACTGGGCCTGAGGAAGGTCTCCAAGGGTATGAGCATCTTGTAGAGACTGAAGCAAAGAAGCTCGAAAGTTGGGAAAAACATTCACTGAAGAGTGCTCATACAGTCGAATGGTATGAGCATGACACAATAGCCCAATATTGACACCACAAGAAGAATTGATCGTACTTGTTCTCATTCACAAGAGACAACTGCTTCCCAAATGACATGGAGGGAAAACGAGCTCAAAGGCCTGTCATCAATCAGAAAAAGAAATCCCAGGTGAGAGGACAGGTCCAAAGCAGGTGTAAGACCTGGTTGTTTGGAAGACATGCTCCCATCCTCTCATATGCACACACACACACTTTTTTGGTAAAATCCAGTGTATTTATATCCTTATAAATTTACAATATGGGAAGTCGCCCACACACTAGCAATGAACTCCAAAAGAGAGCCCAATGGAAAAACTCAAAAACAAGTAGAGAACACTTCAAGGCTAGTAGCATCCAAGTCCCTTGCAGCAAGACTGTCATGTAAGGATTGCTTAAGGGACATTCTGAAGAAAATATATGCCTGAGGAAACTGTTGACCCATTCTAGAATGCAGTCTCTGTGTCCAAATGGTCCATAATACCCAAAAGCGAGTCCAGTGAAAGAAAAGGAGTAATGGAGACATCTGAGATGAGAGGCATCCAAACATCCAGAAAAGTTTCCCAAATCTGATAGAAGGGAACCGAAGCCGCAGTAAATGAGAGACATGAGTGATCAATGTGCGAGAGTGCGGGCAAAACCATAATAGGTGAGGAACTGTCTCGCAGGGATGAAAGCAACGGGGGCAGAAAGTTTCCCAAATCTGATAGAAGGGAACCGAAGCCGCAGTAAATGAGAGACATGAGTGATCAATGTGCGAGAGTGCGGGCAAAACCATAATAGGTGAGGAACTGTCTCGCAGGGATGAAAGCAACGGGGGCAGAAAGGGGAAGCAATGCGGCGTGCTGCCAATTTCACCCCAATGGAAAAGGCTCCCACTATACATCTCCAAAAGAAAAGCCTCTGTTTCAATGGCAATTTGGCTTTCCAGATTTTCATGAGTCGGGATTGCCACCAAGATAAAGGCCTATCTAAATTCCAAAGAGTGTTGGCATGCTTGTCAATCCATGGCTGTGGAAGAAGAAATCTGTAAACCTTCGAAGAGGTCAGATTGTGTATTGAGAGCGTATGGGTAGCAGGAGGTATGGAAGTCAAATTCCAGTCCATTAATCTGTCCTGTGCAAACAGTGGAGGAAACAAATGGCTGCAACATAGTTGAAAGTGTTCTCCAAATGGATCTATGATGCAGACCCAAGGAGAATGTCCTGCAAGCTTGTGGAAATGAAAGCATATAACCTTGTTGATCCACAACATCACCAACAAATCTTATGCCCAATTTCATGAGATTGTATGCTTTAATAGGGGCCTGTAAAGCGAGAGGCGATGCAAACACCTTGCTCCAATGGATGCTTTCCAATCGAAAAGAATTACCATGATGAGAGGAAGCACCTGTCCATTTTGCATATGAAAGAATTCTCTTCCAATCATGAATAAAAGTAGTAGAAACAGGGCAACCAGGAATTTTCCCCTGAAAGGAAGACAAAACTGCTTCCCAGTGATCTGTAATCCAGTGCCCATATGCATGGGAGGCCATGTTTCCACACATAGCTGCTAACATAATAGCCCATGGTTGTTTTTGCTGAAAAAAATCAGCAATCATAGTGCTCTTTCTTGCCAACATATGAACCTGGAGATTGAGAATATTCAGCCCCCCATGAGTCTTGGGTGAACAAATAGACTGCATAGGTAGTAGTCGCAAAGCTTTTTTATGAGATTTGCTTTTCCAAAATATCTCCATAGCGTGGGACATATAGGAAGCCAAATGCTTGAAAGACCAAGGAAGAAGAGGCAAGTAAAATTGCACATATGCCATAATGATGGACTGTACTATCCGGAGTCGAACATGTAGAGGCCAAGTGGACAAATGCCAGTATTCCAGCTTCTTGTTGATCTTTTGAAGCACCCATTTGAGCTGTTGTTGCGGAGTAATAGTCCAGCCAATGGGGTATCCTAGATGTCTGACAATAGAAAGGGAAGAGATAATGTGGCATGGCCAAAGAAGTGCATGCCAATCAGCTTCTTTCAAAGCTAGAAGTTTTGATTTCTGAAAATTGATATGCAGTCCAGCGGCTATGCCAAAGTCATTCAGTGTATGCATCAAGCGAGAAAGATCACTGTGAGAATTCCTTGGCATGAAGTATGAATCATCAGCATATGCCTGTGCAAGAAACGACTGTGCCCCTGGAATTTGCAAGCCATGAAGCTGTCCTGTATCTGCCAGATAGTCCATATGCAAGAGTAACGGATGGGTAGCAATGGCATATAGTAAGGAACTAAGAGGGCAACCCTGTCTCACTGAGCGAGTCATAGTCCAGGTTCTTGACAATCCACCACCAAGCAAGCACTGTGCCGTGGCATGAGAATAAAGCCAGTAAATGATGTGGACGAGCCGAGGGCCAAATCCCAATTTATGCATAGTTTGAGAGATGAAATCCCAATGGACAGTATCAAAAGCTTTCGCAATGTCTGCTTGCAGAATGAGAACATCTTGTTTAGAATATTTAGCATACTCAATCGCAAGCAAGGCATTGGAGATATTGTCAGTGATCTGCCTTCTGGGGACAAACCCATATTGCCTAGGATGAAGTCCTGCTTGCAAAAGGAAGCGAACCCTGAGGACAATCATTTTAGCAATGAGTTTGTAAATGTCAGGCATGAGAGATATAGGCCGCCAATCAGCTATCGTCTCACACAACCTTTTTTTGGGAATCAATTTTACTAGGCCATGTTTCCAGGATGGAGGAAGAGATTGTTCTGCCCAAGCATGATTGATCATTAGAAGGAGAGTGTTCTTGAGATCACCCCAAAATGCACGGAAGAAGTCAACAGTCAGTCCATCCCAACCAGGGGAGCTGCTTTTGCGTAGATGACTCAAAGCATCTTCCAGTTCACTAAGCATAAAAGGCTGCTCCAATGCATGGGCCTGTTCCCGAGATAATATGGGCTGAACATGCATAAGAAATTGAGACCTGGCTGCATTTACTTGCGTCAAATGATCAGGCTGAAGAGAAAGAAGATGCTGGAAATGACTAGAACATTGCAATTCCAATTCTGATTTGGAAGTGGTCCAGGTGCCATCATCTTTCTTGATCCTGCAAATATCCTCCTTTCGCCTATCCGCATGGAGACTTTTAAAAAAGGCTTTGGAGGAACAGCCCTTATCCAAAAGGGGTTTCATGCGAGCACGGATTTGCCACTTCTTTAATTTGCGAAGATCATTTTGGTGGATGATATGAACTACATAAGCACAAGAATCCTGTTCAGAAGAAGTAAGCTGCCTATGAGAACTGATTGCATCCATTTGTTGCTTGTGAGATTGAGCCCATTTTATCTTAAGCCTGAGGTTTCCCATGTAACTCCGTCCATAGTCTTGAATAACAGCCTGTAAGCGATGAGCAAGATTGATCCAAGCAAAATCCATATCCTCCTGAGCATGTAAGAGGAGGGGACGGACAGCCACTCTCACCATGTTCTGAAATTGTTGATGAAGCAAATAAGCACTATTAACATGGAGCAGGCGACGACTAAAAAACGGCATATCATCTGTCAGGCGTGCTATTGATAATGTCAAGCATACTGGAAAATGATCAGATAGCAGGAGGGAGTGATCAATCCGTAATGTACATGTAAAATCAGCATACTGCTGAGCATGCAGCAAATACCATCTGTCAAGTCGAGCCCAGTAATGAGTAAAGGCATTGTGATGATATGTATAACCCATATCTGTGTCCCTTGTTGAGAGCCATAGATCTTCTGCATGCAGAGATGAGAGCATATCTTCCCAATGTCGAAACTCAGTTGGGATCATATGAGAACGATGAGTGGTATTGTCTTGGGTGGCAGGCGAGTTGTTAAAGTCTCCACACAAAAAAGCATTGGAAAGCCATGGATATTGTTTGAGGGAGGCCCACATTTGAGCTCTAGTCGCAGAGGTTTGTGAGGCATAAACAGATGCTATTTCATAGAGAGCAGCCTGCCAGGTGCACCTGATCACCATCCATCGACCCTGAGGATCGTTGTAGGCCACCGTGGGCTGTATATCATGTTTTACCAGCATGCAAACCCCCGAAAAGTGCATTGTACCAGCATAAAAGATATCATAACCAGCATAGTGGCCTTGCTGGCCAGCCAAGAAGTGTTGATTGTGTTCCTGTAAAGAGATCACATCGGGATGCATTCTATGTACATAATGCCAGAAAAGTCTCCACTTATTGACATTGCAAAGACCCTGAACATTGTATGTAATGCAAGTAATTGAAGTGGACATAAAAGATATGTACAGTCAAACCAAAAGGCAGAGTAAAGTATAAACTGTCAGGCCTCAGCCATGACATCAACATCCACCTGAGCTCCTGGATCATTAGCTCTATGATCCTCATCATTATCACATACAGGGATGCCTCTTTTTAGCACATCAACCCACAGTTGAGAAGCAAGGCTGTCAGCAGGGGAAGAGGTCTGACCAGGGGTAGAAGTTGAAGCATCCCAATGGCGAGATTGTAGTGGACGTGGTTTGAGAGCAAATACCTTTTTGAGTTGCTGCCAGGCACCCTGGGGAGAGACATGAGATTCTGAAATTTTGCCCTTACCCTTATCCTTTTGCTTAGCTGAAACCTGAAACACATTTTCTTTTGAAGGGACAGATTTGAGAGCCACATCACCCAGTTTGGTAGGCATTGCCTTAGACCCCGGGGCATGAGTTGGAGGGGGAGTATTTTCTGGAGCAATAGCTGTGGGTGGGAGCTGATGCAGAACTGCAGGACACTGTGAGGCTAAGTGGCCAAACTTATGGCATGTGAAACAAGCACCTGCAAAAACTCCCCATTTCAAGTCAAAATATTTTTCACCAAGGGGAACATCCTCCACTTCTACCGCAATGGAAGGAGGGGTTGGGTGATCTGTATCCCAAAGAATACAAAAGCGATTGCGATTACCCGAAGGGCGGGGTGGGCATACAGCTTGCCCCAAAGTGGCTGCCAAACTTGGTAACTCAGCCCTCATATAGTCTGGAAAATCCACTACCTCAACCCATACGGGGCAGTGATGTCGAATGAGGATGTGGTAATCTTTGTTTGGCGACCATGGCATGACATGCACCATTTGTCTGCCATAGAATAGGGGCGACATCTCCAAAATCTGCTGGCGATAGGAGGCATCCAAAAAGTGCACTTCATAAAAACCCCTAGAAGCAAAATATACTCCTTCAACAAAGCAGCCTCCCAACAATGCCTGAACCCACTGAGCCACATCATTTGCTGAAGGTAACTTTCCTGGGAAGAAGATGATAACTGCTTGCTGAGAGAATTTTCGAAGAGGAGCAACCAATGATGGAAGCTTCAACTTGTATTTGATGGCCGGGGGAGGTTTGGCCCACTCCTTCCGGCTGTACTGAAATTCATCTTTAAGCATGTCAAAAACATAGTGAGCGTCGACATAATCTGTAGTAGAGAAGTCAACTTGTTGTCTTTTGGAGTCCCGGGTCGACTCCTTGCGAGAGTAGCTTTTGAACTGATCTTCCATGAAGAAACAGGGCAGGATTGAAGGAAGGGTGGAGACGAAGAAGAACTGTAAGGACGAAAAACAGGCTAGAAGTACGAGCTGTACGGAATGAAGGAGGAGGCAGGGAGCGTAAAGGCTGTACGGATTTCAGAGGTGGAAAGGGCGGCTGACGCAAAAGGCAAGGCTATCTGTACGGAAAGAAACGAAGGGTACGGATGTACAACAAGCAGATGCGACGGAGTAACGTAGAGAGAGAGAGGCTTGGCTGTACGGCGTCTGTACAAAAGTACGGCGTTCGTACAGTTGTACGGGCAGAGCGCAGGAATGAATGGCAGAGCACAGGGATGAGCAGAGGCCTGACACAGGCCTGTACGGAGACTCGGGGAGGGTGAGCGGAGACCCTTGACTCGTCTCTCCTCCTCGACTCGTCCGTCTCTCTCACGACCCTCGATCGACGACCACACACACACACACACACACACCTCTCACACACACACACACACACACACACACACACACACACACACACACATGTAGGTAATGCTAGTAAGCAAAGTTTAGCGCTAATATTTCATCGAAACTCCATAAGGCACAAACTCTTGTTAGGATGATGTGAGCATGCTCTTATCTACGATCGGTGGATCTGCCACAGGCAATACATGTTAGCCCACCAGGACAGCAAATATGGAAGGCAGGCCTCACAGCAAAAAGGAAGCAGGCTAGTTAACGTTTGGTTGGATAGGGCAGACTGACCTGAGTATGCATGTTAGGCATGCCTCTGGTACGTGAGCGGTCAGGCCAAAGCTGGGGTTTCCAGCTCTATAGAAGCAGGGCCTCCAGTGCTTGTTCCAGTGTGCCTCAGATTAGAATCAGCCCCTTGGCTCAGCCCAAAGAGGATCTCTTAGTTCTAAGGTAGGTGGCCAAACAGATGAAAACAAAAACTGAAAACCGCATAATTTTGTGCATTTTGTGTTGGAGAGGGGTTGAATGGCGTGGCCAGGTCACCATGCTGTGTGAAGCGATTCCAGCATGCGTGCCATGTGTTGATGCAAGCTGCTGCATGAATGTGCCCCATCTCTACCTTGACCCATAGTCGAACAGCTTGTGCACAAGTGTTCCTAAGCCCACACAAGAGGGTACATGCATATCGCTCCGCCATAACCCGCTCTGCACATGGCCTATACATGTTGTTCTACGCTGCCTCGTGCTGAGCATGGGGTCCTTTTTAAGCTGTCTGCCCTTTTCTAATGTTTTGGCACCCAAACACTATAAAGAAAGTACTTGGAGACAAATAAAACAATACTGAAGACTAATGATAGCTGAAGAAGAAATAGATATATCACAAACGGAACTCAGTACAGGAGAAGATATGAGAGAGAAGCTCTGGAAGAAGCAAACATCAATCCTCCAGGGAAGACAACTGTAGTGGACTTCTGCACTAGCTCCACAAGTTGGAACTGAACCAAATCTGAGACAGCAAACTGATGCAAGAGTTGCTGCAGATTTGGAATAGAAAGAACATTATCTTGAGCAGAAGTTGGAGGCAGATCTGGAGCAGAAGTTGGGGCAGATCTGAAGCAGAAATTGGGGCAGATCTGGAGCAGAAGTTAGGGCAGATCTGGAGCAGAAAAGGAGACAGATTTGGAGTCAGCGGAGGAGGCAGTCAGGAGGCAGAAGTGGAGGCAGCAGAGGAGGCAGCCAGGAGGCAGGAGTGGAGGCAGCAGAAGAGGCAGCCAGGAGGCAGAAGTGGAGGCAGCAGAGGAGGCAGCCAGGAGGCAGAAGTGGAGCAGGGTGTGCAGGGACCTCTGGAGCTTGAAGAAGTGAGGAGTACCTAGGCCCTCCCCCCTTTAAATAGGGAGGGGCCAGTCGGTCAACCAGCTGGTCGGCCAGCTGGTCGGCCCATATCTGACCAACCTGGTCAGATATTGACTGACCAGGTCAATCTGGTCGGCCAGAAAGGGGCCTTTTGTGGCCTCCGATCCGGGGCTCTTTGACAAGGCTTTGGTCGTGGAATTTTGTCCGGTTTTGATTATTGATTTGTGTCCTGATGGAGAGTCACCTGTGGTGTTTTTACTTGTAAGTGATCGGACCTTTGCGCCGGTTTGACCTTTGATTATCCTGTCCTCTAGAATTGGAGATTGCCTGGATTAACACCCCCTCTCAATGTCCAACGTAGACGGGAGAAGCAAAGAGGTGTTCCATGAGTGATCTATCTTCTTCATCAGCCTTTTTTTTTTTTTAAATAAATAATTTTATAAAGGGGTTTTCATTTAGATGAAGATGCCTACAAAGTAGGTTTTCATCTTCACTAAATGCCCAGATGATGGTACAAAAAAAAAGTACTTGAAGGAGTGCCCTCGCAGGGGATTTGTTCACTTCCTTAAGTATACAAAAAACTGCTAAGAAAAGGAGGCGGTATACCAATCCCCAACCGTGGGCTAAGATGCTCAAGAGTAGGGCGATTAACCGGCTTGGTAAGAATATCAGCATGATTATCGGCAGCTGGAACATAGATCAATCGAATAGTACCTAATTCCACTTGCTCGCGAGTAAAATGAAAGTGGACACAAGGAAAGTGTAGCTCTGTCAGAAACTGTTGGAGCTATATGGCCTCTGTGGTACAATCATACAAGGCCCGGTATTCAGCCTCAGTAGAAGAGCCAGCAACAGTTTCTTGTTTACGGCTAGACCAAGAAACGGGTGCCGAGCCAAACAAGAAAATATAGCCGCCATGAGAACGACGATTGTCCGGGTCGCCAACCCAGTCGGAATCAGTGTATCCCTGTAGTGTTAGTCCTGGTCTGAAATGTAAACCATAAGAGTAAGTACCACGTATGAACCGCAAGATACGAATACATGCATGCCAATGAGTGAGCTTGGGTTCATTAAAGTACTGACTGAGAATGGAAACTGAGTAAGCAAGATCCGGACAAGTGTGAAGGAGCCAGAGGAGTTTGCCAACAACCTGACGATAGACATGTTCATCAAAGGAAGGAGACTCCAAGTCTTTTGAGAGCTTGACTGTGGGATCTAAGGGAGTGGCAGCGAGCTTAGGCTCGTGGGGAATGATCTGATCAAGGAGTTGAAGAGCATATTTCTATTGAGAAACAAAAATGCCACAAGAATGTTGAACAACTTCCATGCGTAAGAAATAGGAGAGAAGACCGAGATCGGTCATTTCAAAAGTGGTGCTGAGTTGAGTTTTAATGAATTGAAGTGTAGTGGAAGTAGAGCCTAAAATCAAAAGATCATCTATGTAGAGTAAGATAAAGTAGACCCCCTCTGATGATTGATGGATATATAAATTTGGATCAAAAGGAGTGGAATGAAAGCCATTAGTTTTAAGGAAGGTGTCTATCCTGTGGAACCACGATCGAGGTGCTTGTTTCAGCCCATAAAGAGCTTTGCGGAGACGGAATATCTTATTTTCATGGCCAGGAGGAGAAAAACCAGGTGGGGGAGTCACATAGACTTCCTCATCAAGGTAGCTATTGAGAAAGGCACTCTTGACATCCATCTGATAGATAGACCAGCGGTGATGAGCACCTAGGGCGAGAAGAAGGCGAAAGGAAGTTAATCGAGCAGTAGGGGCAAAGGTTTCCTCATAATCGATACCATGTTTTTGGCGAAATCCTTGCACTACTAAGCGAGCTTTGTACTTGTCCAGTGTTCCATCGGCTTTGAGTTTTGTTCGGAAGATCCACTTGGTTCTGATGACCTTTTTGTGAGTGGGTCGATTGACCAAAATCCAGGTCTAATTGCGATCAATGCTCTCAAACTCCTGTTCCATGGCACAATGCCACGCAGGATTTTGAACTGCTTCCTACCAAGTGGCAGGTTCAGAATGTATGATATAGGCCGTGGTAAAAATGGAGGTGCTGGTAGTGGAAGAAGTTGTTCGAGTAGAGCGTCGAGGACCGGAAGGAGGAAGTTCTAAGGGAATAATCCCGGAATCCTTCATAGTTTGGCGATACCAACGTGGTAGCAGGTCGTGAGGAGAAGCAATGGGTGGCGAGAGAGAAGTTTCGGGAGGAGAGGAAGAAATTTCAGGTGGAGAATTATCGGAGGGAATAGGAGTAGATACGTCATCAGCAGAGAGAATAGAGGAATTTTTTAGAACATCTCTTTCATCGAAGACCACATCTCGGTGAACCAAAACTTTGTTTGTGCGAGGATCAAATAAGCGATAAGCTTTGGCTTCTGCTGAGTAGCCAACTAGAAGTAGAAGTTCAGCACGAGGTTCTAGTTTACCGTGAGTATCATTGGGAGTATGAGTGTACGTGCAGCATCCAAAGATGCGAATATGAGAAATAGAAGGTCGGTAGCCATAGAAGGCCTTAAAAGGCGTCATGTTCGGGATGGGCTGAGTAGGGCAACGATTAAGGATGTAGACAGAAGTATTCACAGCTTCTGGCCAGAGACGTCCAGGCAACTCGGCTGCAAAAAGCATGGAACGGGCCATGTTCATGACTGTGCGTTGTCTCCGTTCAACACGAGCAATTTGGGAAGGCGAATTTGGAGATGTAAGATGGCGTTGGATACCATGCTCGTGAAGGAATTGAGTGAATTCATGGGAAATAAATTCACCACCATTATCACTACGAGCAATCCCAATTGACTTTCCCGTTTGGTTCATAACCAAGCGAGCCCAAGTAGCAAAGAAAGAAAAAGTGTCAGATTTCTCTTTCATGAAGAACACCCATTGATATCGAGAGTAATCATCCACAATTAAGAAGAAATATTGTGAGCCATTTAGTGAAGGAACAGGAGATTTGCCACTAATATCGAGATGGATTAGACGCAATATCTCACTAGCTCGAGAAGTGGAATGAGAAGGAAAAGGAGTTCGACTTTGTTTGCCTAATTGGCATGGATGACAAATATCTTTGGCTCACGATAATTTAGGTAGGCCATCAACTAGATGATCCCGAGACATTTCATATAGAGAGTCATAGGACAAATGTCCGAGACGATAATGCCATAATCATTCTGTGTCAGTTGGATCTTTCAGGGCAGCAATACCATAAAGCCGATGAAACTCAGAGCCGGTAGGGGAGGGAGTCTCAAGTAATTGAGTTATGAAGTACAAACCATGAGGTTGGGCGTCACCTCTAGCTAAAAGGAGTCCTGAGGTCTCATCTATGATGTCGACATGCATCTCTGTAAATAGCACTGTGCGACCAAGAAGGCAAAGTTGATGGACGGAAAGAAGATTAACCCCTAATTGGGGGACATAAAACACTTGATCCAATTGAGCAAGATTGGGGCCTTTGTCAGTATCAAATGTGATTGAACCAACATCATGAATAGTAGCAACAGAGTTATTGCCACAACGGACTCCCCCTGTTGCCGGTTGGCGGGAAATGAAGAGATCATGATGAGGAGTCATATGATGAGTGGCTCCACTATCCACAATCCAAGATGATTTAGAGCCATATGGAAGAGTATGAAAAGCTGACCCAGATAAGGAAGGGGAGGAGTCAATCTCAGTGATATGGATCAAGGCTTGAGAAGTGAAGTCTAGAGAATCCCCAGTGGACCAGTGAGATAGACCTTCAGGAGTGAGAAAAGGAGGAGATGGGGTGAAATGATTAGTGACATGGCCCTGTGGTCTCCAAAGACCAGTGTTCGGAGAAGGAGGACCACTCCTAGGGCGCCAATGAGGTGGCTGAGGAGTCGTGGTAGGGGGCTGTGGAGTCCAACGGGGTGGCTGAGGAGTTGTGGTAGAGGACTGAAGAAGAATGCCTTTGGCTTTGGAGCGACATTCATCATCAATATGCCCAACTCTCTGGCAATGCTAACAAAACCTATTCTTTTTGGGAAGGATGTGCTAGGCGGGTTTACTACTAGAGGAGTTATTGGAGTTAGGAGTAGGAGAGGGCTTCCCGGAGCTGGGTTGATCTTTTCGAATCTCGGAGAGAAGAGCCCCCTCTGAAGGAGGAACGTTATGTTTTTGGTGGACTTGAGAGTAAAGGTGAGCATAACGCAAAAGTTGACATTCGAACTCATAAAAAGTAGGAAGAGATGGTTGAGAAATGATTTGTTGCATAAAACTGAAATACTTGGGCGGAAGTTTGTTTAAGAAGAAAGTAACTTGGTCATCCTCGGATTTGGGAGGACCAGTTGTGGCAAATTCAGCAACTAACCGCCGGTAATCAGCTAGTTTAACCTTGGGATCATCATCAGCAAGGATCTGGAATTGTTGGAGATCATGATCAAGATTGATGCAACGAGTACGATCTCGAGCTGCATAGCGGTCAGTGAGATGAGCCCATCGCTCAGAGGCAAGATCAAAATGCTGTAATTGAGAGTGAAATTTAGGTAAAAGACCTTGCATGATTTCGACAATGGCAGTGGCATTACGATGTCGCCACGAGCGAACTACCTGATGAGGATAAACATGAGGATCAGGTAGCGATTCAGTACCTTGAACGAGTTCCCATAGGTCTTGAGAATCAAGCACATGGTGCATGAGATTTGACCATGTGGTATAATTAGACCCGTTGAAACAAGTCATATGAGTGAAAGCATGTTTGGCTGTTGTAGAGACAGGATGAGAGGAAGAAAGAGAATGATAGGGAGAAGCAACCGGTGGAGGCATAAGAGAATTTAGAACAGGAGCGGAGCGAGAAGAAGGGAGAGGCGGCACCACCGGAGGAATAGAAGAATTTGGAGAAGGTCCTGAGGGGGAGGGATGAACATGAGAGGCGGGATATGACATGAGAGGGGAAAAAGAGGCAGCCGAAGAGATAGAGGGAAATAAACTATAGGAGTCGAGTGGCATGGGAGGAGGAGGAGGATGAGAAGCCACTGGAGGAAAGATGGCAGCGGAAGATATGAGAGGGATGGGAGGGAAGGAAGAATGTGAACCGAAAGCAAACTCATTGTCAGACGCATTTCTCCTTTCTCGTCTGCGCGTGTTCACATGCATGTATGGATCTGTGTCCTCGTGATTACTCGTTCCTATGCCTTGCATAAAGATGGAGTTGCACCAAGGGAATAGGGCAACATACCTTGCACTGATTCTTGTGGGATAGGCACTGTCGAATAACCCAATGTTCTCATGCCGGCCTGTCCTCTTTTGTCAGGGTATACTTGTTGTTTGTCGGCACCGAACTTGAGATGTTGCTCAGCTTCTTCTGAGTTGAATAGAGGTCCTTGTTGACGTATCGGAGAGAACCGTGGAGAGGTAGAGGCACGAGGTGTGCGGGTACCTGCTTCAAGTTCCTTCCATTTCTGGAATTCAGCAAATTCTTTAAAGAGTTTGGAGAGGTATTCATCACCTTCAATCCTTGCAGACTCTCTCTCGACATATGACGAAGGTGGTGGTTGAATAGAGGTCGATTCAGGCTGAGATCGCTTCGGAGAAGAGGGAGAAGACATCTTCAGGTGATGATTTATCTTCCAAGCTTTCCAGATCAAGGCTCAGGTGTCGATTGGCACACCTGGCTCTGATACCATATAAAGAAAGTACTTGGAGACAAATAAAACAATACTGAAGACTAATGATAGCTGAAGAAGAAATAGATATATCACAAACGGAACTCAGTATAGGAGAAGATATGAGAGAGAAGCTTTGGAAGAAGCAAACATCAATCCTCCAGGGAAGACAACTGTAGTGGACTTCTGCACTAGCTCCACAAGTTGGAACTGAACCAAATCTGAGACAGCAAACTGATGCAAGAGTTGCTGCAGATTTGGAATAGAAAGAACATTATCTGGAGCAGAAGTTGGGGCAGATCTGGAGCAGAAATTGGGGCAGATCTGAAGCAGAAATTGGGGCAGATCTGGAGCAGAAGTTAGGGCAGATCTGGAGCAGAAAAGGAGATAGATTTGGAGTCAGCGGAGGAGGCAGTCAGGAGGCAGAAGTGGAGGCAGCAGAGGAGGCAGCCAGGAGGCAGAAGTGGAGGCAACAGAAGAAGCAGCCAGGAGGTAGAAGTGGAGGCAGCAGAGGAGGCAGCCAGGAGGCAGGAGTGGAGCAGGGTGTGCAGGGACCTCTGGAGCTTGAAGAAGTGAGGAGTACCTAGGCCCCCCCCCTTTAAATAGGGAGGGGCCAGTCGGTCAACCAGCTGGTCGGCCCAGATCTGACCAACCTAGTCAGATATTGACCGACCAGGTCAATCTGGTCGGCCAGATTTGGTAGGCCAGAAAGGGGCCTTTTGTGGCCTCCGATCCGGGGCTCTTTGACAAGGCTTTGGTTGTGGAATTTTGTCCGGGTTTTGATTATTGATTTGTGTCCTGACGAAGAGTCACCTGTGGTGTTTTTACCTGTAAGTGATTGGACCTTTGCGCCAGTTTGACCTTTGATTATCCTGTCCTCTAGAATTGGAGATTGCCTGGCTTAACAAACACTTCAATTGAAATGTTGAAGAATGAGATGAAGTTTGCAAAATTTTGTTTCTTTCTTATAGTTGAAACTGTTACATTCGTTGCCTTGAAAAGTGTGAAGTTTATGAGAGCGGGGAGAGAATATACAAAATTGGATAAAGTTTCATAAGTGGTATCAGAGCTTTCTCCTAGGACAGTCCTACACACACACACGCGCGCGTGCGCATCTGTGAATCCCTAAAGGTGATCTGTAGGCACAAAAAGCAACTACGAGAAGTTC